>NC_140233.1:18213304-18813304 GCF_951802725.1 Rutilus rutilus
GCTGATTTTAGGTATCATGAAGTCCTACGGCGTATTGACATCGAGGAACGGGGTTGCGTAGCCTCCCTCTCTCTCTCTCTCTCTCTCTCAGCTGATGGATGGATTTCTTTGAAAATTATGTACGGCCTATTTACATGCAAGGTGCTAACGCAAGCTGTTTGCAAATGATTTAAATGTAGCGATGTGAACGAATCGTTTTTTATTTGGATCTTTATAATGAACCGACTCAATAAACTGGTCTGAGCGAATCGGTATCGCCTCTCGATTCAGTAACTCAGCTACTTAATACCGATAACCGTGATTGAATTCAGTATAGAATACTTGCATACGTTCATATGCCATTTCTTTATATCACAGACATATTAAGAGTAATATGCTAGTATTCCGTTCTATTTGAATTCCGCGCGTTAACTTCGAACAAGACTGACTCGCAATTATTCGGGTTAACCACTCACTGGCTCAGAACCATTTGTTTCGAACACGTTCGATTCGTAACGAGTCGAACATCGATGAGCGCGCTGATTGGGTAAGAGCATTTTGGAGGCAACTGATTGTGGTAAATAAATGTAAGTTACTTTAACAGCGAATAACAAAAATGTTAGGCTTATACTAAAACAGATGTTGAGAACGAATATGTTGTTTTATTTTTTCATGTATAAAGATCAAATTTATACCGTGATATACTGTGTGTGAAGGTCATATTATGTGTAAAATATTGTTTGGAAAATATTTAGTTTAAATTGTTACATCATCACATTATTTGTTCTACTCACTATAGTACTGTACTGTTAGACGTATCATTATTTATTCATTTATTATATTATAACACAGAGTTTCTCTAAACTTCCTTTAAACATCTAATCTAAATCATGGCAACAACAAACTGGACAAATTAAATGACAGTAAATAATTTAGTAAATCTTAATAAAATACAGAAAAATATCTGATTTGCTTATAGCAGCCTTTCTTAAATATTTTTTACAAATTATTTAAGCCTTTTCATTATTATAACACCGCCAACTGACCTTAGTGTCCTCAGAGTTATGGCATGATGTACTATGGTATGTATTTATTATGGCATATATCTCAAAATATCTTATTCCATTCTTTTTTAGTAAAATAGGCCACACCCTTCATATCTCATCAGCTACAGGCAGCCATGTTGAATTCAAAAATCAAGTGTCTGACTCTGATAATTTTTTTACATTGGCACTCGAGACTACATTTATGGTTAATTTGGTACAGATCGGGCCAAAAACCTAGGAATAATTCCCAAATGTAGTTTTGTTTATATTTAATAATTATCCTTGTTGGAATGCGTCTCTTAAAGCTGTAATTTTGAATGTAGAGCATGGCAATTTGTAGATTAATCGTTATATTAATCTGTCATATGAGCCCAATAGTTGCTTGATTTCAAAAACACTGTAAGAACATTATGTTATGTCAGATCTCCCAGGAAAGCTATACAGGAAAAAAAAAATAGGCTATATCACAAAATGATGCACTGTTTCCTCAACACAAAATGCATTCGTGCCTACAACATAATGTAGTCATATTTGCTTTAGCGTACACACACATCTGTTTTTCAGCACGCAATATAAAAAGATATGGTATTTGCACTTTAAGTCTTTAACGGCAGTCTTCTCGACAGTTCATAGCCTGAAATGGATTACTGTCTTAGGTAATCACACATAAATGGATATATGGAGCGTGTGGAAGTCATGTCCATATATCCGGCAGTTCAGGCTCTTTGATGAAATCCGTGTTTTCCTCTAGTGCAGCGCCACACCCCTTGGAATCCGTACTGTACTTCAAAGGCATGGCAACTCGCAATGCATGAGTGTCATGTTAGAGCAGTGCATTTCAGTGTAAAAGGGACTATAGCAAGGATGAGCATATTGTTCTTCTTGGCAAAATCATCTTAAGCTGGATCAGTAGATCTGGATTTGATAATTATGTGTGATCAATACAGTTAAAATGTAATCCGAATGATTGAAAGTATGCATGTCATTTATGCATCACCACCATCACATGTACTCGAACGGCATTGATTGAGGCAGAATGGCGCATGCAATGTGACTGTGACACAAATATGCACTTTGACCTAGTTTTAACAATCTATTAACATCATCAATCAATCATGACCTTAGTGCCAGTTGCTTTAAAAAACAACAAAAACCGGATTTGTTTTGACCTGGAATGCGTTAACTTCCACATTTATTTAGCATAAACTGCTTTGAAAGTTTTGAATCGGTGTCAGATGGAGGGAGGCCGCCGTCACTACTGCGAGGAAAAGGAAATTAGCGCTGCTGTTTGACAGGAAAAAGGGATGTTTCTGTATGCGCTGGACTGTGTCAAAGTCATATGAGGTCAAGCTGGTGAACTCTCAGTATTATATTTTGTTCTTAAGGAGACACATTCATTTTGGTATGGCGAAACCATCGGATGTCTGTTGCAGCAACACTCGAGTCAAAAGTAATTAGCATGAAATGGGATGGCGTTTGATAGAGCATGCAATCCTAATGATGTGTTTACATACAGCGCAAGTTTCACTTACGGTAACATGAAAAGCATAATTCAGCAAGACCATTTATGAAAAGTTTTATAATATTTTATAATATACAGTATGTTTATTTATACGACAGTTAGTTGTGGTCTTTGAATCTGATTGGCTGAGAGGCGATTAGCACCATGTAATATTCCACCAGTATCAGCACTGGGACTGTTCACCATTTGTATTACTCCGCTTGTCTCTGCGAATTCTAGAAAGGCAGCATTTCTCCCAGCAAATGTCAATGGCGGAGGAGAAAACCAATGATAATGTTTTTAATATCCGCTGTAGTATGTAGTTTTACGAGTTTTTCAGGTGAGAATGTAGTTGTTTGAACCTCAAATCTGCGATTTATTTATAAAGATGGTGCCTATTTAAAAATGTGCTTCCTCGGTTTTCGGAGTTGTGAGGTCCAGGCGATCTCTGTGCAGTCAACGCAAGACCTTCTGACATTTGCCGCTGGCTTTCAATGCTGGGTCGATTACTTACAAATTGTAGTCGGTTACTGATTCCAAATTACATGACAATAATTGTAGTTAGTAACGTAATCCATTACATTACAATGTTAAAGGTGCAGTGTGTGATTTTTAGCGACATCTAGTGGTGAGGTTTCGAATTGCAACCAACCGAAGTTACGGTGGACGACAGGAAAAGATATCGTCTTCTGAGACAGCAGAGTAGCCAGTTAAGCAATGAGGTTTCTTTACAAAGATGAAGTAAGAAATTATGTTTACTTAATTATTCTGTAAAACGATATGTTATTGCGAATATTATTGTTACTTGTTCATCATTGTGTCAGTGTTTTATTCGCTGACTTTAGCTAGTTTCTTTGCATGAAGAACAACATAGTGACGAAACGCGTTTGTCCGTTTAGGGCTACTGTAGAAACATGTCGCACATTTCAATGTAAGGGGACCCGCGGTGGATGTAGATAGAAATGGCTCATTCTAAGGTCATAAAAACATAACGGTTCATTATGTAATGTCTTTATACACCACTGAAAACATAGTTATGTATGTGATATTGCATTTCTGTCAACATATCCTCCTAAATATTACACAGTGCTAGGGTTGCAAAATTCTGGGAATTTTCAAAGATGGAAACTTTCCATGGGAATTAATGGGTATTTAAGGGAATTAACAGGAATTTATGGGAATAAACTGGGAATTTTCAAAGTTGAGGGTTGGCTCTTCATATGGAACTTAAATATAGTTGAGGAAAGTATATTTTAGCATAATCTTCTTGACTAAAACAAACAGATGCCATTCAAATACACTTGAATATCCATGCCATTCCTCAATCACATAGCACACTGCTTACTGCATGGCTATGGAGACCACACCCCCTACTGGCACTGTGCATGCCTCCATCACATGTACAGACGCCCAAAGCACAAGACTATTGAAGGCACACATTTGAGTCTGTGGACTAAACAAAGTGAAGTAAGTTTTGATGATATTATGGGGAAATATATTTATTAAATGTTTAAATTGCAAATATCACATACAAATGTATTCATTTAGTAGATAGCAAGCTGATAAGTTAGATGCTAAATAACCTAGCATAACTTTATTTACCACATAAGGCAGGTGCTAGCTACCTCATGTGGCTGTTTTTCAAAATAATTAAAACTTGTTCTGTTCTACTTACAAATAAATCTGTTGAAATATCTGTTGAAAAGAAAACATTTTGCATGGATGTTTTCTTATGACTTCTGTTTATATTTATGCTTGGATATGATACAATGATCGATTACATTACAATTAATTCCCAGTTAGTTCCCCTAAATTCCCATTAATTCCCATAATTCCCATGGAAAGTTTCTAATGTGGAATATTTCCAAAATTCCCCAGCTTAACTTCCCATGGAAATTTACCGGAAACTTTCCGGAAATTTACCGGAAACTTTCCGGAAATTTACCGTAAATGTTCCGCCCCTTTGCAACCCAGTGCAGCTTTAAGTGACTTTATGACGTAATGATTAGCCTAATTAGTTCATCAGGAGTTCATTTGATTTGCAATGTTGAGAAAAAACTTCTTAATAGTGAAATGATTTCTGTAAATCCAGTCGTCAAATGCTTTGTGGCCTCTCAATTTTCCATAACAGCCACCTGACTAGTGGCTGATCTGTGTGTGTAATTTCACTGACTTTCTGAATGTATAAATGATATGCTTTTTTAGAAAGAAACATTTAACACATAAAAAAAATAGGAATTAGGGAGAATCAATAAATTATGAATGATTTACTGCCATCGTGTGAATAATATGTAATTATGTAATCAGTAAAAAATTACTGTAGTTTGATTACAAGTAGGCTATTTTAAATTGTAATAATCTAATTACAAGTACTTAATTTTTGGAATCTGATTACGTAATCCAGATTACATGTAATCAGTTAATACCAAGCAATGCTGGCTTTGATGTCTCGGTAGTGGCTAAACATGAGATATAATTCATTTTGGGTATTTAATGGGCAATCTTTGGTCTCATGATGAATCTGTTATTTGTTTCCGGGCAAATAGTTTCGACTGACACCTGTCATGTGAAATCCACTTAACCATTGAAAGGATGCTACAACAAAGATATCGGCGCACACAGACATGGCAAACTGATTTATTATTTGTATGAATTTATGACTTGTCCTAGAGAATGAAAGCTATACTAGATGCAGCCATGCAGGTAATCAAACGCTCTCTCTCTTCCTCTTAACTGAAGCAGCCCATTTCTTCGTGGCTAGTTCTGAAGTGACGTTTTCTAATTAGCAACGGATGCTTGGACTCAATTTTAAAACTGTCAACTTGAGTTTTGAATCTGTGGCGGAAGAAAGTCGTTTCTTTTTTAAGACACTCAGTGTTTTTTTTCATATTAGTTTCAATTCTTGCATTGAACTGTTATATAAAATAAATATCAAACAAATAGCCTATAGTTGTGTGCTATGGCTATATATCCCATTTTAACATTTCAATTACCTTTGCCATCCTCTAGCACTAACTTGAAGTTAATCTTTTAATAACACTAATAATTGAATTAGTCAACAACACTGTATTGCTGATTTGTACAAATTACTGAATTGTAATCTTTAGATTTTAAATTTTAAATTGAATATCCATTTTTCACACACTAGCCTACATTATAATATCGTGATGCCTACATGCAATTATAGCTTTTAAAATCATGATTATTTATAGTTTTATTTGCATGATAAAAAATCAGTATCAGCCATAATTTGAATATCAATGCATCCATGAATATATCCACGTGCATTATTTCTTAAATTTCTTTTGATCCCACAAGTCTAATTTGGTTGCATCCTTCTGATTCATGAAGTCTGACTTGAGAAAAGGCCTCTGGTTCTCTGACTTGACACAAGAGGAAGGATGTGTGTTTTTGTGATGAAAGGGCACGATGGGAATTAAAATGCATGATTAATGGACAGAGAGCTTGATGGTAAAGGTTATTGCTCATTATGTATATTGATTATGTTCTGCTGCTTTTTTTCAGCTGGGTGATTTAAAGATGTACCGAGCAACAATCGTTTCTTGATAAAACAAGTTTCCCATGATCTCAAAATTGGTCGTATATATGGCCACTTTTTGAATATGCAATTGTGAATCTAGAATAAACTGGTCAATTTGCCAAGTCTGAAAGTATGAAATCGTGTTTGAAATTATAATTGGTAATGCTCTTTGCATAAACTGCAATATTATGCAAGTTATAAAACTTCAAAAATTGTTTCCATCATCATAAAAAAGAAAATACAGATAACACCTGCTTTCTTCTGGTTGTATATCCCCATATGTGAGGTTATAATTAGCTCTCCCTCGAAGTGTCACAATCTGGGATGCAAGTTTTTGCTTGCCAACTACATCTGATAAAATGTACGACACCAGTGACACCACACGCAGAGGACAAATCAAGAATATATTGGAGAGGAATGGGAAGAATATGTAAATTCATGTTAGGTCTGGCTTTGACTTGATTGTTCAAGAAACAAATTAGGAGAAATATTTCAGATGCTGCCATTTCTGTGCTAGTGTACATGAATATCTCATGAGAGTTGGCTAATTGACTACATATAGTGAGTAGTTGCTTTATATAGATTTCTTTTTGCATTGAATTTTTTGCAGTCTAACAATAAAAACACGTCTAAAGACACATTTCAAACGGTTGCGCTCCAGCTGTTTTTGAACGCAACAATGCATCTTACTCAAACATACCCATATAAATGTGTCCGATCAGGGTGAAACCATAATTATGCAAAACAAGCCACCGACTAATCGATTTTGAAACTATCTTGTTTTGCAGATCCCTAGTATCAGGATTCCTCACGTTTCTCACTGTGTTGGAAAAGTGAAAGCTCAATGCAGCTTTGTTTTGCTTATTGCCAATTATATTTAATCCTTCTGTTGACCTTGTGCTTTAAATTATGAGCGATTCAGTGACGAGAGCTTTCTGAATGATAAAAGTGATGTTTGATTCATGTAGTGGTTTTATCCAAGATCAGGAGCTCCGAGAACTGTCGCGTTAATGCTTAGTCGTAGAATTACTAACGAATTCTGTGACGCCCCATCAATAATGTATTGATCGATTGAGACAAAGTACAGCACTTTCAAGACACTGTAAAAACCAACTACCAACTTCATTCTATTCTCCTCTGAAGCTGGTATGAGGTAATATGATCGGGTAATTAATGTGAGTAATATCAGCTTACCTCTTGATACATTCCCCGTATGTATTTTCACAGAGAGGGTGTAATTAAAATCAGTTTTTTTCTTTTTTTGTGCATTGACTTGGATCAAGGAGGTCATTATCAAATGGCTTTGGATTACATTGGGCCGTTATGTCTTGGGTAATTTAAAGTTCTTTTAGCGTAAGGCTGTCCTCTAAAATGTCAATCGTGAAAAGGCAGGAGGTCGTTGTTTGACTGTTGTGGATGGTTGGCTAATCTGGCTATACACATTTTAAGCTTAAACTAATACTCTTAAATAGGCCTGCAGGCATTAGCACTGGGACATTAGCATTGTGCTAATGATGTTGTTATGATCCTATGCCATGTTTTAAAGGATATTGGGGATTAGACCAGGAAAAAAATCAATAATTTATTTATAGTATGGTATGGTTAATCCAGCAGATGATTTATTGGTATGGTTAATCCAGCAGATAGTCTCTTGCTATTTCACTAGTATATGGCTTCAGGACATCTAGTTTATAAGTGAGATTAATAATTTTATGGTGCTTTTTTGTCCTTTATGGAGCTTGAAAGCCACTGGTCACAGTTTACTTTTAGATGGAAAAGAGCAACTTGGACATTGTGCAAAATACCTCCTTTTGTGTTTCATAGAAAAAGAAAAAGAAAGGTCAATTATGATACACTTTTTGTGTGTGAATTATTCTGTTAAATCCATTGAAACTACCAAATACTCAAAAAGAGAATTCCAAAATTCCCGCTTAAGTATTCCATAGGATCCTGATGCTCTTCGTAGTGGTAGACAAATATGGCAGCCAAACTGAACATTTTAAAATGGTTTCTGTGGGGGTGACGTTTTGTGTAGCTGATTTCTGAGGCTCTTGATTATAATCTTTATTGCATATGGTTCATTAGGCTAATTGAATGAAATTTATTCACTTCACTTATGGAATTGATTCCGAGTAATTAGTTCAAATCCTAATACGCTACGGTCGATTTGCTTGCTTTACTATCAGTTTAGTTTGATGTTTTTTGGTTTGGTAAATTAATGTTTTCTACCGTATTGACAGCTCTTACTAAATACTTCACGAACAGTTCTGGATTGAGCCGGACTGATCTGATAAAGCGTTGTGTTTTCTGCATTGTAAACCTAGTCATTATGAATGCAATAGATGGAGGGATAAAGTTTCTTGCAAGTTAGACTAACCGGGTAATGGACGCCCAATTTAATGGTATTCATTGTAACAGCTGGTAATTTCCCTTTAACACGATTCAAGAGCTCTAAACGATGAGCTGACTTTTAACTACTGACTCTCCCTTTCCCTCTGCAAATCACTTAGCAAGTGCTTTCCCTCTTTCTGTTGTTGGAGTTGTTTCATCTCCAAGAATAATAGGCCTGCTTGGAATTCCTCAGGAAATGTTTAGTCACTGGACCAGGAGACAAAGGGTTCATGGCTCATCGTCAGTGGAGTGTGGAGTTTGTCCTGCAATGAGCGTGAACATTTGGGTGTTTTTATGGTTGTACTGTTTAGTTTTAGTTAAACCTTTTGGGTTCTCTATCCCACTCGTATGCTAGGTTACTTCATCCCAGCATAGATTGTTGAATACTTGTCTGATGAATTTCCCCCCCCAAATCCACTGGGTACCTTTTATAACAGAAACCTTGGGGACAATTTCGTTTACTCAGCCTCATTTTGTTAAAAAACATATGTTGAATGACTTACTTTATTCTGTGGGGGATAGAATTGTACATAGAATGAAAGTCATTGGGGTTCAGTGTTGTTTTGGACCAACTGACTGACAAAAACACTTGAAACATTCTGCAAAATATCATCTTTTATGTTCCAAAGAAGAAAGAAAATCATTCAACAATGTCATATCTCAAAGACAACAAAAACATCAAAATTGACCTAACGACTTTTCTGGTGACGTAATCCAGACCATGTGGGTGGTAATAACAATATTATTCAGTAATATCATAGCCTAAATTTTCCTACTTTCTTTCCCAGTGGATATTCAGCATCACTCTGCAATTCGCCACATTGTGGAAGTTATATGCATTGTGGATCATGTTTTCTTCAACACTAAAAGATCATTCGTGAGCTCCGTCAATTATTTTAATTGCAAGGATCAGTGTTGACTATGATTCAAGCAGTTAAAATTAGCTCAGGCCAGTAGATAACAGGAAGAAATGTAGTGCTGTATCTTTTGTTTCCGTGAGGCTGTTTAGGTTGAATAGAGGAACTTTAATCGGGCTTGTCCATGTGAGTCGTCCTCATTGAATGTTTCCTCGTCTGGCCGGATCCTGCTTGTAAAGGTCTCGATGTGGATTGTGTTATTGTCAGGTCTGGTACTCTGTGGATTTGTAGTGTACAATAGAAGAGGACAATGTGGTGTTGTTTGTTTAGGTCTGTTTTGCATGCTTGCGTCAAGAGCAATCGATGAAAATTGCTCCATTGAATAAATAATGCCTGAAAGCAGGGACGTCAGCATATTTACAGCGCTATACTCTAAAACCATTAGCGGTAGTTGCGTGCCAGCTCTCATCAAAGTCAAGATGACAAAATCTTTCCCATGAGTCCTTTTGTGAACCACACCTCCACTCGTTTTGCCTTTCTTTCCCAGTGTTTTTCCAGAAGAGCGAAACTCGGCAGAAGTGTACAGCACTGGGGGGGGTGGGAGGTGCGGTTCTATGGGTCTCATTGTTGGAATGATTCTCTCCCCCTCATTTACGTTTTCCAGCTCTCCACTCATTTCCTCTCACCTCTCCTTACAGTCGGAGAGCACTCCGAGGGGGCTCGTCTGGGATCGGAAGTAAGCAAAATAAAGGGAAGACCAACAGAGTGTGTCCGAGTGTTCGGGCTGTGCTCTGTGATTATACAGGACTCTATCTATGTAGATGTGTTGTGGTTCTGTTGCTGGGTTACTGCTCAGGGAGTATGGGGTGATGGGAAATGGGTCAGGCAAGGAAGTCACTGTTTGATCAACTTTGGAAGGTTAGTACAGTTGCCAGGGGTTTTGCCCTTAGAGAATTATTGTTAGAAAATTGTTGCTGTTGATGGTTGACAGATGTTGATTATGTTAAGAATCAAGGTGAATATGATTGCTAATATGAACATGTTAATGATGACAACAGTGTTGAAGATAATTCCTCTTCTATAGGATGCAATTACTCCACTTACGCTGCTTCATCATTATCACCATCTGTGGTATGTACTGTATATGTGCTGAAGACTCAGGTAGTCTGGTAAGACCTTAGTAACCAGGTCTTTTACATTTTAGGTAGACATTAAACTCCATAACATGATTCTGGGTCAGGCATCTTCAACCCCGTTCCTGGATATCCAGGCTGCATTCCACTCCAAAATTGGATGCCCTTCACACGCTACCTTTCCTCCCTCCCTGTGGACTCGGATGTGCGTTATTGCTTACGTTGCACGAGGGCCCACTACTGGCGGAACTCGTGCATAAGGTTCACTATGGAGCTGATTTATTATTTAAACCTTTTTTTTTACATATAAATTTGTTAAATGCACCGTTCTATATGCATATAAGTTGTTGGAGAAAATATATAAAATCCTATAGGTATATGACACAAACGAAAAGAAAATATCCATAGTATAAACTTTGACTGTGAACATAAGGTAGCTACAAGTATTAGGTGACTAAGGGGCTGTTTACACGACATCATTTTCAACTAAAAACGTAAAACTTTTTATGCACAACAGCGTTCGGGAGCCTGAAAACACACGTCTCTGTGTAAACAACAAAAACGCAAATCCCTGAAAACAATGACGTCATGCACATTCATATTATGTGTTCAATCTATAGTGTTTTTAATCTAATGGCCTAGCAGCAGAATACAGCGTTTTTTGTCGTTTTCACGGATCTGTGTGAATGGGGATCGTTTTGACAATGTACGTGGAAACCTCAAAGGAAAAATGTATCTGTTTTAATCTCGTCGTTGCCTTGTAAACGTACCCTTAATCTTAATATAATTAAAATATTATACACTTTTATACGATTAATTCTCAAAATGATTAATAGCCTATACCATACACTACAGTTAAGCGCAATCTGCTGTGACATCACAAAATCAAGTTGAATTGTTGTATAAAGAGCTGCTTGAAGTGCTCCCTCTGTCAAAATCGAGGGGACGAGGGCCTATCCAAATAAACTTCTCTTGCCCGCTTGACAAAGTGGAACTCACTTCAAAATGGTGGGGAGTAGTGCTTAGGGAAGTTCCCGAGTGTATGTCTAAAAGCAAAGTGGAACACACCCCCACTGTCCTGCAGAGTTTAGCTTAAACCCTAATCAAACACACCTGAATCAGCTAATCAAGGTCTTCAGGATCGCTTGAAAATAAAAGACAGTAGTGTTGAAGCAAGTCTGAGTTAAACTTTGTAGGACATTGTATCTCTAGGGTTTAAGATTCCTGTTCTAGGATATCATGGGTGGTCGCTAAGGTGTTTCCATGCAGTTGCAAAGGTGTTTTTAAGCACATTTCTGTGTAGATTCTAGTGTACGAGTGGTGATACGTACAGTATGTGGTGGTTACTTACAGGCCCAAATCAAAAGATTCCACCCTAAGTGATATTCTTGTCTTTGGATATGTTTGTGACTTGATTGGTGTGGGAAGACTAACATGCTGAATTTACAATGATTTCCGTGTCTGCCATTGTGCAGTTAAATATGTAGTCCCGTCCCAACTGCACACCATTGGTTGAGCCATGAGTTGACACATCAGACCGCTTAAACAAACATAGTCATGTTTTGATAGAACCTCAGAGACAGTGTTTACACTCTTCGGGAATATAGTAGTTATAGTTGGATATGATTGGTTTAAATTGGTTTATTTATAGTTTCATTTTATATTGCTCTCTTGGTTTCATATTCCCAGATGTAGCTTTTCTCATGCAATAAAGATTAATAAAGCTGAAAAGATACAGTCTGCCAGATGTTTTTCTTTTTCTTTTCATTTGTCACAAAATGTCAATTTATTGAACTTCACACTGAGGTGAATTTATTCAGTGATATTGTATTGAGTCAAGCAGGCATACTGTTTTATTCCTGACCTTGTTTGTCCCTGGAGAAGGACAGCAATTACAAATATTGGCCCTTGTGAACTCTTTTGACCCATGGGTCAATTCCTTGTGCAGCCTTTTTTATCTTAGCCCAGGGGTCAGGGGATGCATGCGGGTAGGGTAGACTCAACATAAAGAGACATGCTCTTGGGGTTTATTGATGGGTTTTTAGGGCACGGCTTGTAAGATTGCTTGTGTATTGAGGAGCCTCCGGTAAACTGCTTGGAGAAAAAGCGTTTACACGTCGTTCTTTCATTAATTTTCTGTGGGAGGTCATGAGATACTGTCTCACACGCACTGGGGCATTGTGGAAAAGAGCAGTGGTTGACTCCCTCAGGCTACTGTTCACACAGTGTGAAAATGAACTCTGGGAAATTGAAACTTCGAACTGAGTCGATGAATCTGTGAAGCTTCTGTTAAGCGAGACTTTTTCTTCATCCAGTTTACACAGATTAAAGAAGTCTGTAAGACTGTATCACACATTTTTGCATTTTGAAATGATTGATTGGTTAGCAGTAGTGCTCACAGATTTAACTAACCTGCTGAAAAAATAAACCATGCTTGCCTAAACCAGCCTTAACTTTAAGAACAGCAAATCAGCTTAGGCTGGCTTAAGATTTGTGTGTGTTTTCATCAGAATTGGGAGATATATGTAGTATATCGGTATCAACCAGCATCTCTCAGCTCCTTCTGTTCTCTCCAGCTAAGAGAGAGCGTGCCCACTGTACATTTGGCAGTGTCACCATGACTCCAGTCCATTAAGAGAATTAGCATGGGGCTCTCCCGGGGCCATGCTGGATGGGATTGCCCCACCAATCAGCACACAGACAGCCCCACTTGGCAGCCCGTCCCCTCTGAAGTCGTAGGTTAATGACAGGGCTGCTTAAGAGATTTCTCACTGCACAACTCATTCAGAATGAAGCGGAGAGAAGAAAAGGCACGATAAATCGATCCGGTGCCGATGGGTGTCTGTCTGTTCTTCCTGCAGAGGCATTGATTCTGTGATACTGAAGCTTTTTAATCAGCATTTGCGGGTAATGAATGGCCGCCGTGGCTGCAATGTTTATTCTCATTGGTTTATTCTCGTAGCCATACAGTGATTTTTCGAATTAACTGAATTGTGATTACACCTCGTGTGTACGAAAGAATGCAATGGAATAAGAATGCACTCTTGTTACCGGTAAGCACAATTAGAGATCTTTTTTTAGAGAATCGCACGCATTTATCACCTGCCTGTAAGATGTCCTTGTCCAGTGTCTAGAAGACAACTGAAGATGTCATGCCTGTTCTATGTTTACTGTTGGGAATACTGCTAAGCTCTTCTGTGACAAGTTGCTGATCCAGCAACAACAGCTGCAACCTCTCTTCCTCTGCCTCTCTTTCTTCTGCTCACTGTGCTCTGCTTGCCTACCTCCTTTCCATTCCTATCTTGGAATGGTTTCACATCTTTTCCCTTTGGAAAATGGCTTTCCTTTCCTTTCCTTTCCTTTCCTTTCCTTTCCTTTCCTTTCCTTTCCTTTCCTTTCCTTTCCTTTCCTTTCCTTTCCTTTCCTTTCCTTTCCTTTCCTTTCCTTTCCTTTCCATCCTATCCCACTATGTTTTTGCATCCCTTCATATTTCTTGGCCTATTCCTATCCTTCGCATCCCTTTTTCTTTGCCTGTCCTATCCTTTCATATCTTTCCGGATCCCTTTTTCTTTGCCTTGCCTTGCCTTGCCTATCCTATCCTATCCTATCCTATCCTGTCCTGTCCTGTCCTTTCCTATCCTATCCTATCCTATCCTATCCTATCCTTTCCTTTCCTTTCCTTTCCTTCCTATCCTATCCTATCCTATCCTATTCCAATTCCGATTCCGATTCTGATTCCAATTCTGGGAGTCACGATCCGATTCCAAAACAATTATTGATCTACTTTTCTTTTCTTAATTAATCTTATTAATAAAACTTAAAATATTTGTATTTATTTAATTACACATCTAATAATTAGTACTTTTGAAAATAATTACACATTAAAACATTTAATTTAAACAATTGCATGTTAGGAATTTTAAATGCACTGTAGCTTCAAAACATAAAAGCTAGTAAATAATAAAGAGGAACAAAACATCACAAGCAATAAACAAAGAGCGCTTTCAGTATTTAAGAGTAGGCTATCTGAACGTTTTCCCTTCAAGAGCTATGAGTGATTTTTCTCTTTTTCTCAGCTTTATTGTTGTTGGATTATTACTGATGACATCATAGGCAGTGGGAGATCTAATAAGCTGCATTCACACTAATGCACAGATCTCTTTTGAAATGTAAGATGTGTTTGTCCTGTCTGTTTAATCCCTTAAGACATAACTGACTGTGTTTGCATTCATTTCGTGTCATAAAACCATTTTGAGATGCAAGTACATTTCACCACTTATACGGAGCTCAACTGGTCGCCTGAACAATTAGTCAACTAATCAGTCTTTAGGAAACTCTATATAATTGGTTGGTATTAGGTTTCAAGATTCGAGATTTGGATTGATTTGAGATTCACCTGATCGAACACATTTCCATAGGGGTTGTTGGAGTAGTAGATGGAGCGCAAGAGAACATAATGCAAATCCTTTTTAAAGGGGAATAATTAAAAAGTGCAACTTTTCATAAATTACATTTCAAAAATGTACATTTACATTTAGCTGACAATTGCAACACATCACTATATCCTCTGTGTTGTCAGCACCTCGCTCTCAGACTTGAATGGGATGTGTGCAAACACAGCATGCTTTCACCTGAGGGATACAAATAGCTTGGGGAGAGAGCGAAAGAGAAAGGACTTGTATTGTGTTAGCATAATGCATTTTCATTGACCTTGTCATAAGGTCATAATTAGGTTTTGTTCCCACTGCAGATAGTGGTGAAATGGACTCTGCACTCAGCTTTTATATCAGAGAAACGTGCAGTGGCTTGCTTCACAAGCTCTTTGGTCGGGCTGTTTATAGTACGTGTGTGTGTGTTCTGATGTGTCTGCAGTGTGGACGATCTCACTGCAGGGCCTGTTTAATTCTGCACATGAGCTTTTTCATTACCCTCTACTTTAACTGTCCGTTCTAATCGGCAGAGCAATTAGCAGCCCGATATGGTGCATGAGAGGGTGGAAGAAAAGATAATGTCAGGATCTCAAAGGATTCTTGCCTCCACAGTGTACTTATGATTATTTTGTCCTCTAAAATATAAAGACATCATGCCTGGGAACAAGAATAGCTGAAGACAGCTGCTCGGTTCTCCAGGTGACTGTGTACAGAGCTGTTTGCCTGTTGTGTATTTGTGCCCTTAATGAAGAACAGGGGGGAGGACATGTATCAGGGCAGAGGGACGATCAAAGAGAAGTGATGAGTGAGTCGCCTTTGAGGTGCTTTTGTATCAGGTAGAAAAGGCACTGTATCGTATTACAGCATACTCAATAACTGTATCCAGTGTCCATGTTCCTATGTTGATTATTACTGGCTTACGCATTGTGATCTATCTATCTATCTATCTGATAGCATATATAATAGTATATTAAGCTTTGCTGCAGTATCGAAAGTTTGCTGAGTATCATGATATTTTAATGGTAGTTGGAATTTTGTTCCTCTTATGAGGATTTTTCACTGCATTACCAGGGCTTGTGTTTATCTGTAAATGGTTGCTATTATTTGACATTAAACATGCACAGGTATGGTACCCTCAGGCTAACCTGACTCCATGAAATGATGCCCCAGAAGTTCAATGTACAACCTCGTGTTGTTCTGTTTTCCCATTCAGTTGCCTGTTTGAAACAAAATCTCAATGCAAAGGGACAAAGCTTTGTGTTTCCCTTCACAAACTCAGTTTGAATTTTAATTACCTATGGAAACTTAAGGAGAGTAAGTAAATCTGTGCTATCCCCCTTCATCTCCAAGCCAGGAAGCTCCATGGAATTCAAGCAGTTCACAGGGGCGCAAAACAAACAAATAGGCTAAATCCCAATTTGCATAATATGTGTCCTATATAGTATGCATGATTAGGATTAGCACATCCCAAAACACGTTTAAAAAAGACAATGCTGGGATGATGTACTGTTTGATGGATTTTACATCCGTGCATGGGTTTTTGGCTAATTTTACCCATAATTCCTTGCGCCCACACATGATGTTTGTCCACGACTGTTCTGTTTTGGGGCATTAAGACAGATTTCTCTCAATACAGGCATTTTGGCTCACTTCCTATGTAAAACAAGTACATATATTGCTGTCTGAATACTTAAAGTATTTAGTATAGCACTTCAGCTATAACCTTGTCTTGTTAGCTTGACACAGTTGGGCTTCATTTGGAACCAATGCACCATTTTATATTTCCCTCTTTACATATATCTTGCTGTTTCTCATCCTTGTGTTTAATATATAATACTCTGCTTATTAAAGTGTGCTGTATTCATGCGCTGCCTCATTATATGGAATACGAACAGAATGTTGGCCCCTTGAGAGCTATGCTCATGAATGCTGGCTAAAGGGTGTCTTTTATTTATGGTAGAGGAGCACAAGGTGCTATGATTCACTGAGGCCAATGAGTGTGTTAATATCAGTGGCAGATTTATCTAGCGCGCTGTATGGTCACAATAGGACATAAGTGCTAACATGTACCAAAGATGCAGCTAAAATGAGCAGAAATCCTGTTTAGAATGTAATGGGTGGAGAGAGATGTGGTGTAGACGGTCTTGTCTTGCAGACAAAGGGATGGGGCACGTGCTCAAAGGTTCATATAATGCAATAATGCATGAGAGAGATGTAGGAAATTTAGACAGGTGGGGCTTGCCGTTTGTAATGGAGTTGCACGAGCTTAGGCATGATTCAGTGATTATCCCGCTCCACCTGCATCCACCCCTCCAACTTAAAGTTGTGGAAGACAAAGGGATGATGGTGAATGGATGGCAGAAGACCTGTTTAAGGTGTGTGATAAACCGCTATTGGTATTGCGATTAGATGGAATCTTGAATACGCCCCTTTCGATTTTTGCACAGTTCTGGTTAGTCTCAGCACACCCGCAGACCATTCTCTTCCCGTCTGATGATAATATTAGACAAAAATAGCAAGAGCTTTCCATAATTTACAAGCTCCAATCTTGATTGGCTGAATATACACAGTTTCTTGGGTACTGTACAGTACGTGTTTTTAACAGTTTGCAGCTTAACAGTTAATTTATTGTCATCAGTCATTTTTTAATATGTAATTGTGCATTCTTATATTTTTAGATGGTCTTGTCATCTAACACTCACTTAAAGTTAATCTTAAAACCAAGAGTTGTAAAATGTAATCTTTTTGCAAATGTAAAAAAAAAAAAATAATTCCATCTTCATACTGTATATGTGTCATGGTGCCTTTAAAATTATTTGCAGAATTAAAAATTATTTTTAGTTTTTATTTGTTAAGACAAAATGATAGAGGTCGACCAATAGTGGATTTTATCGATAACTATAACTAGGTTGGACGATAACCGATTAATCAATCGATAGTTTGGATGCTGAATGAAAACAAACAACACATAAAATAGTGCTGAACTTTATTACAAAAATTAAAAAACGGTACTGAACCATGACAATGTACTGTACTGTACTAAAAAATATTAATATATGAATTATACCTTGATCATTCTTAGTTCATAATGCAATGCATTAACACATTTTAGGAGATACAACTTTAAAATGTTCAAATGTATTAGTAAGTGTTGAAATGAACAACGAACAATACTTTTATAATCCTTAGGTAATGTAACAGCTTATTGTAAAGTGTTACCATTTCATATAGCCTAGATCCAAAGAGTCATGCTTAAAGATGGCCATTTTTAAATATCTACACAAAGGCTATAGCATTGAAAATAGATATATTTTATGTATACTCTCACATTTTAATTGCTTCTATTTTTAGAACACTTGATGATTATCTAATCAAAATAACAAAATATGTACTACAGTACAGTGACGACAAAAAAAAGGGCTGAAATTGAATGCGTTTCTGATTGGTTTATATGTTTCTGTCGACTTCATGATGATACAGTTTGCTTTCTAACATTACTAGCTTTAAATATGCAACTATGCTGCATAACGACTGCACGCAAGTGACCAGCTGGATATAAACAAATGCAAATAGATGGTAACAATCGAGACATTAAACATTTGGGTCGGACTTGCGTGTTTTTTTTCCACTTTTTTTTTATTCGCTTGAGGTACTATTAATGTTAGCATCTTAGCATCCTCTCTGCCTCGACGGCAAACATACTACTGTTCTTTCTTCACTAATGCAACATCTAGTCAACAAATGAATTACTTTATAATGGTATGAACAGACGTACAGTAGTGTACTGTATAACATACCGTTTCATTGCCTGTTTTAAATCCGCATCTTAAGTGTCCCGCTCCTGTGCCCAGTCTGCGCTCAGTCTCACGTGTCAAAACAAACTCCACGAGGCATCAGTGATAGTTTTTATTTCGCCTCTAGAGGCCTCTCTTTTACTGTTTAAGGACAGCGGACCCTTCTCAGGTTCCAGCAGTGGATGTAACCCGGAAAAACAATCGTATGGGTTTTTCTAGCAATCGGTTATCGGTGCCGATTAATCGGCAAAATCGTTCGACGTGAATGTTTACGCAGATTGCGAAGACAAACAATACTTCCTTGAAATGTAACGTTACGTAAGCTAATGATTTGTAAGACCAGGAACATTTCTTTAATGTTGACAAACTGTGTTTTAACTAGGGGTGTCCCCGACTATGGATTTTCATAGTCGAATCAGAATCGTCAAGTCTTGCCTACAGTCGACTAATAGTCGAATCATGTGTATGGGGGCGGGGCTTTAACATTTCAAAACTGTGATGTAAAGAAAATCACCCAAAGATATAGAAGAAAATGTATAAAAACATTTTGGATCAATAAAACTAAGAAATAACATAACTCCAGAAAGGTCACAGACAGGATTGCTAAATGCTAAACTGCATAAAATGCTAAACTGGAGTGGCAGTCTTTTTAGCTAAAAATGTTCACAGCATCTAAAAATCAAATTAGAAACGGCTGAAAAGTTTTGAAATCACTTGTACCCTACCTGATCGAGAGAACAAATCCAGTCTTTCACTCTGTCTGTGTCCGTTGGAGTCTTTTCAAATTGTGCGCACGGATAAAATACATTCTAAAACGTGAAAAGCGTTTACGGCTTAATCTCCTAAAATAGTTAAATTAAAATATCAAATTATGTAAAGAAAACGCTTTACTATAATATATCTGCACATAGTATGGTTTCTTAATAAAGTGTGTACTGTGTACATGCATTAAGCCACATTAAAGTGCCTTTTAAGCGTTTTAAAAGCTTTTTTCACGTTAAGCATTTTAGAATGTCCCGTGGAAAACCAACTTGTTAACGTTGTAAACCTTGTAAAGTGCGAAAAATGGTTTTCTTGATGCTGAATTCAGCCTTGGAGAATATCCTTTCTGATGGTGTACATTAAGATTTTCTTATCCCACACATTGTTAAAGATTTAAATCCTTGCCGCCAAGACGCTCCTCTGTCGGTCACGGATTGAAAGTGAAACTTAAATCTGTCACGAGGTGTTTGGATTTATTCACGCACGTTAAAAAATATTTATTAAAAGCTTCTTTCTTTGCACATTTTTATATACAGCATTATCATAATAGGCTGAATATTAACGTATTGACAGAAAACCGGTAGTTCTATTTTATTTTTATTTTTTTAATTTTTTTGGCGAAGATTCGACCATGAGAGCGGTAGTCGAATCAGGCTCCTCCAATCGAAGCATCGAATCTTCGACTATTCGGGGTCACCCCTAGTTTTAACCTGCAAAATGGACCAGACTTCTTTCCAATACTTGCATGTATCTCAGATTTCTGATTCATAATGGTGCATATTTGTATTGTTCCACAGAAAATATTTTATGCACCCTCGTGCATTTTTAAAGATCCTATCGTAAATGCCACGAGCTGAACTCGTGTCTCGAATTCGTGTCTCACTTGCCAGCTCCCATCTCATTTCTTTTCAAAAGAGGCTATGCAAATGCTGCATGATAAAAAGGTATACAGAAATGTGAAATCTAAAGGAATATTTAATAAGGATGTTGCGGAGTCATTGAGGTGATTTATTCAGGAATGTTCGGATCGGTGTCCTCACAACGCAAAGCATTGAATCTCCCCAATTAAAGTGACTGAGCATTTACCTGTTATCAGTCCCATAGCCACAGCTAGAGTTAATTTCCTTATCGCTGATCCCAAATCAGTGCTACAGGCAGGATTACAGATGCACTGATTTAATGACCGTCAAACCGGGGAAGAGAAAATCGCAGCGATGGAAATATGTGCAGTATTTACAATTTGATTTGATTTCTCCGTTGCCAGGGGAGAAAGGCTGTAATGAATTTGAGGCCGTCATGCGAACGGAGCCGCGTTGGATTAATTCACAGGGGGGTTGACTGGGGCTTGAGTTGATAAAACGTGCATTGTTTGATGAGAAGCCAGATTTGGGTAAAACTATTCAGTGTTGTACTGTCAGTATAAGGCAGAAGTCTGCAAATACGTTATAAATAGCAAATTCAGGTTATGTCATCTGGCCAGCCAACAACATGTTCAGTGCACAATGTGAGCGTTTTACTCGCATTTGCGCATTTTTCTCAACTTTTTGCTAAAATGCTGCTTATTTATGATAAGTGTTGTTAAAAAAAAGAATGCTCAGTTCTTTCTTTTAATATATTGCATGTAAAACAACAAATATTCTGAGGCCCATGAAAATTTTGTGAAAATGATCAAAAATGCTGGCGGTGGCTGGCAACTTTTTATAAAACGCTGGCAGGGAAAGAGTCAAAAGGGGTCATGACATGACAATTTGCATGAAAATTTGCATGAAAATAGGTGGATGGAAACATAGCTACAATGTCATGAATAATAAGTAAGACTTAATTGAGGTCAGAATTCAAACTCAAAATCAGTGATTGTAATTGAAACATCAAGTTAAGTGCAATTTAACTTGATAGTTCATGAACAATAGCTTATTACTAATGGAATCACAAAACATTCATTTACAATAAAAAAACTGGTGTTGCGCAGGATTCGATTACAGGTATAACCACCATCTGATACACAAATGTTCAAATCTACAGATTCACCTCAGGCAAAAGCACAGATGTTCACATTCAGAATGACACATATGCTTCAGTCAAGCAATCTATTTTAACACACAAATATCCATTTAGATGAGTCATTAAGTGATAAAATACCTAAACAAACAATTCTATAGAATTCCGCATCACTGTAATCAATTACGACAGCTCCGTTATTACGTTTTTACTCGTCGAAGCTGAGTAAGGCTAAGGTCGTCTGCACATCTGCGCGCCAGCTGCCGCCAGCCACGGTTTAGAGGTCACTGGGTCAGGACAGAACCTTCTGGAAAAAAGCCATCTAATCCCGGCTGTGAAGATTCCCTGGAAAATTAAACCGTATTACACTGCGTTTCTGACTAAAAAAAGGCCACTCCTACCCACCCCCACCCCCTCAAAGGATTCCCAATGATTAGTGATGCTCTCCTATACAGTGGGGGTCGGTGGGAAGGATTGTAATTAAATTAGTCTCTAAGCTTAGCTCACCACCTAACAGCCATGAAAGGAATCGGATATGTCTGTCCACACATGGCCAAGTTACATTTAGCAAGTTTGGAGCATCAACTATCACCGATTTTGCATTTGCACTCTTGACATCTCAATGAATTCAATTAACTAAATTGTGAAGTCAGTTATTATAATCAGTAACAGTCGTTGATCTTGAGTTTGAATACATCAATCACAAACTCTGCATGATTTAACTATATGAAAACAAATGTGATTGCCCTTTTTTTAATGGAAAGTACCAGTTGCGAGGCCCATGATTTAAAGTGAGAGGACCTTGGTGAAATAGTATGGCCCTCAGTGTCTACTCTCAAACTAAAGCACATTATTTTATAATACATGAGATAAAAATACTGCATTATCGGTTTATGGCTGAAAGAGAAAAATGTGAAAATGTGATCTGTTGTGCATCATAACAGATGTATCATATATCGTTGAAAAGGTCTCAACTATCAGAATACAAGAAGCATACTTGACCAAACAATACCAAATACATGTGCTGTAAACAGTATACACGTGGCTTTTTGGGACACTTTTTGGTTTGTAGCTTTACCAAACATTTGTAAATGATAGAATATAACATATTTATTTAGAGCAGGTGTTCTCGATTCAAACAAGCCCAATCACAACATAACACACCTGCGTAGATCTTGAGATAATCCTCATAGAGTGGCATTACATGCTGCTTTGCTAAAGCTGTATGACATTCGAGATACGATTGCATCGCGATGATGATGATGCGGTGTTTTCTAACGTCATTTGACAACGTCAGGAAGGTCAACGAATAGAAACTGGTGGATCTCATGTAGGTGGGTGGGTATAGTGGGCAGGGACGTCAAGTAAAGACCAATCAGGGACTGGTTTACAACTGGAGCGCACTTGGATTGGATTGATCACTCAGATTGAAAGCTCTTGCATTAACCAATCGCCATAGAATTGAAGCGCACAACTGGAAGATCAGCGCTCATCCACCAGGATCGTATTAGTTCTTACTTATTCTTTACATCTTTACACATGCAAGTAGTTCTTATGTTCATGTATTTGAGCGATTATTGTCATGAATTCCGGATTTCGAACAAAAAACTATTTTGTGTCTCATTTGATTGGGTGGACCAGCCGTCAATCTGATTGGGCCAATGTAGCTTCGCCACTTTGTGGCACAAAATTCGCAAAAACCTGCTATCTTTTGATAAGCAAAGTAAATTAGTGCAAAGAGTCACCAGAGTGCAAAGAAAGTCCTTCCTCTTTGTGTTGTTCCGTTCATAAATCAGATTCGAGTAACATCTGCAGCTGTAATGCTAATGTGGCCCTGTATGGAGAGACAAAAAAGCGCATTGATTTCATTTCCTGGCCCTCTTTGGACTAGATTATACGAGAATGTCATATCTAAGAGGAAGATTAGAAGAACCTGTGTCTATGGGGACTGAGACTATGTGCTCTGCCTCACAAGTAGAAGAGCTTTAGTTTAAGACGTCTGTTTTCCCTCCCTCACACTCACACTCTCACTTAAAACTCAACTAAAGCCCAAGAGAAAGACCTCATGCTTGTTCCATACTGACTTTTCATGTAATTGGTCATGCGTCTTTGTCTCTTTTGGCATATAGACAATAAAACATATCTGGTGCTGTCATCTCTGCCAGTGATCTTTCACTTTAATTAGAGAAGTTCTGTGTTTTCCTTTGTGTGGTTTGTCAGAAACATTTTGTGTCAATATCCTTTTTAGCCAATTTGGAATTTAAAACTAGACATGAATCAAGAAATAAAACTCACCCTGTTTACTTTCAGAATATGTGACAAAATATGTGTTATTGTGAATGATTCTTAAAGGTAGGGTAGGCAATTTTCAGAAAAGGCTAGCAATAGCGAGCTAGCTTTCATTTCAGCATTGGACATAGCAACACTATGTTGCCACTGAAACGCATAAATTCGTGACTAGTGTCATGATTCTGTTACTATTTACAATTTTAACTGAACTTTACCGTAGATATAGTTATTCCTACTACTGTAAAACTATAATAAATGAATATGGAATCTCTTTCAAACAATGTAGGTTACCACAGATATAGCAACATAAGGAAGTCAGTACACGGTAAAAAATGATTGTGATTTTAACGGTAAAAGACGTCATAAAATAGTAAAAAAAAAACTATTATTTGGTTTACAGAAAGTTTCCATACTATATACGGTGAATAACTGTGATAGATCTAACCGTATATGTAATGTAAGTTTACAGTAAAATACCGTTAAATTTAGTTTTTGAAGTGAAAAAGAACAAGTCATTGTATAATTTATAGTGAAAAACCGTCAATTGACATTCCCACAATTCCCTGCATGGCACTTCACATGTTGCTACCGTATTTTTAACGTTTCTGGCAACCACAGCTGCCGGATTTTTACCGTAAATTTAACAGAATCTTTTATACAGTGTATGTTTACCATAGTACTTTTTTTGTAAGGGATTGTTCTATGTAAATTCAACAATCCAATTCCTCTTCATTATTCTAAACTGGAATTATATTAAAGCTACACTGTGTAGGATTTACTCCCATCTAGCGGTGAAATTGTATATGACTACCAACTGAATATTACTCTCTAGCCCCTCCCGTTCCGAGGGCGTTTTAACTCCTACGGTGGCCGTATTACTTCAAATCTGCCGGCAGTCGCGAGTAATCTCCCCCTCGCATTCGTCACGGCGCCACTGAGTGTAAAAACGCGAAAGTCGAAGCTTGAATTTCCAGGTATGTCCCTCTTTGGCTAATGTATTTTCAAGATGGAGGCGCAACATGGATGTCGCCATTCGAGCGACTCGCTCGTATGTATTCTAAATGGCAGATTCTACGCTCACGAGAATACTTGATTAGGTGGTAGAAGTAATTAAACATTAATGAGCACATATATTTTGTGTGTTTTTTTGCTAACAATCAACTTAAAAAATAACACAGTGTAGCTTTAATGCTCTCGCATCAGTGTCATTTGTCTCTGATGCACTAAGTATTGTATATTAATTTTAATGCATAATAATGGAAAGAGATTTAGCTGAAGTCATCCCTTTTAACAGGAAAGTATGGGATGTTTTTGAGTAGGTATGAGATATACCCCCTCAGCAGTACCACCTGTCTGTCCTTTATCCGATGGCATTTGTTCTGAGACGTGACTCTGGTCTTTATGTCTCCCTTGAGGGAAATGTTCAAATTCAATAGCCATGAGACTTTCTGTGGCATAAGCAGTTCTTTTGATACTAAAACATAAAGCCGTGCATAAATAGCTTTTATTATATCCTTGTAGTACAATAAGCTTGAAAGCATTTTTGACTTGTATTAGATTACACTGTACAAGCTTTACTCATGTTGGTGTTAGGAAGAGATTTGATCTGAAACCTAAACAAATTGGTTAATGTCAAGTAGCAGCAAGTGCATTGAATTAGTTTAATTAGAATGTGAACATTAGCAAGCTCTTCAGTGTTATTCTCTATAGCACACAATAACCTTATGAAAAGGCTAAAATACTATGGTTTTACTATAGTAACTCTAATGTAATTCTCAATCTGCTAATTTAACATTTTAAATTAAATTATTCAGGGCGACTGTGAACTAATCAAGTACTCGAAAATGATTTTTGCTGAGACTAGTTCCCAGCTGCTTTGCTTGGAACTTAATGAGGAGAGTACAAATGTTGAAATTAAATGTTATTTTATGTGCTTTTGAGCAAGATGAGAAAAGGGGGAGACTTGAGACTCGTGTTTAATGTTCAATTTGGAGCATTTGCTTAGGCTGTGGACTGGTATACAGCGCATTATACGGCTTTACTCAAGGAGCATTTAATGTTTAGCACTTAGCTTGCTATGTGCTGTTGCTAGCTAATAGATTGTTAGCTAGCTAGGACAATCTTATAATTCAGCCATGCGACACAAAAATATATGATACTGAGTGAAATAATCCTGTCAAGGAAGCCATATAAAATCACTTTGATTATATATTTTTTTAATTACTTAAATCCCTGATGTTGAAATTACGTGAACAAATTATGTTTGTTTAACTTAATTGGTTCATGTGGGACCAATGTACATGATTAACTCATGTAAATCCAACACACTTTTTCTTTCTTTCTTTTTTCTTCTCTATTCAAAGAAAATATATTGTTTTTATTACAGCTATGACAGTTTCTTCAGTTAAACCCATAAACCCATAGCTATAGTTCTTAAATGTTTATTATTTTTCATAACAAATACCATAATTTAATAAAATGCCTATGAACTTTACTGGCTAAGGCTTTTTATGTGATTTGTTTGTCATTTTAAAGGGATATTGACTGGGTAAGTGGTTGGTATACAAAACCGAAATGTTCTTAAAAACTTATTTAGATGCAGTAGATGTCAAGTTTGTTCAGAGTCAGATAAAGATTATGAATTCTGATCTTTTCTGGTCCTACTCTTGAAGTCTGAAGTCTTCTTCCATAATGAGCACATATGACTAGACAATAAAACTACCTTTGCCAGGAGACAGAGACGTTTAATGAGCCTGCAAAGTTATAAGCGGCTGCTTATAATGATTTAACTTCCCTATCAGATCGGGTTCATTAAGTTTTCCTGAAGCAATTCAGGCCTTTTTTCACAGTGTTGGTTTGCATCTATGTAGCCATGGAGCCTGCAAAATGTCTATAAAACGCTATAGAGCCAAGAATGCCTATTGCTTTTAGCTTGCACGTTAATTAGAGCCTAAGAGAGACTTCATATAAAGCACGCAGACTTCGGTGTTTCATAGTAGCAGCTTAATTGTGGTGGTGTAATGAG
Source organism: Rutilus rutilus (assembly GCF_951802725.1). Classification (NCBI taxonomy): domain Eukaryota; kingdom Metazoa; phylum Chordata; class Actinopteri; order Cypriniformes; family Leuciscidae; genus Rutilus; species Rutilus rutilus. The sequence continues at coordinate 18,240,051 of NC_140233.1, forward strand.
GAGAACCAGCAGGATATGGTGATTTGAGGGTTAGAGATATCGCAGGGTTGGCAGGAGCTGGTCTCGCAAGTCTTAACGCTTTATTCTGGATTCTGACTGGATGAAATGTTTGTGCCGATCATGACCGGATTGTAAATTTAAGTTAAGTAATCAAAAGCAATAATATTACACCATCTCAATGTATAAGCTTGTTTTATTGTTCTTCAATTAAAGGGATAGTTCACCCAATTGTCATAATTTTCTCACGTTGTTCCAAACCTGCATGATTATCTTTCTTCTGTGGAAGACAAAAGAATATATTTTGTGAAATGTTGGGAACCAAGCGACACTGAAACCCATTGACGTTCATTGTATGGATTGAAAAAAAAAAAGATGTTCCTCAAATTATCGTATTATTTTGTATGGTGAACTATCCCTTTACATCAAATTTTAAATAAGATGTCATTGTATGCAGTATTCAGTATTTTATTGCGATAAAACTGGGATAAGCTGTTGAGTTGCTGTATGATATAAAAAGATAAAATACATTTCGATTAAAATATTTATTTAGATAAATTATTATTATTTGAATTGCAAATGCACATTGCATAGCTGTATAGATTTTAGTTTTTATATATTTAAATAAAAATAGTATTTTTTCAGCAAACAAATAAAGTTTAAGTTATTTCAAATACAATAATATTTAAGTACAATAAATAAAATTGACAGATGAATCAAGTATCTGTACAACAGTGTTATTTACTTTAGTATTATTCATATATTATTATAGTACTTATTCATATTTTGAATTGGCTTTTATTATATTTTCATAGTTTTTATTTTTATTTTAGTTATAGTAATTTTAGTCATTTAACTTATTTATGTAAAAGTTCAATTTAATTTTTTTTATCTAAAATGTATATTTTATTTAATCTATTTTAATTGATGACAACGTTATTTTCGTAGTTTTAGACCAATTGGACAAATGCAAAATATTGGTAAATTAGACAAATGCACAATTGAAACATGTTCACTGGCGGTCTCACATTTTAGGACCCCAGTGTATTCCACGTCATGCTTCTAAATTCAGTGCATGTGATGGTCTGAATGCTCAGCTGTGGATTCTAAATGAACACTAATTAATGTAATGCCATAATACACACGTCGTCCCTGTCTGCTTAAGAAAGACTTTAACCAGAAACAAATCTGTTACATCTCTTTTTTCCCACTTGCAATCAACAGGTTTTAATACATAAAGTGGACATTTTTTTACATTTCTTTCGATTTTTGAGTTTGTGTCGGAAACTTGGCATATTTCGTGCTCTGTTACCCACAATTCCCTGTCCAGATATGCCATTCCGTCTGTTCTCAGTGAATCAGCTCACTCCAGACATCCATCATGTCCCTGAATAGCGATTCCTCAGGGGCCGAAACACAGTATCATGCTCTCTCCAAACAAGGGGCTTCTTCCACGCTAGCGACAGATTCTTGCAGTACCGACTGGATATGACGTCACCAAAGAGCAACTGTGCCACCAGCAGTGACCCCAGCACAGTGTCTCTTTTATTCGTCTGGTTCTTGAATTCTTGAAAGATGTGAATTGATTCTTGGTGTTCTGTAGCTCCTGTGTTTCCTGTCTTCAAATGGTTTTTGTTGCATCTTATCAATCTTCTGTGCTACATGGTTAGACGTCTGTTCAACACATGCCATCTTCATACAGATCTGCACTGTTCATTGACTGCAGTCACTCACAGGATAGTTTTATAATGGTGTGTTGCTGCTTTATTGTATAGACACAAGAAAATAAAGGACAGGACGTGATAGGGAGAACAGGGGGAACAGGATAAGCAATGTTGAGAGCCGAATTACTAACTTCTAGGCAATAGTCATGTGCAAAACGTGCAGCTAGTCATTGGGATGTCTGAACAAATAATCAACTAATCAGTCGGAAAGAATGAAAAATGAAAATTCTGTCACGGTTACTCATCCTCATGTCATTTCAAACCTGTGTGACTTTCTTCTTCTGTGGAATACCAATGAAGATATTTTGAAGAATGTTTCAACTGTTCATACAATTTGGTCCAACACAAACAAATTGGACTTTCAGTGAACGGACGAAAAAATACTGAAACAATATGGTTTTCTTTTGTTCTGAAGAAGAAAGCAAGTCATATAGTACAGGTTTGGAAGGACATGAGGGTCAATAATTGATGACAGAATTTACATTGCATCCAGATTGTGCATATTTGCCATTAGGCTGAAATACACACAACTTTTAAAAATCCGAACGATGAGAGAGGTAGCTCTGGTCTGTTGTTGTCGTGTTCTGGTAGTGTAATGGTCATATGATTGGGGCTTGATGAATCAGGGAAGGATACGCAGTGATCGAGAAGAGCCAATCAGGAAGCGAATGAGGGCAGCCACGCCTTTGTTTTCAAAAGTCTACGTTTTGGTCCGTTTACACTGAAAGGACACCCCAGGAGTTTTCAAACTAAAACAGGGTCTGCAGTGTTTCCAAAAGTCTCTGGTTTCTAGGGTCGAAAACTCTGGAGTAGTGTGGATGCCAGGAGTAGCCGTAGTAAAAGTTATGCGTTTTAAAATGAAAACAAACACACAACAAATTCACGTAGAAACACGTGCCTCGTTGCCAGGAGATGCATGACAAATGAAAACAATATGCATAAAAAAGTTGGCGTCTGTGGCCATTACGCACTACACGATTTTCTATGAAATCTGTCAACTCAAATCTGCAGATTCACTCTGACATACCCCAACTAGTGTTGACTGACTGTAAATCGGGGCAATAAAAAAAAAAACTTAAATGTAGTTTAAGGTACATTAACATCAAGGTACGTTATCTGAGAGTTATCAAGTTCCGTCGTTACCAACAGTGTTCAACGGAACTTACGCCCATAGTTGGCTAACGATGCTTTTGGGAACCCCTGATTGGCTGTGTTTTATAATTGATAGTTTTGTGGCGCACCCCATTTTCTGCGTTCATTTTCGACAAGTATCTTGTCGCTGTATTGTTCTTGATTTTTTTTTGACCCGGCCGGCTGTTTCACGGTTAAAAAAGAAACAGAAGAGCTGGAACAACAAAAAAAGACGCCCGCATTTTCGAGCGTTTGTTTGACCGGGTTAAAAGATACACGCAACTTTAGTTTAAACGAGTACAAAGACATTTTATCGCTCATAACTTCTGTAGAGAAATAGCACAGACACTGAACAAGGATGAAACTTTCTAACGCAGGAGTTGAACACCGGTGTTTGCGCACTCTTATCAAACGGAATATTCCTTGAAAGGCTGAGCGTTCGCATCAAAACTGAAGTATACTTTGGGATTTAGCTGCCAGTTCAAACATTAATGTTAGCATACTAAATCTCAGCATGTTAGTACGCTAAATTTAAAGAGGAGTTGTTTCTCCAAATTAGTTTTAGCATCCATGTTAAAAAATAAAAGCTAGCTAACCAATTCTAGATCAGCTAACTAATCAACCTCGCTAGTTGGTTGTTGGGTAGCTAGTCAGCTCTTTGTAATATGCTTAGTTAAAACTTAAATACTTTTCTGTGTTTCTGACATATGGATTACCTAAACTTGTTGAACGTGTGTCTTGGGATTTGAGGTTTCCTGCTTAATGGATGTCATCTGGCCATGAGCAGTGTTCTCATCCTGATCAGACTTTGACAGAGCTCCAGTTCTCTCGGACAGCCGCTGAGAGTCATTGGGAGGATGTGATCTACGTTTCTCCTTAGGCTCTTTCCATCTCTTCCCTCGACATCCGTACACCGCCCCACTCAGGAAGGGAATTGTATTGGGAATGTCTCTCGAGGGCCCCCAAGGGTGCAGCTGAGATTATAAATCATTATTATGTAATGTTATGGATTTGTCCTCTCTGGAAAGTGTAGGCGATTCATGAAGTAGAGGAGTTGCAATATGCGGGTAGTGCTGGGCTCACAAAGAGCTCATTCCTCAGAAGTGTCAGCCATTGTCAGCCCTGACGTTTCCTCCTGCTGCTCTTAAAGAGTGCAGGGACTTGGACATGGAAGAGTGACAATTCATCCCTTCCTGTTCCCTGTAGCTGACAGCTCAGGTGCTGATTCCTGAAGGCCCCGATATACTCATGGTGAAGTTCTTTTTCGTCCATCGCTTAGGCGTAAAAAGAACTTCTTCAGCGGTATACTGTTAGAGAACATCCCAACGCCACCCACGCTGCGTTTAGACGAATATGTAAATATAAGCTGCGTGCTTTACTCAATTACTAAAATAAATGTGCAACAAAAATGATAGCAGTGAGAAAATAGCAGTTAAGAAAGCATCTGACCATAGCGATGTGGATTTGTACATATTATGTAATCGCCACTGGCCAATGGTAGTTTGAAGCAAACTTTTCCACAAAGTTAATTTTTGTCAAACTGTTTTGAACTCCAAACAAACTTTTTTTGGCCTGATTGTATTCAAAATGACGTCACAGTCACACCAGGTCATTCTTCGATTTGAGGTATATCAGGACCTTCATTTCCACAAGATATGTTCCACAGGATAACTACACTGGCCTTTGCCCTGTTCGAGTTCTGTTTGGCTTGTGCCACTCTTTTCAGAGTCCTCATGCTTCAGTTTTTACACGTCGAACGTGTAGCCTTTTAAAGTATACTTCATTTGAAAGATTCGATGAGCACAGGCGCATTTGCACTAGAAAGTTTCACCCTTGTCCAGTGTCTGCGCTATTTCTCTTCCGAAGTTACGATAAAAATGTCTTTGTACTCATTTAAACTAGAGTTGCGTTGTGTCAATTTCTTACCGCTTAAAACAAATGCTGTCAACATAGGCATATGTTGTTGTTGCGTCTCCAGTAGATTGTTGTCGTTACATCTCCGTCCTTTTTCGGCCGTGAAACAACGAGGCGGCCCAGTGTTGCCACCTTGTGGACAAACTAATTAATACAAATAATTCCATGTGTGAGCTGAGCGTACTACCAGAGAATGTCTAATATGGCGAGAAGTTTCACTCTCAGTACACTTCCGGCTTCTGAACTGGTTGCAGTTCCTCTCTGATTCCATATGAGGGCGCTCACAGGACGAGTGCAGAATGAATGGAGGTCTATGGCGCTATACCAATAAAAATCCACTTTTCTCAGGATATAATTTTTTGTCTAGTAATTTGAATGTTGTATTCGAAAGGAGATGCAAATAAATTACACATTGCTGGGTGTTAGATTTTTTTGAGTCACTTATTTGCTTTAAAAAGTGTTTTAAAGTGTCAATGACGTCATACACATGTACGACCAGAGATACTGCTTAACGGCAATCCTTCACTCACTCTGGTGCTTTCTTTTCACTCGAGGCATCGACAACACAGCTGACACAGGTAAACACACGTGCTAGAAGAGTTTTTGTTTTGTTTGTTTCTGGTCCCGCTGCGGATGACACGATGCCATCAAGCGGTATCTCTGGTCGTAATCAGTCCTTCACTGACCAATCAGCGTTCATTAGCAGAATGCAAGCGTGTTATGGGCAACAACAACTCAACCTGTAAGAAATCAAAAGGACATAAGTACTCGTTCGTTCAACTTTCGACCTAAAACCCATGTTGAACTTGCAAAATCTACAATCAGATCTGAGATTTCTCAACGGCAATCGGGTGAAAGAGACAAATTTAGCTGTCTAGCCCCATTGACTCCCATTCATTTTGCACTCATGGCGATCGCCCCCAGTGGAACTCTGGTGGTACTACAACCAAAATTCGGTACAATAGAGCTTAATAGGGAGTGGGTAGGCTCTCCGTAGACGGGCTCTGGTACTACTGTAAGTATGCATATACTATGCTGATTATAAAATGTACATCTTCGCTGACTGTACATGTAAAAACCGCAGAATACTTTGGGCTTTATAAGTTCAGATCCAGAAGCAAAGTTATGTTCTTGGAGGCTGCCTGACATTGTGTTTTAGGGTGTGAGCTTGTAAAGGTCTCTTGTAATGAAATGAATACGACGCCTGGCATTTGAAACAGTTGTCAGGCACAAATGCCAAACTGATTTAGTCTACATCATTAAGATTTTTTTTAACATCTATGGTATGTAGTGGATATACAGGGTTAACCATTACTAATTCACTGTTGACATGGCATGATTTGCAGATTTAATGTTGTATGAAATTTTTAAATGGTTTCAATGAGAAACAGCATTGTAGTTGATTTCAGTACAGTAAAATATATTATTTGCCAGATATGTATATGTTGCAAGAGATTTCTTGGTACTGCTTCGCATTAGACTTGCTCGTGTAGTATCGGTGCCGGGGTTTGCCAGCCTCCGCAGAAAGACATGCTGTGATTTAAGGCATTTTGATGCTTTGCATGGTGGCAGGGGTTTTGTAGGCATGTATCTGTTTCTTTCAAATTAGGTTTCGCAATCCTGTCACAACAACATGTAAATATTCACAGGGTGTTTGTACAAAGGCTGCTCTTTCTGTTTGCATACTTCATATTATTTCCCATTTTTTGACAACACTTTGAGTTTTCCAGCACGTCCTCTCCCGTTTCTCCACAATACGATTTATTAATTTTACCCTTTGAGGTTTCCTGAATTGTGACTTTTCAATGTAACTGCTGTCAAGTCCTTGAAGTGGTCCTGACAGTCCAGACAATTGCATTTGTAAAATTTAAATAAATGTATTATAAAAATGACAGAATGTGATTTCTATAATAGGAAATGACCAAGTATATAGTTAGACATATATAGTTTTATAAATAAATAAATATTGTTCCAAAGCAATTTTACAACAATTTATTTATTTGTTTATTTAATGTTATTGCGCTGCAGGGGGGGATGTTTATTTTATTTTATTTATTTTTTTATTTTTTATTTTTTTTTATTCAAGTAAAATCTAAATATATTTTAGAACAATATTTTTTTATTATTATTATTTAAATGTTCTAAAGCTTTTTCATTGTTTTTAATGTTGTAAATCTGTTTTGTAAATAAATGTTGCTTTATAAGTCAAATCTAAAGATGCTTGTAGCAATATTATTTTATTTTTTACCTTAATTTATTTCTCGTTTTATTTTGTTAATTTGATTTAAATTTAAATGTGCTGAAGCTGCTTTATTTATTTATTTAAAATGTATAGATGTTTGTAATATTTATTTTATATATAATATAATTTAATATTTTATATATTTATTTGTATATTCATTCATTCATTCATTTATAAAGCTAGTTTCTTACAATTAAAATACATTTTATGTTTTTTTTCTCTCAAATTTTAAGTTGGACCCCTTTGGTGCAAGAAAAGTTAACTTGACTAATGGGGTCAAATATGTGTCAGAAACACATAGAACGTGGCCCCTTTAAGATTTATTGAAGGAAGGGCTGGTCCCAGACTTGTTGAAATGGTCAGATTATCTCCAAGGGAGGTCTCTGTGTCCATGTGTCATTCTGGAAATTGGGAAGGTCTCTGAGCTCATTACGGGAATCAAGTTAAAGAGATATGTTTGGGCTTGACCAGGCCTTGGGCTGTAGCTCACCAGACTCAAACCTCCACTTCCCTTCCATCCTCTCCCCCGCTAATGACCAGTTTCAGTGTCCTCCTCTCCAGCAGTTCAATACCGCCCATTTGCCCATATGCATGCTGGTATAATGACCAGCCCCTAATGGCAGGGTCCACTGGAATCAAACACCCCACCTCAAGAGCTCTTTTATTCTGTTAACAGTCCCCATTTAACCGAGTGACACATGGAGGAAGACAAGCATCACGACCTGTAATTAGACCTTAATGTGTTCAAAGACACATTAAGTTGTGAAAAGCCAGTCGACATTTAGATGCTGAGTGAATTTTGCCCCTATAAAATTAGACTGCATAACAGAAAAAAACCCAATGAATTCTTCTCTTTGGTCATTAGCAGTAGCCTGGCTAACGTCAGACCTCGTCTCATTGAGACGTGGTCTGGGAACCACATGTTCATTTTCTCGTATTTGAGGCGTGGTTTACGAATGCCCAGAGCCGTTTATCGGGCGCTACGAATGTCTATCAAATGCGCCTGTACGTAGCTTATAGCCAATCGTTTCAATTATACCAGATGACGTATGTAGAGCGACAGAAATACGACGAGGAAGAAGACGATGGGTCAAAGATTTATGTGTACACAATGGCGTTCAGAACACTATCTAAGGCTGCTTCGAAAGGTAACTTCGCGTCTAATGCCATGCATATGCGTATTACGTGTTCAGTCTATAGGCACGTGGTGTTTCTTTACAAAGTGACATCGCCAACTACTGGCCTGGCATGAATAATACAACGTTTTTAGTCGTTTGCACGGATCCGTGTGAATGGGGATCATTTTGACAATGTTGTCATCTGTAAGAAAAAACGTTTCCAGTTTTAGTACATTGTTGTCGTGAGAAGTGCTTGAATTCAGTGAAGAAAACACCGATGTCTCTGTGATTTAAACTAGTTTAAAGCCAGATGAAACACTCTCAACATTCTCAACAGCACTGACAAACACGAGAGACATTGTGCCATGAACGATCCTGTTAGAAAGCTTTTCAATCTACAAATCACCAACATTTACAGTGGAGTAGCACCACCATTTACTGTAGTAACACTAACTGCACCATGGTATTGTGGGATATTCATATAGAATTTTATTATATTATTAAATGAGACATGAATTAAATGAGTAATGGTTATGAGTTTTTTGTTATAAAGCTATAGCATTTGTGCATTTGTATTTATGCTAAACATATTTAGGCTACTGTTTTCCATACAAATACTATAGAGACCATATAGTTACATTTTACCATGGTAGTGAGGTGCTAAATGCGTGGTTTTACCTATGGTTGTCATGATCTAAATGTATGATACTATGGATGACCAATGGTTAATTTTAATAAAAGCAGAGTTCTAACTCAAACAGTCAGAACATTTTAATTTTACCCTATAAAAATGAGGTATTTACATCCGAGCCCAACTCAAGCTACTGTCAAATCTGCATTTCTAAGAGACAAAATATGTAGTATTATTAATATTGCCGCCTGCACTGGAAACTGCCTAAGATACACATCATCAAAGGCAACACAAACTTGTTTCATGACCATGACTTGAAACAATATCACCCGTTAGAACATGCAGAAACTAAGAAATGAATTTTTCTAGTAAGACATTAATTTTGTTAAGGAGAAAAGGGATTTTACTTAAGTTTACTCATGCATATTTTGATGTAGGAAAAGTATTGTATCATTATAAATGTTTTGAATATTGTTCACCTGTTTGGCATGCATGTCCTGAAAATAAAGAGTAGTTTAAAACCACAAATAACTTTCACTCAGGAGCAAAAATAAAAGAAATAAAGATTGTATCCATATCGCCCAGCCCTATTCAACAAGCAAGTGCTCCCAAACATGAAGTGCTTAGATCAGCGGCAGTGATTCAGCAAGATCATATTGTCAGTTGTCTTCCTGTTTCTAATGGTGTGTCTGTTCCCTTTTCAGCTGTAGTGATTTGATTTGTGTGGCCAAGAAGGCAGGAATCGAATCATTGTTTCTGTTCTGATTTTTTTATTAATTTATGCATTATATATAGACATAAAAGAATACGTGCATTGAGGGGGATTGTTTGGCAGATGTCAGTTGAGGCACTCGACCCATGGCACACAGTAGCAGTTTGCGACACCTTGAGTAGTGGTGCTAGTTATTTCTTGACGCCCCAGCCAACATTTTGTGAACAACTGGAACAAAGTTTAGCAAAGGTTAATCCCAAATTTATGAAGTATAAATTGAGACCGATAGTAGGGTTGCGATATTTACACTTCTGTACTTAATTTGTTAACAGTTCATGCATCATCATCTTTTTTTAACAGACATTCATAAGTGAGCAACATGGAATATTTTAGACTTAAGTTGCATAAATATAAGGCATAATAATAATAATAATAATAATATAAATATTTTTTATTATTATTAAAATTTATAAAATATATTATTGTATTAGTATTATGCAATCTAATGATTGCATTGCAATGATTCATAAAAGCAGACATCATTATTATTATTATTTTGATTACATACAGCTAGGTTGTGAAAGCATAAATAAATAAATACAATTTTATGTGTGCTTTTCCAATCATTAGATTAACATAAAAATGCAATTATAATCTTATTATTATTATTATAAAAAAAGAAAAGAAATCACTTTTTTTTATTTTTTTTGCTGTGTCAAAAGGCAGACAGAAATTATATTAAAAAAAAAATTTAAAATAGTTTAACCCTTAAACGGATACCTCGGGTCTTTAGTGACCCGGGACGTCATTCATTACCCTCCTCTTCTTAATTTTTTTAAGTTAGACATTGGCCTTCTTAGTATTCCTCAATCGATTCATTATAAACAATATAACAAGAAAAAAATGATAAAATCATAAAATAATGCCTGTTTTCCTATTATTTTTTTGTAAAAATAGTACAGGGTCGCTAACGACCCGAGGTGTGCAACAGTGTAAGTATCTTTTTTTCTGCACAACAATAATTGAATCTTTGATGACTGAATAAGTGCAATTCACCTTTATTCCACAAGTGATGTTTCACTCACAGTTACCGCAGGCAGAAAACAAAAGAATAGGAAGTATCATCAGCAAAACTTGTAATGGCTCAGTGATTTACTGCAGAGAAAGTACTGAACGCAATCAAATATTAGTGTCACTGTCACTTTATGGTGGATCTGGTGAAGAAGCTGTCAGCGATCAAAATATTGATTTTGAAGATGTTGAAAATGATAGATTTTAGAATATGTTTGAGATGGCGAACATGAGGCAGATGCTGAATGTACTGGGAGATGAGCTCTTATGAGCACAGTGATGATGGTATTAAACACCTGCTTAAACTGAACCCTTCCAAGCTCCAAAATGTAACAAAATATGCTTTATTTTATTCAAGAGTAACAATCAGGAGAGTTTTATATTATCGCGACAAGTAGAGATCCATCAGTGTTAGATATTGATCCGGTCGCTAAAGACCATAATATGTAATAATGATTGACGAAACATTCATGCATTTAAGGGTTAAAAAAATAGTTCTGTATATCGGTTATTGGACATTTGAAAAACAATCGTTATTGGTTGTAAGAAAACAATATCGGTTATCATACTGCCACATCATTACACCTTGCAAATAATAGTATAAGTTGAGGCTTAAATCTTTGCAAGCCAGTCCTCTAGTCCAATGTGTTGTGGGTAATATCTGAAAAAGCAAACACGGATGCATACTTCGAAAAGACAGCAGAAACCGAATGCTAATGCTAGATTATTTGAGCTGCGCTAATCCTAACCTTGCATATTATATATGGATCGTATGCGAATTGCGATTTTTTGTAAAACTGTCATCTTTGTAGCAACCGTTGACCTCCAGTCCCTTCGTTACTATTACTATTATTGCCCATCATTTCCTATCCCTTCTCCATCATCCATATGAATAAGTCTGGGAAAAAAGGCAACAATAATATACACTGAAACTTTAATCTACAGGTCCAGGTGTTCTGACTCACACGGGGCTTCAATAAGGATTAGCTTTGACTCTTTCCAAAGGTCCCTAATGAACGGTGGGGATCTTTTGTTGCTCCTGGTGGAGGCCCGTTGGGGGGGGGGGGGGGGGGGGGGGGGGGGGGGGGGGGGGGGGGGGTCTGAATAGTAGCGCCTCGAAAAAGTGTCCTTATGCACCGTGACAGGGGCACAACAACAGCCACCGGCCTTGGGAACGGACCAAACTCCGGTTGCCATGGAAACCTGCGGATGTGGAGCATGAAAAAGCGGCGCCTGCGAGTTACTAACATAGCGTGGCAGCATCCCTCTTCACGTGTTAAAGCGATAATCCTCTCGCTTCTCCCAGCCTCCTCCTGTCCATCTCGCTCTTTAACCACCGGCGCTATCAGAGGACATCCAAAAAAGCCTTCGCTTCTTTCTCTGAAAGTCGCCGCTTTTGGCTTTGGCATCATATACTGTGATGTAGTTCCTGACATCGCTGTGCAGTTGAACAATATAGATGTGTTTAAATGCAGTCTGCCCGTGGAGAGGCTTAAGAGGTTGGCTGTTCAATAGCGCTCTTCTGCTTTTGAGTGGCGTGAAGCGAGAGCGAGGGCAGGAATGTGTTCGGAATACATTCCCCGCTCCGCGCCAATCAATGTGACCTACTGAACCCTGCGCTATTAGTTTCTCATCAGGAGAACACATGACTGCAAGAAAGCCTTTGTGTTTAAACTTGCTTCACCCCGACTTCAAGGTTAGATGGATTGGCCTTCTAATGTAACCGTTGTGCCCTTGCTTTACAGTAATTGTGTTATGCTGTTAGACACATGATATGGTTTTCAGTCACCTCTTCACAAATACATGGAAGCTTCACATTAACATTACTAATTACTATTGTAATGACAAATTCAATTGTATTAATTAATATTGTTATTCTTATGCAAACTAAAAACAATAATCATTTGAATAATAATACATTAGTTCAAACAGTTATAAATAAATCAACAATTATAAATAAATTATTATTGCAATTATTAATTAATTTAAATTTATTTTTTAAAATAATGTATTATATCAAATACTGTATTATTATTATTGATTATTTAAATTCATTTTTAAATGTATTATAGTATGTATTATTATTGTTATTATTAATTGTTGTTGTTGTTATTTTTGTTATTATTATTGCTGTTATTTTTATTAATGTATTTAAATAATTCACTTTTTAAAATAATGTATTATATCAAGTAATGTATTATTACTAGTAGTAGTAGTAGTTTTACATTTTGTAAAATAGAAAATTCATGTATTATTAATTTATTTACTTTTTAAAATGTAATTGTTGTTATTTTTGCTATTGTTATTGCTATTAATATTAATTTAAATAATTTACTTTTTTAAATGTATTATATTAAAATGTATTAATACAATTATTATTATTATTATTATTATTATTAAAATATTTTAATATATTTAAATATTGTATTATATTAAGTCATGTATTATTGCTATTATTAATAATAATAATGATAAAACAATTTATTTAACAAATTAATGTCATTTGAAATTATTATAACATGAAATTATTTATTTTGTATTAATAATAATAATAATAATAATAATACATTATTTTAACAATAAATATATTTATAGATTAATAATAACAAGTGTTGTATAGTATTAATATTGTATTATTATTTTTGTTCTTGTTGTTTCTTCAATGTGACCATCTATCTAAGCACTAGCAATAGATATTACATGGCAGTTCAGATCACAATATTTGGCAAAATAATAATTATGATTTTTAGTTAGTCATTCAAATCATGCAGCACTATTTCTTAACTTATGACTTAACAACTCTGTTGTTAACCAGCTTCACCAGCTCAAGTTAAGTTTTGTTGGCTATGCCAGTGTGTCAATGCAGGAACATTATTCCTCTTATATAAATCAACTCGGCATTTGCTCTGTTCACCAGAAACGCCCTTATTTGCCAGCTATCCCACATCACTGCACTTCCTTTGAACATTGTGAAGTGAATAATGTTTTGGAGGACAAGCCACTGCTTTTCGCTTCTTGAAGCCAATTTAAACTTCAATTTTTCACCCTTGTTCCAAAGCTTTTAGTCTGAACTGTGAAAGGAAACGTGTACGCTTTGAGTCCTCTTTCCTGCCTTCAGAAAATAATGGCTGTTTCTGGTTTGCTTTGGACTCCCAGCGTTTGCTTTTTTCATATTTAGCGCTGACTCTGGTTGTTGACCAATCATTAATCATTGCTGTGTGCATGCAGTGAGAAAACTGCCAGGCTAATAGAGAGTGGAGGGAAAGCCAGTCTTGCATGAGTGCTTTATCTGAGTGGCCTTACTCTGTTTTTCTCTTATTTAGGCCCTGGCTGCATGGAGAGGGAAGTTTGAACTTGTTTACAGGTCAAGTGAACACTTTCAACAGATAATCGGTGGAGGAAAACAACATTTTAGCTTGAATTTGCTGGAGATGGCTCACTTTAGCAAAGGCTTGATCCAAATTTGCAAACACGCATGCACTAGTTGGGGTTAAACAAAACAAAAAACTATAAAATAAATGATTAAAAATGAATAAATTGTTATTGGGTGGTATTTATTTATTTTGTTGGCTGAAATTAGATATTTCATTTTTTGCGGCTCATTTACCCTTTTTACATTTTCATTACCTTTGTTGTTAAATATAATTTGTAGATAATCTCAAAAATCTAATTATTCCATTTTGTTATGCTATTGTAATGCTTAAATTCACTTGTATCGTTCAAAACAGTTGATTTTAGTGTTTTATTTTTCATTTATATTGACAATATTGTATATAATTTTAATATCAGCCAATAATCAGTAATGGACCATAATATTACAAATATCTTATCCATTTTAGAGTGAATTTTGATATCGGTGCATCCCTAAAAAATGGTTTCCATATCATTTATAGGCTAATATTATAGATCTGTGAACATCTATGGTTTCATGAAGAACCTTTTCTTTTTTTAGATTTTTCAAATGTTCTTTGCACTAAGGAAAAAAGGGTTCTTTCAACAAAAAAAAAAAATTTACTGATAGATTCATTGGGGAACCCTCAGCAAAAAAAGAAACGTCCCTTTTCCAGGATACTGTATTTTAAATATAATATTGTAAAATCCAGATCTTGATTGGAAAGCGATTAATAAATGTTGTTCATTCTTGTTCACTGAACCAATTATTGCACATGCACCTGTGGAACAGTCCATAAGACACTAACTGTTACTGGCGGTAGACAACGCCACAGTTCCAATAACTTGGGACACTGAAGAGACCTTTCCACTGGCTCTGAAAAGCACAGAGTAAGCCCAGGCTTTAGCATATCATTAACCGTGAAGCAGGGGAGTCTCAAGAGAAGCCAGGTTATCCCTGTCGTTTGAAAAATCGTGTAGATTTAGCAATATAGCGGGTGTATGATGTATGTGATGATCAACTATATGCCTTTCTCCACTGACTTTCTGAGTTGTTCAAATGATTGTTAGAAGGCAGCTGTCTTACTCTGAGATTGCGAATGGGAACATGGCTTGTGTAACATTAGCTGTTTGATAACATCGTCAAGCAAAAGGCTAATCATATCAATTACCGTTATGTGTCCGATGTTGTAAAGAGCGACACCATTGTGCAGCGTTTACCTCAGTAAATTGAGCGAGTGAATCTCTTAGCTTGTGTGAGTGAGTGGAGGCGGGGCTAATTTGCATATTAATGGTGGCAAGGGTGTAGAGTTACATTCAAGCTATTTTAAGGCATTAAGACATTTTTTACAGGAAAAAAAAAACGTCTAAATATGTAATTTTGGTGGTCAAAGATGGGTTTTACCCATTACCCCTTGACTGAATCACTTTTGTAACTTTTAATAAGAATGCATTTATATTTACCGTAATTTACACGGTAAACACTATGCAGTGTTTTTTGTACATTTAGTCACTTTGTCGAATGTAATTCGTCATGCATATCGTTATCGTGAAATACTATTACTCGTATCGTGATATAAGACACTAAAACAATGCTACGAACAGCTACTTTTGATATCGACCCCCGCTCTGTTTAGGGACTCATTATTCCATTAATGTTTGGTAAATGTCTGTGAAACTTGTTGTTAATAGACATTTTTAGACATGTTAATAAATTTGCTGGAAATAAAGCAATTGAAAGTGAGAACACATTTTATTTTGCATGCTCAATTGCAACTCTTTTCCATGTCCAGGTGTCTATGGGAATTTGCTTCTCTCGATCTGCTGTCCTATCAATGAAAACATAAAGAGAGAGAGAGAGAAGCATCTCCCCATCAAGTCCTCTCTACAGCTCCGGCCATCTTCAATGGCTCTAGCTGACAGATGGCTTTCTCTTATTGCCCTTTCAATTTTTTACAAGCAGTCTGATGCGATCAGACTCATTTCACCTCCTCACCAGACTCTCCACAGTAGCTCTCTGCAGGGAGGCTAGTGCAGAGAACACATCTAGTGGACCGAGAAGTGTTAGTTAAGCCAAGTGTACACTACAAAAAAAGACTTTTTCTGGATGCTTGTGAAATATCAGTCTAAGTATTTCAACATGTTATCAATATTCTCTTTCTCAGATGCTCTAAAAAATATAGAACAAGTTTGTGCTGTGTTAGTTTGGAATAATCTTTTCAATTTATTTATAATTAATTTAAATGTATTATTATTTATTTAAATATAATATAATGTTATGTTACGTCACATTACGTTACATCACGTTACATTACAGAACAAGTGTGTGCTATGTTTGGAATAATCTTTTCAATGTATTATTTATTTTAATTTATTATTATTTATTTAAATATAATGTTATGTTACGTCACATTACGTTACGTCACATTATGTCCATTACATTACATTACATTACATTACAGAACAAGTGTATGTTATGTTAGTTTGGAATCACCTTTTCAATTTATTATTTATTTTAATTTATTATTATTTATTTAAAAATAATACAATGTTATGTTACGTCACGTTACGTAACATTATGTCCATTACATCAAGTTACGTTACCTTACATTACAGAACAAGTGTGTGTTAGTTTGGAATCACCTTTTCAATTTATTATTTATTTTAATGTATTATTATTTATTTAAATATAATATGATGTTATGTTACGTCACATTATGTTACATCACGTTACATTACAGAACAAGTGTGTGCTATGTTTGGAATAATCTTTTCAATGTATTATTTATTTTTATTTATTATTATTTATCTAAATATAATGTTATGTTACGTCCATTACATTACATTACAGAACAAGTGTATGTTATGTTAGTTTGGAATCACCTTTTCAATTTATTATTTATTTGAAAGTGAAAAAGTGAAAGTGTAAATATACAGTAAGTTTAAATATAACATAATGTTATGTTACGTGACGTTACGTTACGTTACGTCACATTATTTCCGTTACCGTTAGTACATTACTTTACAGAACAAGTGTGTGCTATGTTAGTTTGGAATCACTTTTTCAATTTATTATTTATTTTAATTTATTATTATTTATTTAAAAATAATATAATGTTATGTTACGTCACGTTACGTTACGTCACATTATGTCCATTACATCAAGTTATGTTACTTACCTTACATTACAGAACAAGTATGTGTTAGTTTGGAATATTCATTTTAATTTATCATTTATTTAAATGTATTATTATTTATTTAAATATAATATAATGTTATGTTACGTCACGTTACATCACATTATTTATGTTACGTTACATTACATTACAGAACAAGTGTATGCTATGTTAGTTTGGAATCACCTTTTCAATTTATTATTTATTTTAATTTATTATTATTTATTTGAAAGTGAAAAAGTGAAAGTGTAAATATACAGTAAGTTTAAATATTACATTGTATGTTACGTGACGTGACGCTACGCCACATTATGCACATTATACACAAGTGTGTGCTATGTTAGTTTGGAATAATCTTTTCAATTTATTATACTTTTTTTAAATATAATACTATATTATATTATATTAATTATATATATAATAAATGGGATAATCTTTGTGCTACAATCTAGGGGTTTTGCCGCAGATTTAAAGCATGGTAAAGTGACAAGATTATGTTTTAGTCTCCGAGTGAAAACTAAGACAAAAATAGTTGGAATCTGAGTTTGTGTGTGTGTATAGGTTATGATATCATGTGAACCACTTGAGACGACCTTTGAGATCAAGTTAACACACTTGTGCTCAACAAGCTTGGTGTATGTAGACAGGTAGAGGTGCTGTCATGGCAACAGTGGCCGTCGGGTGAAAATGTACATCCAGCAACATGTAACCGCAGTCACGTCCCACTCTCCTGGCTTTGATCAACAACACTCCCTATATTTTTCTTTCCCAGAGCCATGCAATACAGAACGTCATCGTGTAGACAATACACTCAATCTCTGGCTGCCACAAGCTGTTTCTTTCCTCTCGTTCGGACTTATACGATTGAAACCGTGGTATACACAATCTAGTTTATCTAAACCTGTCAGATCCGTTGAGCCACACCATTTTTTAATGCTACCTTACATAAACTTCTCGCTTGAGCGGGTTGACGCAATCTCAAAGCGTCCCTCTCGCTGTTCATCTTGTTTAACCACGATCACGTTTCCAAACATCTCTCGTTCTTCGCTTTCAAGACCTACTCCATTACGTCAGTCATTGTCAGTCTTGATCGCTGACTGACAAAAAAATGTCCTTGACATTACAATCAGCAGGGGATGTCGACCCAGTTCTCTCTCTCTCTCTCTCTCTCTCTCTCTCTCTCTCTCTGTCCATTGCCCAGGTGGATGGTGGGTCAATGATGTGAAGATTCTTTTTGAACACAGTAATTTATTAAAAAATATTTTCTAAATGCAATTCAATTCACACATGCAGTAACCTGAATACACCTGTTCTGTGGTGACTGAAATTTCTCAATTTCAAATTATTAAAAATGTTTGGGTGAGGGGCATAAAATAAATCTGTTCTGTTCTGATATCACAAAGAAGAGAGAAGTCTGATTAAAATGTTAATTCTCAAAAAAAAAGTAGTTTGGTATAATCTTATGTTTTTATGTAAGGGATAATGTAGAGCGAGGCGGTTGTTATAGCGAATACAACCCCGACAGGCTGATCAGGACAGTCTTGAATCAGCCTGAAGGGGTTGTATTCGCTATAACAACCGCCTCGCTCTACATTATCCCGCTTATTACATGGCTACCTACCAAATAAATCAATAATTTGACACAAAATATTGATTTAAAAAGGAGTTTATTGATTTAAAAAACGATTGTATTGCTTCCGCTAAAGAAAACAGTCCGTTCCGTCTCTACGGTTAGAATCCTGCGTCCATAGCAACGTTCTGTTTTGCAACGGTCTGTTATCAAGAATTATTACATGGCTTGGTTGAATTCTAATGTAGAATGCGGTCTGTTATTTCTTGATAACAGACCGCTGCTAAGTATAACACACCGTTGCCATGAAAAACAGAACGTTGCTATGGACGCAGGATTCTAACCGTAGAGACGGAACGGACTACTTTCTTTAGCGTGTATATATATATATATACTGTTTTATATTTTTTACCAAATTATGTTTTGTTAACTGTGTGTTAGGGTCAATAAGTCTTTCAGATAAATTGATAATTTTAAGATAAATTTGATAAATTCTTTGTGAGAAATGTTGCAAGTGGAGTGATACAAACTCTGAAACGGTCCCAGTGCTGATACTTGGGGAATATCGCACGGCTGGAAAAGGCCCTCAGACAATCTGATTCGAGATCCAGAAAGAACTGTTGTAAAAAAAAAAAAAGTAAAAAAAAAAAAATTATATATATATATATATATATATATAAACTTTAAATAAATGATTAAATTGTGAAAAGCTTTTTTTGTTTTCTTTATCATGGACACTCTTATCTGTCACTGACCCTGGTTCCCTGGTTGGAAGATTGCAGTGTTGTGATTTACTGTCCTTGGCAAGCAGCGTGGGATTTATGTTGCACATGGCCGCTCGTGTGCGACTCGCTGCTAATGGGTTAGAGGCTAGGCTAGCTGACTCGATTTAGTCAGCTCATGTTCTGCTGTCATTTATTGGCTTTTTCTTTCTAAACTGATCAGAGGCCTGTGATAAACTTGTAATATCCTGTCGCCCTGTGGTGTTTCTTTAGTACTCTCATGTATGATTGTGTTTTAAACTGACCTGGCTGAGACCTGTGTTGCTCAGAAACACTCTTGAGGTCCGTTTCAGTGGTTTTGACACCCGTCTTGCAGTCCTACGGCCACCTTTTGAAAACGCGAGATGTTCTCTGCATCTCCTTTTGAAGGTGCAGAACAATTCGCCGCTGTTATGAGCTGGCGAGTCGAGCATGTTAGATTTGTCTGGAAACTGTTACAGTGAAACGAGAGATGTGACATTCTTAGTGTCTTTTTTAAACACATGTACATGAACAGTTGAAAATGTTAACAGTTGTTAACTCAAAACAGTGTTCTGCCCTAAATAATACAAAAAAGAAATCCCTTAACATTTAATATGTGTGAAAATACCAATTCCCATACCTCATAAATCACAGAGTTGCATTCTAAGTTGTATTCTGTTAGACATTTGACCCTTAAACTCCTTAATATGTTGACCAGCTGGATACAATGAGCACTTTCGAGGATGAATAATCAGTGGATTTGCCACATAATTGGCATCAAATATTTTTCATTTCTCATTTCATTTGAAAGACATGGTGCCATGTAAACTATATCTGTGTTTAGAATATTTTTATATCTGGAAAATACTCCACAATTATTTTTAAATGGTTACAGTTTCTACACAAGATTTTGAGCTTGTTTGTTTGCTGAGGTTTTTGAGGTATTTACATTTTGTTTGCGAAGGTTTGAGGTATTGAGTCATTTTTATGAGGTATTTGAGTTTTGTTTGCTGAGGTTTTTGAGGTATTTGAGTGGAGATGCACCGATCGACAGGCCAGGGACCGGAATGGCCCGATTTTCTGCATGATTGGCCCAGACCGGTGACCGGCTGGTCAGACTCTTTCCGATTGTTTCCGATAGAAACCGAGCCGGTCGGCCGGTTTCTTACCTGAGTATACTGTTAGATCCACCTGAAAAACTTAAAGCCATGTTTATTTCATATTTCTCTTTATTCTATTGCATTTATTTGTTTATTTGTTCTTATTTTATTACTGACTTTTTAATTTGTTTTTATTATGAAAATAAAATTTTGCCTTGAAGAAAAGTAGATTTTTGTTTGAATATGCTATGCTGTCAATTACAGTTCTTAAAAGGAAAATCGGAATCAGCAAAAATCGGTATCGGCAGGTCACAAAAAATGTGAGTTTCATTTGTTGCGGTTTTTGAGGTATTTGAGTTTTGTTTACTGAGGTTTTTGAGTTCTTTTTATGAGGTTTGTGAGATACTTGCGTTTTGTTTGAGGTTTTTGAGATACTTGGTTTGTTTGCTGATATGTTTTAGGTATTTGCTGAGGTTTTTGAGTTACTTGAGTTTTGTTTGGGGGTTTTGAGGTATTTGATTTCTCTTTTTTGATGAGGATTTGTTTGATCAGGTTTTGAGTTATCTTTTTGCTGAATTTTTAAAACATGCAACATTGTTGTAGCCATTCAAATCATTCATACAGTTGCCAACTCATTATGTGGCCACAGCTGGAAAAGAAACTTGAATTTTGATACTTTCGCATTGAGGTCAGACACAACTGTCATGTCTAAGTGGGCGGTTATTAGCTAGAATATGCTTGAGTAAGTGAACCAGAACTTATGGTGATAGTCACAAGTCTGGCTACGTACAGTAAGACTAGGTTATTCACTTCAGCACAAGTTGACCACTCTCAACAAGCTTTCCCTTTAATACTGTAGTCACTGTACGCTTGCTTTCCATTGACATTTGCAGTTACTTTACAGTCTCAGGCACGTTTACGTTTGTGATAGTGTATCTAAACGGTCGGGTCTAGAGGGAAAGGAGTGAGCAAGGGAGGGAAAGAGAGGGGCGGAGCTTTGGTAATTGAGTCTTTTGTTTTTTTTTTCTTCGTGAGTGAGAGTTTGAAAGAGGGAGGTCAGAAATAGCTTGGAACAACAGGCCAGTGTTTCTGCCTGATTTGATTACATTCCTGGCAGTGTGTTTTTATGTTTCGCTCTTGAGGGAGCCGCTGGAAGGTTACTGGAGATCAGCAAACCTGCTACCCCTCCTCTCTCCATCTTCCTGCTGACTGACATTCCCTCCGACAGCGGCCTGACGAGAAGTCTTCAGTTGTAGAAAAGCTTCCTGTGAGGTTAATTGATAATGCCAGCTGCCCATTCCACATCACAGAATGCAGTTCTCCACCACTGAGACTGGAGGTCTGGCTGTCTCCTTCACCACAAACCCTCAGTTTGGGTGGATTCAATCTAAATTCAAAAAAGTTGAATATAAGTTGAGTAATTTTGCCTCAAATCATTTAATGATGTTTCTAAAACCTCTGGATTCAAAATAATTATCAGAGTTGATGAAAAGTAAAAATTAACATTTCAACTTAAAATCTCAGGGGGTACTTCAAGTACATATTTTACATCTAAGTTGTTCAGCCTGACAAAAGTTTGGGAACCCCTGCCCTGCTTTAGATACATTGTCATCCAATGAGCAGAAGCGATCATATCCAATCCCTCAATTCTCTTTGTATTCACAGACAGGTCTGAGACAGGTCACCCACCACAGCGTCCGGTAGATAAGGCTCACCACTGTACAAAAACACCTTTATTTTTGCAAGTCACAAAAATAAGCATGTTCGCAACATACACTGTTTGTCAAGAATTAACAGCAGTTAAGTAGCGATTGTTACGAATTAAAGGGGTGGTTGAATATGATTTCACTTTTCTAACTTTAGTTAGTGTGTAATGTTGCTGTTTGAGCATAAACAACATCTGCAAAGTTACAACGCTCAAAGTTCAAAGCAAAGGGAGATATGTTCTTTTAAATGCTTTTTAAGGACTACAACAAACGGCTGGCAAGAATTACACGACATTCCTCCCGGGTTAGTGACATCACCAACCCCCGAATTTACATAAACCCCGCCCCCTGAACACGATTTATAGATTATCAAGACAGAATATGCTAATCAACGACTAGAAGATAACTACACATAAGCTACATAAATTCACCAACTAACCAATCAGAAATGTTGTACATGTTGTCACTTCTTCTTGAGTCTCTCCATCTCTCTGACTTCAGTTTGAACATAAAAGGCTAAAAGTTTTTGAAATTTCCAGTGCATGTCTGTGTGAGGTAAAAGGACACAAGCTCTTGAAGCCCCGCCCACTGTGCCGGGAGCAGTAGCTCATTTACATTTAAAGGAACAGACACAAAAACGTTGTGTTTTTGCTAGTGCTGCACGATTAATCATATCGCAATCGCAATTATATGACGCAAAATGCTGCGATTTTATATTAAATAAACAAATTAGCGCTGTTAACGCAATTAACGCAGCATCTGTTAATTTTTGGCATCCTTTGGCTAGTGTTACATGATCCCGCTCTTATTCATGCAAATGCTTTTAAACCATTCATGCGCGATAAGACAAAAAAGAACGCGCTGCCTGTGAATGTCCTGACTGACAAAAAGACTTGCGCTAATATCGTGCGTGCGCACAAAACAGAATACACTTCTCTTTCGAGCTTGAACGAACAATAACACACACAATTATGCCAACATGTCTTTTTGTCGAGTATCTTCATGACATAAGAGTAGTCTTATGATGAACGTGAAGAGTTGTGACTCGTGAGAGAATGAGGCGCGTGTGAGATCCGCGTCTCTGACAGCAGCGGCTGGTCTTAAAGGGACAGTACACAGTAGCCACTAATTATATCTGTCGCTAAAGTTAATCAAAGAACAAAGGGAACTGAGAAAAACACTCACTGCTCTTGACTTAAGAACTTTTTTCTTCAGGCAGACTATCACTAATCTGTGTGTGCATTTATTTTCCTTGAGAACCAAGCAAGTTGACTCATGAAACCATTTGTTTATTATATCGCATATCGCAATATTGACCTCAATTATCGCAATATGACATTTTCCCCAAATCGTGCAGCCCTAGTTTTTGCTCACCCTCAAAAAGTGACAACTTCAACATGCTATATAAAAATATCTGTGGGGTATTTTGAGCTAAAACTTCACATACACTCTCTGGGGACATCAAAGGCTTATTTTTACATCATGTGAAAAGGGCATTATGATTATACTGTAGGCTACCACCCCTTTAAGTAGGGATGCACCGATGTGAAAATTGTGGCCGATACCGATAACCGATATTAATATTGCTGTTATGGCCGATACCGATATTTACCGATGTCGATATCTCTGTATAGAAAACAAATTTTAATGATTATCAAATAAAGAGCTATTTTCCAAAACACATTTTTTTTACTTTAGAAATGACTGATATTGGGCACCTTTACCTGTGTGCAAAATATGTCACACATACACACATTGCATTGCATATAATGTGTGCTGGTCAACTTGTCTAAAATTAAGAAACCCTTAGAAAACAGTAAAAAAAAAAAAAAAAAAACAGGAACATGTGTACAATTAAGATAGGCTACTTCATTTATTATTCCAATATCCAAATATTATTCTAAAAAATACCACAGGGAAAAGGGCTTCTTGTGACTGTCTTTGCGTTTGAACATTGCACATTTTAAACAGGACACGCAGCTGAATAAATGTTAGCCAATACAAACATATTTATAGAAAACAGTTGACAATGAATAGACAGGAGTCCAATAATAGCATAACGAATCACTTATTCTAAAAATAATAACAAGTATAGGCTATAAGACGAATCCGACATATGGGCTGTGTTAACAGTAAAACGTCCGTCATTTAACGAATTTTAAAAACACGGATGGATAATACAAAATGCTTTCTGACATTTTGACAGAAAAAAACAAACAAGCAAGAACAAAATTTAAACTTAGCCCGTTTTCATTTTACAATTATCTTCTCTCTCTATGTGCGCGCGTCCGTGTTTGTGAGAGAGAGCTCGCGCAGCACCGGTAGCCTACTTTTTTAATCCATAAGTAACGAACGCGATAGTTTTCATACAAACTAAATATGTAACATAATTATGTAGGCTACTTTAGTTATTATTAACACAATAACACATGAAAAATAGTGCTTTCTGCTTAGCCCGTTTTCATTTTACAATTATCTTCTCTCTCTATGTGCGCGCGTCCGTGTTTGTGAGAGAGAGCTCGCGCAGCACCGGTAGCCTACTTTTTTAATCCATAAGTAACGAACGCGATAGTTTTCATACAAACTAAATATGTAACATAATTAGGTAGGCTACTTTAGTTATTATTAACACAATAACACATGAAGGCTACGTTTCTCAACACTGAGAATGAATAAATAAACGCCTGTTTCTCCACTCGCGCTTATCAGAATCCACAAATCACACGCGCTGTCACTTTTGAGAAAAATCAAATTCGAATGGGTATCATATATCAAGCAATATATTCAAATATCTACGAGTCAAAAAACGATCAGTCAAAAATGTGTCATGAGGAGGAAAAAACATAAGTCGCACTGGACTGCATTAACAATGTTACGGACGTGAGCGCTCTCGGCACTTAAAAACTGCTTTAAAACTTTCACAGAGACCTCAAGCAGAAAGCACAAAGCCTGTCTTTAAATTTAATTTCGTTTTATATTAATTGTATCTTAATTTTGATCAATGTTTCATCAACGAATTGCATTGGATTTAATAAATAAAAAGTATATATACTAGAAAATATTTAATCAGGACAGAGGCGACGGCGCGTGAACCTGGAGCGCGTCTCATAAATGAACCGAAACCTAATTGTATCTTAATTTTGATCAATGTTTCATCAACGAATTGAATTGGATTTAATAAATAAAAAGTAAATATACTAGAAAATATTTAATCAGGACAGAGGCGACGGCGCGTGAACCTGGAGCGCGTCTCATAAATGAACCGAAACCTACCTGCCTCACAGACCTGAGACATATATAGAAAGCTTGAAACTTCTATTTTTAAACAGAACAATTCAAAATGAAAGAAAACAGACTGTTCTCTGCTTATGTCATCTGTATGAAATGTGTATTTCTCTCACATCAACCTCTTCAGCTTCACACATTAAATATCGGCCTGTTCACATCGGCCATATTTTGACATCGGAACGATACCGATGTGTAAAAAAATGACCATATCGGCCGATATTATATCGGCGGCCGATATATCGTGCACCACTACCTTTAAGTAAACAACACATAGCCAGCCCAGTCTCACAATGGAAACATCAGAGAATTGTTGGTTAATGTTTTATTTTATTTTTGTAGCCACTGAATCAGAATTGCTTTTTGTGTACTTTTAAACCATAGAGAGCAGTTTGACTACTGAATCCTGACTGTCAGGGAGTACTATTGGGGAGCTGATGTTTTTTTTTTTGTTTTTTTTTTAAGTAGGACTCCTACCATGTGAGGTGTGGTTTAGCACTACAGACACTGTGGCCATGACAACCCAAGCGGGTGGGTGGGTGTATGAGTATATGCAGCTGTTAGGGTGGAGATGAGATATTCTCTTCCTCTCTCACACTCATTCTCTCTGAGTCTCGTTCCTGTCTCTGTAATAAGATAAGGAGGGATTCTGAATGTATTATGTATTATTATTCTAAATGAATCCTCTCATGGGCTCTCACTCAGTCTTCTCCCACAATATGTCCTGGGATCACAACCTAACGCTAATTAACTGGAAGTTTTACTTTGAAGGGCAGGAAGCTGCTTTTGGCATAAATGACATTTTAAAAAGTGCTGCGAAGTGGACAAGTTTATTTTTTATAAATTAAAACATTATTTTACTGTTTTGACAGATAGATATTCTATGTGATGTATTCATATTTTGAAAAATGTATCAATGTTGTAAATGATGACTCTTTATGCAAGAACAATGAGACCATGTGCTTGTAGTGCACTATAATTCATTGATTAAAAGTGTCTTCTAAATGATAAACGTGTGTGTGTGCGCTTCTGTTTGTGCTGCAGATGAGAAGAGCTCTTGAAAATGTTGAAGACACATGATATTAACACATTAGATTAGTATGTGAGATCCAATGAGTTTAAAAGAGGCCAAATTGCCATATGGTTGAGGGTGAATTTCGGTGGGAATTGGAAAAAAGAGAGAGAGAGAGAGCTGATGGTGGATGTTCTACATTGTGGGGTATTTTTAGTGTCTGAAGAGCCTCTTTTTTGCTTTTTCCCAGAGACAAGGATTCATCATTTCTGTCAGCTAGCATGGCAGTAGTTTAGCAGGTATATATCTGCTCAACTCAGAGTGGTTCTTTATAACAGCAATGCCATTAACACTCTCTAATAATCTTTTCCTGTTTTTTTTCTCTCTCACTCGTTTTCTTTGATATTCAGCTTTAATTAGCACTTTTAGCAACAGCACTGTAAACTATTATGCCTTACTCTGGAAATGGCAGCTTCCGATACAATAGTGACTTTTTTTTCTTTATGTATCTAGATTTTTAAAATATATTTTTATACAGTAGCAGTGGTGCTGCAATTAGACAACCTGATGCATTTAGAGAGACAAATTTTGTGGTTTGTAACCTCTTTATGAACTTAAGAATGCCTTTTATGCAAATTACTTGCACATTTGATTAGGATCAGGTAAACCTGAAACCAGCATAACTATATGGGGAGTCCAGTTAAGACCAGTAGTTCTGTAGTTTAAGCATGTTTGGCACATCTCTGGCTATTACAGCAACAACAGTACATTTTATAGATGGTTCAAGTTTCATGATTTATGATAATTGATTGGAAAAAGTTGGTCCAAGCTGGTTTGGATGATTGGCTTTAAACCGGTGGTGCATAGACCTGATAGACCATCTTCCCTGCATTTCCATTCTGGTCAATGTTGGTTTTGTGCTGATTTAGGTGTTAACAGCTTAGCAGTGATGCTATGTAGTTGAGCTGGAATGATGCTTTGATGTAATCGATTACGTCGACGATTATGCACTGTTTATGTTCATCCCTAATCCCCTGTCATGTTTTACACAAAGCAAAACTCTAGAACTGATGCTAAAGGCTAGTATGGCAGCATTTTTTTTTTGACAAGCGTGACAACCCCGTTGTATAACCAAACTGACACCTGCACATTTTCAGGACTCACAACCACATTCTCGACAAACCCGCGCTGAATGAACGGAACCGCACTGGACAACTTGTTGTCTGCTACGTCATATAATGTGAGAGCCACAGTGAACTGCATAATCATGATGGAGTTTGAGGAGATTTAGTTTACTCACGGAGATTGAGAAATTATTTGATCCACCGGATCCACCGGAGCTGCAGTGGGTGTGAGCTGCGCCCTTTATGGGGAAGCTTGTTCACCAAGGAAGTCTTGCTGTTTCAACTAGCTATAAGGAGCCTCATAGTGATACAAGCACACCAGCATTCAAAATACTCCTATTTTTCATCAAAGTAGGTCAACCTGTTAAGGGCACCTTGGCTAAAATGAGCTTCACTTTCAATCAGCTGCCATGTTTATTGATCACCTCAGTCTAGTCTGACCACGTATTTTTAGCCAGGTTGTAAAGTGATCTGAGACAATTTGCTGATAGGCAGCAGGACACCACAGAGAGTCGAATTAATGAGAATCTCATCTTGTGTCGACTTCACGTGCTTCGTCTGCGATATTCTTTGAACATCCGACAAGGCCGCCAACCTCTCCTAAAATACGGCTGACCCAATTACAGCACAACGGTGTCTGCCGTTTTATCAGACGACCGAAAAATCCGCTCAGGGTCCCAGTGCACTCTGATGTAACTAAGAAGCCAATGTCTTGAACAGATTTGACAATTATCTTCGTCTCCGGGTCAACGTGCCATTGTCATTTGCATTCAGAACTAGAGCAGGGATTTTCCACACTATCTACTCAGCCATATGTCCTTTCCATACAAATTAAAGGGTTAGTTCACCCCAAAATGAAAAGTAATTGTAAATGAAAAGTCAGTAATTGCTCACTCTCATGTTGTTCGAACCCCGTAAGACTTTCGTTCATCTTCGGAACACAAATTAAGATAATTTGCATGATCACAAATTAAGATAATTTGCATCATTTGCACTCATCGCATGATAAACTTAAGGTTGAGCCACTGTAGTCACTTGGACTATTTTAACGATGTCTTTACTAACTTTTCTGGGATGGCAGATATTGATTACCTAGCAGCCTATGAAGGAGTGAGCCAGCTCTCAGATTTCATCAAAAATATCTTAATTTGTGTTCCGAAGATGAACGAAAGTCTTGGGGAACATGAGGGTAATTACTGACAGAATTTTCATTTTTGGGTGAACTAACCCTTTAATGGCTTCAAAACTAAATAAATGTGTTTTTAAAATAAAAAAGCCTGACTGATTGATCAAACAATCAATCATGTTTGGGATCATCAGGCTTTGCCACTCTGTCCTGGTTTAGCTGGAGCGTGTATTAATTTGGTACATCTGTAGAAGTCCTTGAGGACTCCGTGCTGTAGGGAGAGGCCAGATGTGGCGAAATATCTTAAAATAACCTGACTAACCTTCCTCTTCTACTACTGAAAGACTACAGTTACCAGGCAAGAAGTCTGGCTGTTTATTGATGATGAAGTTGGTTATTTTTTGTGTCAAAAAGATTAAGGTTAGGGTTAATGTAGCCAAGTTGGACATGGACTCTATCAACCCTATCCCACATTAACCTTAACCTCAATATCAACCTACCATTGCCCTCTGATTTTAGGTGTAGGTTGGACGGAAATGGTAGGTTGATGAGAATGGAGATTGCTAGTCATTGTGAGGGGGAAAAAAGGGTGTGAAGATGCTTAAATCTTTATTGCAGTGTAGCAGTGAAGACCCAAGCTAGACTAAAGACCCACACTTAATTCAAAACAAATGCAGTTTGTAAATTTGTTTTTGGTGTAAATTAAGAAATACAAAAATTGCTGTTTCTTTGGAAATAAAGCTCAGGCCTTACACTGTACACTGATGGTTCTTGATGCCCTGCTCCCGTTTTTTTGACAGTTGTCCATCGCTGTGATACCTTTTGGGGTGATGCTGTTATTCTACATACGGTTGAGTGGGATTCATATCGAGTCAGCCTGTCATTTCTTACAGCATGTTGTTCCTGTACCAGCAATGTCCTAGGGTAAACTGCATTATGCATGATACACTTGTGAATATATTATATGATGGTACTCATTCACAAGTCATTCTACTCATTGTTGGATTTTGCACATTAGAATTTATTTTTATTTATTTTTTGCTTTATAGATTACGAACAGGAATCATATACAGATACCTTGATAATATCGATCCACAAAAGAAGCTCTTTGTTTTCCAGTCCCTGGAAGGCAGAGGATTGTGTGCATGTGGTACATCCTGTCTCATATTTCTGCTCTAATCACAATGCACTTAAATTCCATGCTTAATGCATACAAAACATGCACCCTTAAGATAGATTGGACTCCCTTCCGTCCCTGCAGCAACCCACAATACAGGAATCGCAATGAAGCAATGGCAATGATTCAGACAAGCCTCTTTATGGCTCCTGTATTTATGAAGGCTGATTAATGTGTGTATGGAGAGGCAAGCTGTTTTTAAAGCTATCTGATTTATGTTTTTTTCAATTACTCCCAGTCTTATGACTCTGAGATTGTTAATATGGATGTCATCATTTGCAGTTGTGGGTGGCTGTGGATCTAAATGCACCGTTAACATCAGGAATCGCTTACCATAAGAATGCTAAACAGCGGTAGTGTCCAATGAGTTCAATTTTGAGTGGTTGCCAGAGACATTGTTTTGCAGTTAGGTGGTTGCCAGGGTGTTCTGGATGGATGCTGACCTATTGCTGTGATGTTCTTTAAGACATTGCTATTCGTTTATTTTAGCATACTATATTATAACGTATTGTTTTAGCATGACAGTCCATTACTAGAGTGTTCTGGATATTGCTAAGGAGTCGCTACTGTACGTGGCTGCTAGGGGGTTACTTAAAGGAGCTGTATGTAAGAAATGTATTTCAATTAATCATAAAATGGCCCTGACATGTCACTAGACATTAAGAAATCATGTTCATTTCAAATACTTATATCACTGACAACAGTAGTCCGGCCAGGATATTGTCATTTAAAAAGTGAAGTTGCAGCCCTCAACTGATGTTGATGTTGTCATGTTGTGTTTTGGCCTGATGCCCCACCCTCCACCTATCTACCAATCACGAAGTCAGTAGTGTTTCGGCATCGGGGTTGCCAGCTCTGCTCTAGTTACCACAGCTACGTAGCAGCCTACGTTCCTGCTGGATCCTGCAGCCTATCTGGCAACCTCGAGTCAGGGGGGAGGAGGAGGGGATACACCGCTCTACAGTAATTTTAAAGTGATTGCAGTACCAGTTTTGGCCACAATCTTACATACGGCTCCTTTAAGTGTTATGGGTGGTTGCTAGAGTGTTTTTAGCCAGTTGCTAAGATGTGATTGGTGTTTACTAGGCAGTTTGCTAGGGTGTTTTCTAGGGCCTTTGCTAAGCAGTTGTGAGGGTATTATAGGTGGTGGTTACTGTGTTGCTTGGCATTTGCTTGAATGTTGTGGGTGGTATTTCAAGGCAATTACTAGGGGATTGATTGGTTGTTGCTAGGGTGTTATGGGTAGTTGCTTACTTGGCCCAGGTCTAAATAACCCAGCCCTTAGATTTCTATGAAATTACAGTATCTGACATGTTAAACTATGATTGCTGGTGTCTGGTGTAAGTTTGAGTATGGCTTCCACGATCCCACGGTACATATCTTCCGATCATTTTCCTGCTATTTCTTTCCAATCACTGTAAATAGAAATGGAGGGAAAAAAGGCTACAACATGAAGCAAATCACAAGCATGCACTGATATGTCTTGATCGAAAAAAGGTATGTAAGTGAACCAAGACAGCAGGTGAAAAAATAAGCGAAGAGAGATAGAGCAGGAAATTACAGGGATACAGTCCAATAATGAGCCGCTTTGGTTCGGTTTCTTCAGATGATCCCAGTGATCTGAATGCCGGGGAGTGAGAAGTTGAATTGGGTTTGTGGAGATTTAAAGTTAAGTTCTCCTGTGAGGGGAAAAATCTGTTTCTTCTCAAACGTCTCATTTATTTTGTGTGTTTAGGTTGGGCAGAAAGGGTACCTAAGGAATAGTTCACTAAAACATGAAAGTTCTGTCGTCATTTACTCACCTTCATTTCATTCCAAACCTGTATCTGTATGACTTTCTTTCTTCTGTTGCTCACACAAAAAATATATTTTGGAAAATGCCTCAATGTGCTCAACGGTCAAAAACAGTTCTTAAACATCTCTTATGTGTTGGAACAACATCAGGGTGAGTTAATGACATAATTTTGTTGGATTAACTTTCCCTTTAATCGTAGAGTATTTATTTACATGCTTAATGCCTCATCAGATTGTAAAACTGGACATGAGCTCATAATGAAACTTTCAGTCAGAAATTCACGTGTGATCTAGTGATGTCTAGTGCATACCAGAGCAGCTAGGTAAAGCAGATGATCGCCATGATACGGGGCTCTTTTGTTTGTGTCTGTTTGAGAGGGAGTGTGCTGTTGATCGCCCTCATGTCTCTCCATATCTCAATCTCCCTCAAAATATCCTGTTTGTCTTTCCAGACTAAAGTTCACTCAGACCAACCCTAAATGGATGGAGTGTTTTCATTTGACCAAAATATGATGTAAAGAAGAGCAAGACCCATGATCATCCCTCCATTTATTAAACCTTCGTCAATATTACCTTTGAGATCGCCCTTCCTTTGTTGTGGAGCCAATGTTTATAATAAAAGTAAGTCTCACAAAGATAGGCCTTGTTTAACGCAACCAATCCCGGTCTCTCATTGCTAGCAGCTGGCTGGTGATGTTTACAAATCACAGCTGGAGGTTCTTGGGTCCGTCTCCCAAAGCCGTTCGGGATTCTTGCTCCGGTTCCGAGTACAAACGCTTCCAGATTGTTTCTCTATGGGGCCTGACTCTCATACCAACTGGGGCATGAGAAAATGGTTTGGGAGTGCACATAGACGCACATTCGCACAGTGTGGTCATTAGCGTAAGAATTTGTGACTCACTGCTTTTAGATGTTCAGAGAGGGAGGGTTATTTGAACATCTGGCAATACTGCCATTAAACGTATTAGGGAAGTTCTTAACAATTAAAAAACGGTAATGTCTGTCAGTAATGTGCGTAAACAGAATGCTCATAGCAACACATATTGAATGGTTTAGACTTAGCAGAAGACAAATTTGTACGTGCTGACATCACCAAATGGTTCTAGATGAACCGTAGCTTTAGATGTCATATGCCCAGACCAGCCATGGACTAGTCAATCACTTTGATGCATATTGTACACAAAAATGGCGAGAGCTGATTGATTTTGCCAGACACAACCTGGCTTTTAGCAGTTAAAATCTGATTAGCTGCGTCCCTATTCAGAGGCTGCATCCATTAAAGGCTGCATTTGAAGGCCGACAAAGAATAGAACAAGTGGATTCTTTGCAGCATAGATTCATTGTTGCAGCACCTGTGTTGACTGGATTTTTTTTTTTTTTTTTTGAGAGTAAATGCCAAATCACACTTTTAAAGTATTGGGTTTCAACTTACTTGAATATCTAACAATACAAATGCAAAAAAAAAAAAAAAACAGTTCAAAAGTTGGCTTATATCTTGCTAAGATGTGTTTTTTATTTATGGTTTATACTCTTTATTATGTACGTAAATGGACCAAGGTGAACATATTTAGACAGGCTGTGAACAGCTGTCTCAATCATCCGTAGGCTAGACCATCCCATTTAACAACACTCAGTTTGACCTTTGTGGATTTAGAAGGCATGGCCTTTGAAGTCTGCATCCTTCGAAGGATGCAGTCTCTGAATTGGGACACAGCTATTTACTGTCTTTGTGTAATTTCCCGGTGTCGAGGTGAACAAGCAGTTTTTACAAGTTCTCAGGCTGCTACAACAAGGACTTCTGAACAACACTTAAGAAAACTGTATTAACTGTACAAAGTATTATGTATATATGATATTTTAATGCTTGTTTTGTCTTATTTTAAATAATTCATGTCATCTTGAGCTTGGAAGTTTTTTGAGACCCTCTAGTGGGTCCCAGTCCCCTGGTTGAGAACCACTGACATACATTTCTTAACATTTAAAATGTGTATGTTACTGTAAACTAACAATATAAACAACACTTTAAAAAAAAAAAACGTATTAATTGTAAAAAAATTATAAGTTATTCATAAACATTGTAATGTAAAGAAATGTATATGGCACAGTCATGGTGAAAATAAGCTGCTGTGTAAACCAAACTTTATTCTAATGGTCAAAAGTCTAGATGAGCAAAATATGATGCACCTCAATCTAAGACTTATAGTTTGTTTCCTGTTCTGTTATACCTATTCAGGTGTGAAGAACAAGATAAGTCAAAGTAGGGCTGTGCAATATAGACAATAAAAATTTCATACAATTTTTCTTTTTTGCGTTTACGTTTACATTGCGTTTTAAAATAAATTTAGATTTTAATCACGGTTTTGAAACAGTATTTCCCTACACACATACTTTTCCTACTGACGATATTTGCCGGCACCATATCTTTGCATAAATGATACGTGATTGGCGTCGGCTATTTCTTTATGCTTTTTTGAACCTTTTTATATGTTGGGCAATTCACATATTCCCTTTTTTATAAATTTTTGTTCACCTGGGGTCTCATTTATAAAACTGTGCGTAGGAACCTTACTAAAAGTGTACGTGTGCCCGAAAGCCAAAAAAGGCGTTTATAAAACCGTTCGTACGCCAGAACCTGCGCAGAATTCACTTTTAGATCCCAGTCAGTGGAAGATTGTGCGCACATGCATCTCCACCCTGAAATAACCATATATGGAGCTTACACCGCCTAGTTTTACTATGCAGATCCTCATCTGCATATCATTTGCGTATGATTATTCATCCACGTGATAACGTTTAACGGTACAAGACACATTACATTATTAAAAATCATGTAGTTGCCTATCCTTGCCTTGTTTTTGAATACATAAATCAAATAGTGTATAAAATACATTTCAGAGAAAGTTTTTCTCAATCTTTTCCACTGGCCGAATTGTATTTTTAATTGATTTATATTTTTAATGGAAACAGATAGGCCTTGGGCATTATTTGCACGAAACTATTATCTCAGACAATCTGGTATTATCATGATGATCAGCAATTATCTCTGTGGTTAAAACATTAAAACAGCACGCCACAGGAAAAGTGTTCAAAAACATCACATCCACAACAAATATTTCTATTGACTGAATTTGAATATAAAAAATGTTGTAACTTCTCAGTAATGATTTCATGTTTAAGTGTTTAACTCCATTAATTTGAATGGCATATTTAATCTAAATGTTTATATCAAAAGTAAAACATAGTTTAAATCATTTTATTTATTTAAACTGTTATTTGCGTCAGTTTCACTAAACGGCCCTACGCGCTCGCTGGCGCGGACATTTAAGAAGGGATGGATATTTGCTTCAAGTGACAGGCTTGGTGAGTGAAATTATATTTGTATTATCTTTCTGTATATGTTTAATTTTCTTTAGATTTTCTGTCTAAAAGTGACCAAAAAGACACTTAACTCGCCAAACTGCTCCATCTCCAAAACGTTCGTACGCATGGGTCAGAGTTTGCGTGCAGGTGCACAAATTTTCCCGTCAAGTTTGTTTTTATAAATCACAACTTATGCGTCAGAAGTGGCGTACGCCTCCTTCAGGGTTTTGTGCGTACGCAACGGTTATAAATGAGGCCCCTGGTTCGGCATGTGCCATTGTATTTCTAAACATGCCCTAGACGGATGTCTTTAACAATTGTGGTTCCGTCTTTTGCAGCAGCTCGTGCATGCCTCTGCGTTTATATGCAGCACTCAACGTAAAAACTTTTTCAAAATGCATCTATAAATCTGAGTCTTGTGTTTTCAACTGCAAAAACGCGCTCTGTGGGAATGTTTTGCCGCAACGATAGTTTGACATTCTTGAAAACTACCTGGCTCTATGATCCATCATCTCTCCTGTATCCAAAATATTCCCAAACCACAGATGTTTATTTATTTATCCTGTCCTGAATTCACCTTTCCTGTTTCTTTGCCTGCTTACATGTCTTCACGATAAAAATCTTGCATTGCGGAAAAATCGTGCTTTCTGCTTTCGCATGCTCACTTCGCGATTTTATTACGATTTTGATAACACGCACAGCCCTAACTCAGAGTACACTCCACTTCCAATCACACACTCTTTAATGAATTCAGGACTAGTGGCCTCTGGGGCTCTGCTCTTTGCTATTGTTATTACTGCAAATCACCACACCACAATCCCTTCCAGATGGCCCCATCTTCTCCCTCGGCCCAATTGAATTGCCAGTTTTTACGACTGCATCCCAAAGCATGCTTTCGTGCATCTTTTTGTCTACATCCGGAAACTTCTTGCTTTTTTTGTAAATTCAACAGCATAACTTAATATGACCACTGTTGTGGAGAGGCTCTGGCTTTGTTTAGGGAGTATGCCCTTGAGAGGCACTTTAAAGTCCAACGTTAAAAGCAGATGATGCACTGAAATGCATCATGTCAGATTTCATGTCTGTTGCAGAGGCGGGACTGGCTAATTGGCTGATCTTGTTGAACTTTCTGCTAGGGTCACAGACAAGATATGTTTTTGTATATTCACTGAGGCAATAAAACTAGAATAGAAAAGATAAAATCGAAATTAATATCAAGGGAAATTATCAGCAAATAGGATTTGTCATCTTGCAGTCCTTGTAGAAGTTACGTCAAAACTAGAGATTTCCAAATGAAAGATTTGGATGGAACGAGTGTAGTATTAAAGTTATATAAACAGCTGCTTACCTCATCCTTTTTAACAATTCCTCTGGCAAACCTCCACCACCCCAGCTCCACCTTTTAGTCTCTATGATTAAATCAATCCCAGGGGGTGGTGTTTAAGGAAAGAGTTTGGGTTTCTTTTAGATTTTAATTCTTAAAGTTCTGAACATCTACACTTTTTGTTAGACTAAGATATTTATAGAATCTGTGTCCACAGAATTGTACAATGAATTTCGTCTGATAGGGCACTCATGCCATATCTGCGGTCCAGAATATCATAGTGACACGGGGATAGTCCACTAAGTAATCACCTAGATCACACCCTAGAAACCAACTAGCAATAGCTTAGCAGCCAACCGCATAGCATTGCGGTGGTGAGCTTTGGAAAGCCGAACTCTACTGACATTTAGCTTAAAATTACATTTGGTGCGTTCAGGTCCTACTGGGAAGTTCGTATTCCACTTTTGTCAGAGTAAGATGGCGGTGTACCATCTCTTAGCAAACTACACAAAAATACAGCAAGGTTTTTAACTCTTTTACCTTTAAGTATTTTGGTATTCTGACACGTTTCTCACTGACACGCCCCCCAACTTCCAGATTTTCCCACTTGTATTTACGACTTTCTGGTGCCGTTCATGTGCGTTGAACTTGATATGCGATCTTTCACGACATGACTTGAATGCACCAATTTTACCTCATTTAAATCCATTCCCTAAATTTTCCATCACAATCATTCAAAAGTGTGAAAAAGTGCATAGAGTTTTGGTTAATTTTTATATTACTGTTGTGATTCCTGCTTTTCCGGTGTCCCCCAGGAGTCAATTATAAGTGCATGTAGAGAGTCACATGCTGTTGAGCAGTGTGAGAGGTGGAATGCTTTGAGCCTGGCTGGAGGTTCAGGAAGAAATGAGAGGTATTTTGCAGTGTCTGTCACGCAGGGCTAGAAAGAGAAATGGGAGTGCTCAGTGTGGATTTACTTAAAGGTTGTAGACGAGAGATTAAGGGGGCAGGTGGTACCTTGCTTTGTTTGCCCCCTCTCACAGTCTTTATTATTCTCCATCTCTCGGACTCAGTGTCATATATGAGCTATTGTTGCCGTCATTTGCCATGTGCACACCAATACATCAGGAAAGTTAGACGATTGTTCATACAGTTCAGCTCAAGGTTCAATAATGTATGAGACATGAAAGTGTCTGTGATTTAAAAAAAAGAGGAAAAATCAACTTGGCTCATATGTTTTTTTTTAGGTTTTTGGGGAGTTAAACCATATGACATTGTACAGCCTGAACTAACTATTTTCTATTTTCATAGAAAAGTCAAATGATATGATATTTTAAAAGACTTATTGACCTCACTAAAGCTAATTATTACTCACATGCAGCATTTGGCAAGTTTTAATTCTGTTCTCATGTGTATATGTGTGTGTGGTCTCAGTGGGACTTCTCATCTGGTACACAAAACCTCTGCATGTCCCCTGTGTGCCCTACTAGGAATGAAAGGACTATACAGAGCTATTTTCCCTACTCATTATTGAGTGTGTATGTGTGAGTGTACGCGCATGCAAGCTTGGTGACTGAGTGAGAAGACAATGTGGAGCTCGTTCACAAGTCCATTATCAAAAAAAAAGATTAGTCCTCTCTGTCTTCTGTTGAAGTATTCCTGGCCCTGGTGAGATACTATCAGACACATCTTACTTTATACTCTACTCTCAATCGCTTCAGCTGGACTGTCTGATTGAGATTCCGGGCTGTTCAGAATGGTTGCTTTGATGGTCTTTGTAGTATTTACTTAACATTTACAGTACAATCTAGTTTTATTTGATTCTACCATAATGTTTGATCTTGCTTGCGAGTCTGATCTTTATTATTATCCTAATCTCTTTTGCAAGTCACATCTCTGGAATTAATCTGATCTCAGTTACGTGTCTGATCACTGCTCTGAATCTGGCTTCTCATCTGAGACTGATCTGTTGCGATCTCTAGATTAATCTGATTTCTATTGCGAGTCTGACCACAGTTACAAGTCAAATCTCTGCTCTGTATCTGATCTCTTACAGAGTTGATATTTGCTTTGAGTGTGATCTGTTGCAAGTCAAATCTCTGGTATGAATCTGATCTTTATTGTGATTTCAAATCTCTTGTACAAAGCTGATCTCAGTTATGAGTCGAATCTCTAATCCGATTCTGATCTCAGTAACAGTTTTGATCTCTGTTAGGAAACATTTGTTCTGTGTTATAAATGTGATCTCAGTTAAAAGTCCGATCTTTGCTTTGAATCTGATATCTTGCAGATCTGATATCTGCGCTCAGTCAGATCTGTTACAAGTCAAATCTCTGTTATGAATCTGATCTCTATTGTGAGTCTGATCTCTTTTATGAGTCAAATCTCTTATACAAATCTGATCTCAGTTACAAGTCTGATCTCAGTTACGAATCAAATCTCTGATACAAATCTCCTGTCAGTTGCAAGTCAGACCTCTGTTCTGAATTTGATCTCTGTTGCAGATGTGATCTCTGCCCTAAGTCTGATTTCTTACGAGTCAGATCCCTGGTATGAATCTGATCTTATTTGCGAGTCCGGTTTCTGCTCTGAATCTGATCTCGGTTGCAAATCTGATTTCTGCTCTGAGCCTGATGTTGGTTATGAGTCTGATCTCTAGACTTGTTGCTGGTCTCTATTGACATCTTTGAACTGTTCTGTAGGAGCAAATCAACCATACTACCATAATTCACAAAAGTTATACTTGGTCTCAGTCTTTCTGTAACCACTTTTCCTGCTTTTTTTAAACTTGAAGGTT
The DNA here is from genome assembly GCF_951802725.1 of Rutilus rutilus. Classification (NCBI taxonomy): domain Eukaryota; kingdom Metazoa; phylum Chordata; class Actinopteri; order Cypriniformes; family Leuciscidae; genus Rutilus; species Rutilus rutilus. The sequence continues at coordinate 18,279,275 of NC_140233.1, forward strand.
TCTCTCTTGTGCAAAGATTACATTTCATAGATGATATTTGGTAGAGTTTGAGTGAGCTTAGGCTAAACACACAGTTGGCAGTAGAATCTTTTCCTCTGCTCAGTATTTAAAGGGCAGTGCTGTTCTACTAATCTAATAACTACATTACAGACGCCTCTTGACAGTAAGGAGCTCATATTGTAAGCCTACACAAAGCTCTGATCTCTCTCTCTTATCTTCAGTGGCAGGCATATTTCATTAATCAGTGCTAGAGCTGAACTGAATTGCAAAAACTTGCATTCACATTTACTTATATTCCAGTTAATCCAGATAAAAGCATGTTTTGACGTAGTTGTGTGGACCTCAAAGAATGAATGGGTATAGGGGTGGGCGATCTGACGAATTTGGGAAGATCGCCCACCCCTAGATGGGTGCTGATAGTTTCAGAGAAATTGACAGATTTTTTTCTTTACAGGTGTGCTAGTGGGTGCTCCCATTCGAGCAGCAGTCACGATGGTGGCCCTGTCGCTGAAGATTTGCGTGCGACAGTGCAATGTGGTCAAGACAATGCAGTTTGAGCCCTCAACTCCGGTTTACGACGCCTGCCGGATTATCAGAGAGAGAGTTCCAGAGGCCCAAAGTGGACAAGGTAAGAGTTACAAAACATTCCTCCATGGTTTCCGCCATTTTATACTCTTCCACGTGAAATACAACCCCCTCCTTTGAAGTCAACGTTAAACAACATTTGCAACGCTGTGGCTCTGTGACACTATCAAAACATTTCTCTGTTTGTTTGAGCATCACAACCAGCCAGACACAACAACACAACTATCTAGACACAACAACACAACCATCCAGACAACAACACAACCAGTGGTGTGAGTTTAGAGATAGTACTATCCTTTATTTTTGAAGAAGTAGCTGTTCAAATTGCATGTAAGCTGAATTGTTAAAAATAACACCAGGAATGTTTATTTATCCATATTGACTAGAGACGCACCGGTCATCCGGCCATAAATCGGAACATATTTATTTTGGCCGATCTCTATTCCGGATTTGTGCACAAACTGCACTGCAATCATTTCCCAAAATGTCATTTGTGTGAAAATATTACAAAGTCTTTAAATAGCACGTTAACACAGGCCAGAGAAGGGACACGCTGAAGACGAGACGTTAAGACGAAAGCAGATACTGAACAAGGCACAACAAGCTCACTGTTCGCGATGCTCAAAATATTGGATGAAAAATATAAGGTAACACTTTAATTTAGAATCCAATTCTCACTATTAACCAGTTGCTTATTAGCATGCATATTACTATGATATTAGCTGTTTATTAGTACGTATGAAGCACATATTAATGCATTTTTCTACATGGCACATGTACATGTACACATGGCCCTTAATCCTACCCTACCCTATACCTAAACTTAACAACTACCTTACTAAGTATTAAAGCAAAAGTTGTAGAAAAAAGTTCGCTAATTGTGAGAATTGGACCCTAATCTAAAGTGTGACCAAATATGAATATTGAATTTATGGTGGGCGTTTATATTAATGTTACTCTGAAGGTAACTGACTGTCTTCATGTAATATAATGCCGTATAATGCCTATTAAAGTAGTGTTTATAAGGGCAATGCTGCTTTGCGTACAGTGGTAATTAAGGAAACGAAATTACTGCTGTTCCATAAGCTCCACCTACTGTCAGAGAGTGAATTTGCATTCGGTCCGTCTGCTGTTTTTGTTTTGTGCAGGTGTGTCTTATGTAGCATAATTTCACAAAGCAAAAGTCAGACCATTCTGTTTTTGCTTTAAAACTTGAAATAAAAAAAACAACTGTTCATGCTACATGTGTGTAGCATCTTTGTTTGAATTGTGATTAAAATGCAGTGGTTGCCTCTAATTTCAAATGGCTAGAGATCATTTTGTTTAAGGCCGGTTTTGGCCTGGTGTAGAGCAAATAAACAACAAGTAAGCTTAAACAAACGAAAAAGAAACCGGCAACTGGTATTGGCCATGAAAAATTATGATCGGTGCATCCCTAATACATCACTTTTTACACATATTCTAAGGAAAAATCTTTGGAATTACTGGGAATGGGTTTAAATACTGAGAATAAAATGTTTTGTAAATTATTTTTTTATGTTGCTTAAACACACTAGGGGCAGGGGGTACAGGCTAAATTTCACAAAAATCTGCAGAGCTTGACAGAAGTTTGGATTTCAGGCTAAATGTTTATACCAGCTGCTTCACATCAGCAGATTGTTTCTTTATCCATCATGTCAAAACTTGGGCGGTAAAGTGTTACACTATGTGCAACCTCAGCTGATCACCAGCTCTGCTTCAGACTGAGTCGGATAGATAAGTGCACTCTCTCTCTCTTTCCATCGACACTCAAGTCATCAAACCGCCACAAACTCAAACATTTATGCTCTCTGCTCGTGGGAGCTTGCAAAATGGACTTGTGTGCGCTATCAGCTCAATAGGAGTCATCACTTCAGGATGAGTCTACAGCTCTGCCACTCATTGTACATTCATTATACGCACAGCTACAGTTATATGACTGTCGTGGCCGCAATGAATTGGATTCATCTTATAAATGTCAATTGTTTCCTTTTGGAAATTGACGAATTGGTTTGTGGTTTAATGAAGAGTTTGATATTTATCATGACCATATTTGTAGACCTAACAGGATCTCTTTGATTAGGTATCTAGTTTCATGGGGCAAAGAATTGTTTTAATTATGTAAAAAAAATGATTGCAGCATCAGATTACGGGCTCTTCCTGTCCGATGATGACCCCAGGAAAGGAATCTGGTTGGAATCAGGGCGCACCCTTGATTACTACATGCTGCGGAATGGGGTAAATCGCGTTATTAGACGTATCTGCGTTCTCTTCAGACTTTTGTAAAAGTTTTTATTTCCACTCTGATTTTAAGCTTCATTTCAGTGGTTATTCTTGTCGTGTACAGGACGTCCTGGAGTACAAGAAAAAACAAAGACCTCAGAAGATCAAAATGCTGGATGGAACCATCAAAACCATAATGGTGGATGACTCCAAAACAGTGGGGGAGCTGTTGGTCACCATCTGCAGCAGGATAGGTGGGTCCTTCCTTTATCTAAATTTGACAGTAAAGATTGGCTTAGAAGGTACCAGGCTGCAACAATGAGAGTTTTCAAGGAATAACATACCAGAATCTATCTATCTATCTATCTATCTATCTATCTATCTATCTATCTATCTATCTATCTATCTATCTATCGATCTATCTATCTAAGTGTGTCCATCCATCCATCTATCATCTATCTATAATATAAGTTTGTCTGTTCATCCCTCCATCTATCTATCCATCCATCCATCCATCCATTCCATCCCATCCCATCCATCCATCCATCTTCCATCTATCATATATGTTTGTCCGTTCATCCATCCATCCATCCATCCATCCATCCATCCCCTGTCTTTCTGCCTGTATTTGGTATATCTTTCTTTTTTACATTTAGATTAACGTTTTTATCTAATGCTCTAAACTTAATCTTTAAAAACACTAATAATTTAATAACAGTTTAATGTAGCCTAATATTTAGCTAATCTCAAAGTAAATATTAATTTTTAATACTGTACTGTACATTATAATATTGTGAAGCCTAAATTCAATGATTTTAGTTTTTAATGTTTTATTTGTAATTTATTTAAACTAAATAGTATACATTTCTAATATCTGCCATTTATCGGTATCTGTCAGAAATGTAATATCTTTGCATCACTGGTAACAAGTAAACAAAATATATTTTATTTGTTCTCATCATTTCTCATTATGTGTATTAGATTTATTTCCCTTAAAAATCACATTAAAAAAAGGAATTTCTTTTCAGATTTCAGATTTTTACAACCAGGAACAAAGAATAACTGTGTTTTCAGATTTTCCTTTAGGCTTAATGATGTTTGTTTTACCCAAGTTTCCCACAAAAACTACTCAAAATAGACTGGAAGATTGACAGATAGAGAGTGCTGATGATCTCGTGCTCCACAGGAATCACTAATTATGAGGAGTACTCACTGATCCAAGAGCAGGTGGAGGAGAAGCGAGAGGATGGAATGGGAACGCTGAAGAAAGACAGAACCCTCCTGCGAGACGAGAGGAAGATGGAGAAGCTGAAAGCCAAACTTCACACAGATGATGATTGTGAGGCTCCTGGCAACTGTGAAAAAAAACATTAGCAAACAGAAACAAACCTTCCTGCCAGATTTACACACACAGTCCAAATATTTTACTGATATAATAATTGGTATCATAGCCCCGTATTATATGCTTATTGGATTGGAACTGTGTTGGTAATACACATAATTGAAAAAAGAATTATGTTGCTAAGGGTAACAAGGCCAAATGTTTCATTTGCAGTGAACTGGCTAGACCACAGTCGGACGTTTCGGGAGCAGGGTGTAGAGGAGAGCGAGATACTACTTCTACGAAGGAAGTTCTTCTATTCTGATCAGAACGTAGACTCTCGTGATCCAGTCCAGCTCAACCTCCTCTATGTACAGGTAAAAGATCATTTCCGTCTATCGGTTTTTGTGCTCTTTTTCTATTTTGTCTATCATATCCTGTCAGGTTCTCACCAAAAAAAAAAAAAAAATCAGCCAATCAGATCATATTTGATGTGAAATTTAGGCAAGGCAAGGGTTTTTTTTTTTTTTTTACACAAATGTTTTTAACCAATGAGATTTTACTGTGGGCGGAGCTAGAATTTTTTTCATTTGATTTTATTGTCCTTCATGGCAGGTTATGTATAATATATTATACAATAATATAATATAATATAATATAATTGACCAGTGAGTTTTAGCTACAGTTCTGACACCCTTTATAATTATTGATAATTATAATAATATATTTTTTTTTTATTGACTTGTTGTTATTTTCTTTTACTGACAATCTGTCTGTCCTCTATCTGTCTTTTTTTTGGCTGGTTTAACTGTATTGCACCAGTTTGCCAAAACCTCTTCATCGCCACCTGCTCTAACAATTAATTAATTTCTCAGAGCCAGTATTGCACAGACATTTAAGTGTTTAAATGTTGTCATTTTAGTTTTATGAAAGCAGTGAAATAGTCTTTTGCACTTGTGAATGAATTATTGGTCAGCCTAGAAGGCAATGCGCTTATCTTCATAGCTGCTGATTTGTCGATTTGTCTTTTCCTCCCCATAGGCAGTATGGATAACATTTCTCTCACATCTCTTCCTAATTAGGCACTTTTTTTTTTTTTCAGATTGCAATGCAATGCAGAATCCACAAATAATCAAAACATACTTTTTTTTTTTTTTTTTTTTCTGTATGGGAATTTGAACCAGTGAGATTTCATTGTGGGCGGCACTTTGTTTTGATGGTCTACTTTACTGACTATAAGTAACTTTGCAACCATATGTCAATTTGTTCTACTTACCCAAACTCTAACACCTAAGCCTAACCTAACAGTCTACTAGTACTCTAATAAGAGTTATTTGGCATGCTGCAAAGTTACTTATAGTAAGTAGAGTGTCCAAAGTGGACCATCGAAATAAAATATAACCTTATTTTATTGCATCACGCTTAGTTTACACATGCTTTGACGCCTAGGTTTTTTTTTTTTTTCTATAGCAATGCGTGTGAAATTCCAAAAGTCATGGAACATATTTTAGGTTTATTATGTATCTATGTGGGAATGCAGCAAAAATAATTATCACAAAACAGATAAAATATTCTTTACCAGGAAACTGAAATTTATTGTGTGATGTTTTATTGCGTCATGCTTCGTTCACACATGGTCTTACATGTGATGTTGTCACACATTCCAAACCAAACATATTTCGTTTTCTCTCTGGTTTGAGTCATAAGGACTAGTGTCACAAATTGGCCAGCGGGTTTTCATGCATACATGTTTATGTATGTAAATGTGTGTGGGAGTGCGTCCACTCAAGGAGCTCTGCACTAGTGCGTGTTTTCCCTCAAGGCCGTGAGGCTGTTGTAGAAGGCGGGCCTCTGGAGCACATGGTTCGCTGCAGATGCATTAGTGTGTCTGCCTGAGGAGTCCAGAGCAACTGCCCGCTGACAAACACGCACATACTCAGTCACCTGCACTTGTTAGCTTATATAAAATAATGTATAAGCACTTATTTCCTTGTATATGGTCAGTGTATCTGGGTTTGAATGGAAAACATGGAAAAGAAATGTCTGTATCCTTGTAATTAAATGTTTGTTTACAATATGTCCAATTTTCACATACATACATCACTTTGAAAATACTGTGGCAGTATCATGTACACTGGTATTATGATTACATGTGCTTAAAAAAATCCCCCAAAACATGGTATTAGTATGGTAACCTACCTGCTACATTGTATTACCATGTATGTTTGTTTAACCTTGGTACTTATACATAAAATATGATATTATTACAACAGTACCATGTTCAGAAACATGATAATACTGTGGTTATCATATTCATTTTAGCATATTATAGTATGTATATAGTGCTACAAGATATTTTTTATGATAACCATGGTATTAGTATGGTACATTTGTTCAAAAAACATAGTATCACAGTTTTTGTTTAAATAACATAGTTATACCATGGTACTTTGATATATACTGAGGTGCTATCCTCACAACTATGTTCTATGTAAATGAAGAGGTGTCATATCGCTCACAAGTTCAGTATGGAGTACCACAAGGCTCAGTACTAGGACCGTTACTTTTCACCCTGTACATGCTACCCTTGGGAGATATCATAAGGAAGCATGGCGTTAGCTTTCACTGTTACGCTGATGATACTTAACTCTATATTTCTTTGCGCCCTGACGAAACTTACCAATGCAAAAAAATTAACAAAATGCATAGTTGGTTTTAATTATTGGACCAAAAACCTTTACACGTAATAACCCAAAATACTGTCTAACATTTGATGGCCGCTATAATTAAAAGTCACATTTCTAGCATTCTAGCGTCTTAAAAATATATCTAAATATGCTCTCATGATAAAACCATGGTATTAGCTTGTTACCATTCCCAAATACACAGCATCACTACAGCACCTTGTCAGAAAAACATTGTATTAACATGGTATTTTTCTTAAATCATGTAATGTCATGACACTTTGATATTTGTTTACCATGTACCTAAAACATGGTATTTGCATGGTTCTTTAAAGAGTTCCATGGTACCTTATACATAGTAAAAAAAAAACATGGTATTACCATGGTACTTTGATTATCATATTCATGCAACATGGTTCTACTTCTACCATGTCCAGAAACATGGTATTAACATGGTTCACTCTCCAAAAAGTAAGAATTTCATGGTATTACCATGATACATGTCCAAAAATTGGTATTGGTACCTTGGTATTTACATTGTATTCTACATTGCTTCGGCAAATAATACCGTGGTACCTTTTGTAAGTGATGGATACAGTTCTTTTTTTGAATGTTCGTGCTGTTGAATTGGTGCACATGAGTCAGGACACACACATATAGAGTAACACTTCTCCTCCCTTTCCTCATTCTCCCTCTGTCTCTCTCTTCCTCTGTAGTAAACACACACGCCCCCGTGAAATTCTCTGACATGGTGCCACACACACCCACATACTTTGAGAAACAGAAGAGCAGCGCTCACACACGTACACACAGAGACCGTTACACATGTATGCGCTCAGGAGTGTTTGGCAAGCTGAAGGGGATTTCTCTGCTCCGTACTGGGGGTGTAACCACGTCGTATCTGAGTTTGTCACGATGCGTTCCCATAAACCCTCTCTGACTGTATCTGCTACTGTTACCATGTTGATGTCATCTGGGAGCGATGCGAGATGATTGGTGGGTGTCCTGAGGGCGTCATCATAAACATGAACTTGTTTATGATGATGTAAAACTTCCATGACCTCATTCCTCATTCACACTCAAATGTCTGCCTCTATCCTTTTAATTAGTTTATCCAGATTGTTTGAGAAACTAGACTAATAGACGCCACTTATTTTGTAGATACTCACTTGGTGGGTGTGTAGGTATTGTACTAAAATTTGGTAACACTTTAGTTTAGGGTCCAATTTTGTTAAAAAAACATAGTATCACAGTTTTTGTTTAAATAACATAGTTATACCATGGTACTTTGATATATACTGAGGTGCTATCCTCACAACTATGTTCTATGTAAATGAAGAGGTGTCATATCGCTCACAAGTTCAGTATGGAGTACCACAAGGCTCAGTACTAGGACCGCTACTTTTCACCCTGTACATGCTACCCTTGGGAGATATCATAAGGAAGCATGGCGTTAGCTTTCACTGTTACGCTGATGATACTTAATCCAGATTGTTTGAGAAACTAGACTAATAGACGCCACTTATTTTGTAGATACTCACTTGGTGGGTGTGTAGGTATTGTACTAAAATTTGGTAACACTTTAGTTTAGGGTCCAATTTTCACTATTAACTAGTTGCTTAGTAGCATGCTTATTACTAGGATATTGGCTGTTTATTAGTACAGTAATTAGTACAGTAAATAGTTTATTGAGGCAAAATTCATAGTTAATAGTTAGTTAATAGAAAGTATTGGACCCAAAACTAATGTGTGACCTAAAAAAATTTCTCTAAACTATACTCCGGTGTATATCAGGAGACACTCGAACAGATGGGCTGCCGCAGGCCATCTGTAATATTAGACTGCACTCAGTGTCACCACACTGTTTTATTGAAACATTACATTGTTCCAAACTCGTATGCTGTAATTTTATTGTCGAGCTCAAAAGGAGAATTCTTTAATGAATCTTCACCAAATAACAGGGTTTCCTTGTCAAAATTCTCAGTCAAACCCCTTAAACTAAAAATGTTCATGAAACGGAAGTTGTGATCATCTTTTCTACCCTATCGCGAGGTATGTCTGAGTGAAACGCCCTTCTGTAGCAAGAACAAATGTTGGGCGGGACCACACACCTTCTGTAACATCTTTGTTAGCACTCTTATTACATTCTGTAACATCTGCTCTTGTTTCCTGTCTCTGATTCAGGCCAGGGATGACATTCTGAACGGATCCCACCCCGTGTCCTTTGAAAAGGCCTGCGAGTTTTCTGGAATTCAGGCACAGATCCAATTCGGTCCCCACGTGGAGCACAAACACAAGCCAGGATTTTTAGAGTAAGACCAAATGCCCTGTAGCTGCGGTATCATATGCAGCCCATTCAACACTGTCACTGTAACACGCACACAAAACACACTCTCTCGGTTGTTATCTGATTACATTTTAGACAATTATTTGTACGAATTCTGTGAAGTCTGGAAGCCTTAAGAATCGGTGTGGGCGTACGTTATGAAGATGTAATTCCCGCCAGGATGACCTCATGTGTTTTGTTTTGCTCTGAGGGAAAATGTTGGTGTAGTATGAGCGTAAACATGCGAAATGTATTTGCAGCCTAAAGGAGTTCCTACCAAAAGAATACATCAAGCAGAGGGGGGCGGAGAAGAGAATTTTTCAGGTACGTGACCCTCTGTCGACTTTACTCCAGGAAAACATAATATTAGGCCCCCTCTATGATAAGATACTGAATACAGCCTGCAACCATTACATTTTCAAAACATGGTCAATAAAAGGAGCTTCTTAACCTTCAAGAACATGCGGATTCCAGGAGGTCAAGCTAAATATTAGATGAATGGTTTAATTTTACGTGCATGATATGCGACCCTGTTACTAATATTTATAACAAATCTAAATACTGTTGTTGTAGTTGTTGTTTTTACACTGATTTGTGTTTCCCCCTAATTTCTACTATCGAGTTAATATCAACATTTGATTTTCTACAAAATGTAAAACAATTCTACAACCAAATGCGTAACAGGGTTGAAAATAAAGCTTAAATTTAGGTCTGGGATCAAAGCTTGGTTTGTAGTTATTGATCAATTTTCTATCAATAAAAAGACAACAGATTTTGTTTCATTGATTTTATTTGTTTAAAAAACTTGGGTAACAGGGTTGAATGTTTGAGTTGACAATAGCTGTAAACATTACAATAGTTGTAAAGAGATCCAAATTATGTAATTTCTTGAGTGTCACAATTTTAAGGAATGTTCCATTTTTTTAATAGGGGGAGAAATCATGTGTTATGAGGCAACATATTAGATACATCTAAATATTATGCTTTTGGTAATTAAAAAGAGATAATGTTAACACTTTAAAAATAAGGTCTCATTTGTTAACAAAACTAACAATGAGCATATTATATGTGTATATATATATATATATATATATATATATATATATATAGTAACATTAATTAAGATAAATGATGTTCAAGTATTGTTAGTATTGTCATAGTTCATGTAAACTAATATAGGTAACCAATGTTAACAACTGAAACTTTATTGTAAAGTTACCAAGATAATTAATTACTTTGTTTAATTAAAATGGTTTTACTTAAATGTACAGAATACCAATTCTGTATAGATTAAGATAATAACTTTAAATTATTTGAATGTTAGATTGTAGCTTGTGTATATATATACAATATATGTTTATTCTCTTTATTCAGCTTGAGAAAAGCCTTCTGCTTTCTGACATTAAATTTGTTTTACCTTGAAAGCCCAACTTGAAAACAGAAATGGGAATTATTTAGAGCACACATATGTAAATTAAAACCTGATTAACTTGATAATGCAAAAGACTAAGTTGGATTGCAACCAAAAGGTGCGTGGTTCAAACCCCATAATGGCCTGGAAATGTTCTTGATCTAATCTCCTCACCAGGATCACAAAATCTGCGGTGAGATGACGGAGATCGAGGCGAAAGTCAAGTATGTGAAGCTTGCCAGGTCCCTACGCACATACGGAGTGTCGTTTTTCCTGGTGAAGGTGAGTATTAAAAAGTACGAACTCTAAATTATGACTGGACGAGTCATGTTTGAAGCCTTAAAATGCAGATAGACTGTGTGTGCATGTAGCCAGTTAATATTACACAACAGAAAGATGTTAAGATTTATTATCCTTGTATTATTTTGTGCCACACAGTTTTTTTCTCTCTCATCACATTCAATTCAGACTGCAAGCACACAAGTCGAGTAAAATGTAATTTCTTTTGTTGTGGCGCAGCACTGAATAGCGATGCAGGAAACACTGGAATGTACAATAAACCAGCAAACAGAGTGATCGGAAAGATGATTAAATAAATCATATTATCAGTGCTCTCAGAGAATACAATCGAAGACACAAAAAATGTGCAAAACACATGGGTGTTTTCTTCAACTACACATCAACTAAGGGTTTATATCTTTTTAAAACTAACTAACCCCTTCTCCCACACCCCCTATTTTGGCTAATGGGGCATAAATGACATACCCAAAATAAAAAGGTTGATGCTCATAAGTAATTTTGAATCGACGCATAACCAACATATATTTAGAAAGCCAACACTGAACCCTATTTTAACATTCTAAGCGCATGGTCTAAATCTCAGGGCGCAAGCACACTTAGGGCGTGTCCGAATCCACTTTTGCTAGTTTAACGAGGAAAAATGGTTGGCGGTCTAAAAGGGTTGTCCCTATTCTCTTAATGAGTAATGGGTGTGTTTTGGGCGTAACGTGCAATAAATCAGAGTCTCATCTCCCATTCCCTTTAAAAGCCAGTTGCGCTCATGCCGTGGCGGATTCGCTATTTACATGGCGGAATTTGCAAGCGGGAAAAACTGAACGCTTCTCTAGCGAGGAAACGGATCTGCTCGTGTGTGACGTTAAAGCACGCGAGCAGACCATCTACGGGACAAAGTGTACGCGCGTTGTGGACCCGCCTATAGGCGCATTTTACTAACACGCTCTTTAAATAACCCAAAATATATATACTGCGCCATTGACTTTAGACCAGGTTTCAGTTGGTCAATGGCGCAGTCTATTTCAGTTGCCTCAAAATAGCAACGCGCCAACAATGCGCCAGAACATACCTCGTTCTCAGACCAGCACGCCCATGGGCGCACAGATGGGCGCACAGATGGGCGCAAATGCATTTGCTATTTAAGCAACGTGCAAATGCATTTGAATGCAAATGCAATTTAAGCAGGACATGAAAATGATAACTGCGTCGGGCTGAAAAAAGCAAAAAACACTTGCGTCGCGCCTGGCACCGCATTGCGCCGGGTGTAAGATAGGGCCCCAAGACTCAGAATTACTCAGACTGTTATTAATATGGAGATATATAAGCTCAAACAACCTATGCCCCACCTATAGGCACATTTTACTAACGCACTCTTTAAATAACCCAAAAAAATAATACTGCGCCATTGACTTTAGACCAGGTTTCAGTTGGCGCCGCATTGCGCCGGGTGTAAGATAGGGCCCCAAGACTCAGAATTACTCAGACTGTTATTAATATGGAGCTCAAACATAAAAACAAAAATATAAATATTAACAAAATATATTTTAAATGTATAGAAATATGATGTGGCTGTAGTGTAGCTACTTAGAAACACAATGATGCTGAAGCCACAAGTGTGCTCATGCTTGAGGATGATGTGAGGATGTTATCTCTAAATCCATGATTTTTATGAAACATTTTCTAAGATCATGTCATGTGCGTTTTTAGAGAAGGCTAATAAGATGCTATTAAAATATTTAATTGCCCTGTAAACACCCACTTGTAGTATATTGTCTAGGTCTGGTGTGGCGAAATGGGGGCATTCATGTTTCTATTGTTCTCACTCGAAAAACCTTTCACACCTCTGACCTAATCTTCATTATTCTTTTGTTTGTATTCAGCCATATTAGCCCTTATTCTGTCATCATATGGCTTGCCCATCTACACCACTTTGATCCCACTATACATTAATAATACTAATATATTATATAAATGAATAATATTTATAAGTGCTGTCAAATCGATTAATCGTGATTAGTCTCATCTAACATAAACGTTCTGGTTTATATAATATATGTGTGTGTGTGTGTGTGTGTACAGTGAGGAAAATAAGTATTTGGTCATCCTCTCCTTAATACAGTGCAGTCGCCCTGTCCCATGTGCAGAAAAACCTCCCAAAGCATGATGCTACCACCCCCATGCTTCACAGTAGGGATGGTGTCCTTGGGATGGTACTCATCATTCTTCTTCCTCCAAACACGTTTAGTGGAATTATGACCAAAAAGTTCTATTTTGGTCTCATCTGACCACATGACTTTCTCCCATGACTCCTCTGGATCATCCAAATGGTCATTGGCAAACTTAAGACGGGCCTTGACATGTGCTGGTTTAAGCAGGGGAACCTTCCGTGCCATGCATGATTTCAAACCATGACGTCTTAGTGTATTACCAACAGTAACCTTGGAAACGGTGGTCCCAGCTCTTTTCAGGTCATTGACCAGCTCCTCCCGTGTAGTTCTGGGCTGATTTCTCACCTTTCTTAGGATCATTGAGACCCCACGAGGTGAGATCTTGCATGGAGCCCCAGTCCGAGGGAGATTGACAGGCATGTTTAGCTTCTTCCATTTTCTAATGATTGCTCCAACAGTGGACCTTTTTTCACCAAGCTGCTTGGCAATTTCCCCGTAGCCCTTTCCAGCCTTGTGGAGGTGTACAATTTTGTCTCTAGTGTCTTTGGACAGCTCTTTGGTCTTGGCCATGTTAGTAGTTGGATTCTTACTGATTGTATGGGGTGGACAGGTGTCTTTATGCAGCTAACGACCTCAAACAGGTGCATCTAATTTAGGATAATAAATGGAGTGGAGGTGGACATTTTAAAGGCAGACTAACAGGTCTTTGAGGGTCAGAATTCTAGCTGATAGACAGGTGTTCAAATACTTATTTGCAGCTGTATCATCCAAATAAATAGTTAAAAAATCATACATTGTGATTTCTGGATTTTTTTTTTTAGATTATGTCTCTCACAGTGGACATGCACCTACGATGACAATTTCAGACCCCTCCATGATTTCTAAGTGGGAGAACTTGCAAAATAGCAGGGTGTTCAAATACTTATTTTCATCACTGTATGTATGTATGTAAAGTGACTACAGAATGCTGCAATTGACCAATCATAATCAAGTATTCAAGAGAGCCTTGTAATTAATTGTTGGAAAGTAAGCCTGTGTATGTTTATCCATATACAGGGTTCTTAGAAAGTGTTTTCATTTATTCCAGTTCTGTTTGTGTTTTTTAAGACTATTAAGCAGTTTTAATCTGTACGGCACACAGAGGAAGATTTACAAGCCGCTCACTCAAGGATCAGTTTCAGGTCATTAGTGGAGTGTTGCTAAGTGCCCGGTTTCAAATTAATAGGGCCTAACAATAGATTGCACTGCTTTGAATTAGCAAAAGCACTGCACCGTTCCTGACTGACGCAGACGATTAGACAATGAACATTTCCCAAAAAAAAAATCTATATTTACTCACGTTGCATATACCTCACCCTTGAAAAGCGATGTCAATTGTGCATGAGGGCCCTAAACAATATCAGCGGGTCTTGCTGTTATTTATAATTCCCTCTTATCAGAGGTTGTTATTTTCGACCCTCAGGTGAAAACAATAGTCCTGAGATGTTCGGCACAAGAGGTCATTTAAACGTTTAGTGTTGTTATTATGTATTTGTGTGGCGGTCCGAGCCATCTGGCAGGATGCCATTTGCAGGCAATTGTTTTGGGAGAGAGAGAGAGAGAGAGAGAGAGAGAGAGAGAGAGAGAGAGAGAGAGAGAGAGAGAGAGAGAGAGAGAGAGAGAGAGAGAGAGAGAGAGAGAGAGAGAGAGAGATAGTCAAAGGGAAATGGCAGAAAGCACCATGGTCAAGTGGCACATTAGCTTTCAAATGAGATGTCAGTATGCAAGATTAGAATTGCCATGCTCTAGATCATAGAATGTTGAATTAGTATGCCAAAAGTGCCTGGATAATGTTGTGAAAATATATTTATGCACGTTTTTTTGGGGCTACTATTAACTACTATTCTATGTGAGCCTCTTTCTGATCCTCTAATTCGGTATCAAGGTGCAACTGTATGATTTCGTATATCAGATTTCACACATAAGTCGCCATGACAGGTATTAAGGAACAAAGAATCTGGAAAATATCTAATTTGAAGTGTCTTTTTTTTAAAGACTCTTGAATGCAAATGAGCCAATTCACATGCATCCCGAATCATAAATGTCTCTTAAACGTCAGTTAAATGCTGTTCTAACGTATAATCAACATCAAATAGACATTTGGGTGAAGTATTGTATGTAAGCTAACAGAGTATTCCAATAATTGCATGCTGGATTACTTCAAAACTACTTAAAAACCCAGTGAGATTACATGACAAGCTCAGTTTTCTTTACCGTATTGATGTATTTCCTGTTGAAACAGGAAGTTTAGACAGAGCATATCAAAGAGCTCCATTTCTTTAAACAACCACTGTGTTTTAGAGTGGTCACAACTGTTGAGATTTTTGCCACATGCAAATTAGTGACAGTTGGTATTAGTGGGCGGGGCATTCTCATTGTAAAGAGCATTTGATTGGGCTTGCGCTGTAGTGCAGGATGAGTCATCAGTAATTTTTGCCTGTTTACCTTGAGCAGAAAGACTAAATGACTAGACTTTTAAAAGAACATTTGCTAAAAGTACTAATATTCCAGAGGGCCAGTGCAGTATTTATTTTTCAAACATAGAAGCGAATAAACAATCCGTTATTCTGCTGAGGGAGGGAGTTGCAATAAGGACATTAAACCACATACAGGGTGACACTTCTTTCAAAATGATTAATGAGCAAAAAATTTTTAGTAATTATATAAATAGAGAAATAAAAGTCCGCAATCAGCATCCCATTGTATATTTCAGTCCTCGCCACACAATACACAAACGCCATGTGTTATTTTTCAACAGGAGAAGATGAAAAGCAAGAACAAGTTGGTGCCGCGTCTGCTGGGCATTACCAAAGAGTCAGTGATGAGGGTGGATGAGAAGACCAAAGAGGTGGTGCAGGAGTGGCCCCTCACCACAGTGAAGAGGTGGGCGGCTTCACCCAAGAGCTTCACACTGGTACGTTATTCACTCCATTTAACATGAGTCACAGTGTGATTGGATTGTTCCTTTGACTCTTCAGTCACTTTATCTGCCTATATGTGCACTATGTTTATTTAGTTGCATATACAGTGGCTCCTATAATGTATTTGGTTCGCTTAGGGCCAGATTTACTAAACATGTCAAATTAGCTTGAGAGCGCAATCCCATAAAAGCTCCGATGTGAGTGGAAAGTTCCACGCGTGATTGACTGACGCACATTAAATAACACAGATCAGAACATTTCTATAATGACCAACGCAATCTACCAGCGCAAACTGTCTGCTTTAAGACATGCTTTTTTGGAGCGGTAAATAATGGCGCAAATACCAGTAAACTGACTAGCGCAAACCTTAGTAAATCACCTTGTATGAATCATTTAAGTACTCTCCTCCCATAAATGTTGTGTCTGAAAGGGAAACTCCTACAAATGCATATGCAATAAGGTCAGCCGCAAAAATAACGGTCCACGCCTTTTCAGTGCAAATTTTTCATTGCGTGTCTTTAGTAAATCCTGACTATAGTTTTTTAACGCCAAAAGAGGGTTTGCGCTGGCGCAAGCTTTTAGTAAATCTGGCCCTTAATATTGTCTGAATGCCATTGTCATTATCTGCAAACTAAGTTTGTTAGTGTGACTAAAGTGTCCAAATACTTTTTGGGCCCATTGTATGTTATTTTGTACTTTGTATTTAAATCATATTAAACACAAAATTAAAATAAAATGTAATATAATATAACTTTATTATACATGTATATATTAATATATATATTGTTTATATATATATATATATATATATATATATATATATATATATTTTTTTTTTTTTTATCTATATAATGTTTTACCTTATACTTAAATATTAATAAAAAAAATTATATAATATAATACATATATCAATTTATATATACTGTTTGTTATAATATAATAATGAAATATAATACATACTATATTTTATAATAATTAGATATACAGATATTGTATATGTGTGTGTGTGTGTGTGTGTGTGTGTATATATATAAATATATATTATATATATATATATATATATATATATATATATATATATATATATATTAGTGCTGTCAACGTTAACCGTTAACGCATGCGATTAATTTTTGTCTGGTTTAACGTGTTAAAATATTTAACGCAATTAACGCAGCATCCGTCTTTTCTGCCATCCGTTGGCTAGCTTTACATTATATGATCACGCTCTTATTCATTTAAATGCTTTTAAACATTTCAAGCGCGGCAAGACAAAAGAGAATGCGCTGTCTGTGAATGTCCTTATGTGACACACACACACACACACACACATAGACAGGGCGCCAGAATCCAGTTCTCTTTCGCGCTTGAACTAACAATAACAATAACAATAATTTTGTCGATTATCCTCATAAGAGCAGTCTTAAATGATTTATATAAAGTCTAAAATGAACAAAGAGTTGCGAGAGAATGAGGCGCGTGTGAGATCCATAGACAGTATATAAACGGTGAGCTCCGCGTGTGTGTGTGTGTGTGTGTGTCTGCTCTTAAAGGGACAGCAGCCAATAAAGCTTCCTGTCAGTAAAGTTAAAGAACAAAGGGAACAGAGAAAATGACTCACTGCTGTTGACTAAATAACTTTTGTAGCTTTAATAAGGATTAACTATTTAATTTATAGTTTATGCAGTGCAGACTGCATATAACTTTGATAACTTTATTACATTTCTGTATATTTCCTAACTGTTAAGACAGGAAGGGCACGAATAAATATGACATTTATTATGGGTTTATGTTAGCATTGTTTTAAGTTCACTTAAATTAAAAACTGTTATATTTTTGAAGCCTAATAAATGTGAAAAAAAAAAATCAGTAGCTGTATTAATATCAGTAATACTGGCCTTCATTCATAAAAAGATGCCATTAAACAATTATTTAAAATATACTGTCTTTATGTTGTTTCTACATTAATTTGATTAACTGTGAAATTATTACATTATAAAATATATTAAAAACGTACAAAAACATTTCTTTTTTTATTGCGATTAATTGCGATTAATCACAGAAAAAATGTGTGATTAATCTAGTTAAAATTTTTAATCGATTGACAGCACTAATATATATATATATACTCCATGTATATGTTATTAATGTAATTACGAAGCATTGATGCATTAATAGCATTGATAAGAAATGTTTAATTCAAATCTACATTTTTTTATTTTGTTTTATGAAATATAAGTGTGAAGTAATTTCTAATTATATAAACCAGCATGAATCCAACTTAATCACTTTAAAGACTTAATATAGAACAAAAAATAGAACAAAAAATAGAACAATGGGGGGCAAAGATGAAAGAAATTAAAGTTCGCTGCCTTGGAGTGTGTTGTTCATTTATCATTCTGATATTGAATGGAATTTTGACATGGCAATGCTTAAAGGGTTAGTTCACCCAAAAAATGAGAATTCTGTCATTAATTACTCTCCCTCGTGTCGTTCCAAACCCGTAAGACCTTCGTTTATCTTCGGAACGCAAATTAAGATATTTTTGATGAAATCGAGCTCTTTTTTTCCCCTCCATAGACTGCAATGTTATTACCACTTTCAAGGCTCAGAAAGGTGGTAAAGACATCATGAAAATAGTCCATGTGACTACAGTGGTTCAAACTTAAATTTATGAAGTAACGAGAATACTTTTTGTGCACAAAAAAAACCCCCAGAAATAATGACTTCATTCAACTATTGTCTCAAACAATGTTGGAGACTGACACGGAAGATGCTGTATCGGTAAACATTTTCCACAAAGAAACCCTTGGATGGAAACCTGGCTATATTGAGCTGTATTGCCAGTAACAGCTAATGTCATTGTAAAAATATTGTTGTTGCTTTAACGTAATAATAGTTTTTTTTTCTTGATAAAATGCCCTAGTCCTCTTTTACATGAGTGTTTTAACCTTGCTTTGAGATGTGCAGTTCTGCTTCACCATTAAGAGCCACTTATAGCATCTCATGTACGGCACTTGTGCTCCAAGGACAGTTGGCTGACTTCCTGTCAGCTAAAATAGAAAGCACACATCTACACCTTACAAGAAGACAGCCTTGATGTGTGCTTCTCATATCTGATATGTATGTGTGTGTGTGTGTGGCCTTGTGCAGGATTTCGGCGAGTACCAGGAGAGCTATTATTCCGTCCAGACCACAGAAGGGGAGCAGATCTCACAACTCATCGCTGGATACATTGACATCATCCTTAAGAAAGCAAGTCACTAGCTCTGCAACACAGTTCTAGGGACAGTTCCCCATTATTAAAGGGATAATCCCCAGAATTAAAGGGACAGTTCACACAAAAATGTTGTGATTTTTTTTTTGAATGAACGATTCTAAATCGTCACGAAGATATTCCATAGTTTTTCCATTAATTCACTCAGATGTTTTCCTTGATGTTCTTATTTTACAGAAACAGAGTAAAGATCGGTTTGGTTTGGACGGTGATGAGGAATCCACCATGCTGGAAGAATCCGTATCCCCCAAAAAGTCAGTGGAGATCTCTTGTTCTTGTCCCATGATGCTCTGTTTTCGGTTTTTCTCATTCAGAATTCATTCAAGTCACGCTTGTGATTGCGTTGTGATTACACATCTATAAATGTTGTTTTGAATCAGTGCGTTTCATTTGTATTCGACTGATAGTGTGTAACTGAGGTTTCTAATGACGTTGGAGGAGATGCTCGGGTTGCACGCTGCCGTTTTTAATCACAAGATGGAGACGTATTTTTCTCTTCACTGAGAACACGAGAGAGATTATTATTTCCACAAAAAGTGCTGCATCATCAGCAAGGCGTCATTTAAGATATCAGGTTCATGGAAGAGAGAGACAGTGAATGTGTGAATATTTCCCTTTCTACATTTCACTATTTCTCAGCCGCTCACTAAATTTATCTTGGTTTATGTATTTAATAAAACGGCTGCCTTCTTGACATTTAAGATTTCAAACATTCTACCAAACAAGTAATGTGTTTAAGTGTTAATAAATTACATTCAATATCAAGCTACAGTAATTAAATTTGGGATTTAATTATGGCTTCAGAAAGGTACGGTAACAGGGTTGACCATTTTACAGTTTAATTGACTTTTTACTCTTTTAGTCAGTCAAGATAATTTAAATGCTGATATTTCTACAAATATCCAGTTGTGAGTGATCACTTGGTTACCATAGAAAATCATTGCAACAGGGTTGATTGTTTAATTTGACTTTACAAGCCTTGTGCTCAAAGTCGAAGTCAAACCACAAAGTTAGAAAGAGCAATTCATTCTGATATTTCTTAATATCCACATTTCAGTTTTCTGAAGTTTACTACACAAATCATGATAACAGGGTTGATCGTTTTATTTTTAATTCCAAGCCTTTTGCTCAAGGTCATGATACTTAAAAGAGAATATTTCTACAAATGATTTCTATATGCAGTTTTCAATACTCAGTTGCTTACCATACTAAATCTTGGTAACAGGGTTGACAGTTTGCCATGTAATTTAACATTACAAGCCTTGCACTCAAGGTCGTGAAACTACAACACGCTTCTTTAAAGAATAATTGCATTTCAACAGATATTCTCTTATCGAGTTGGTAGATTATTTCTACGCGAAATCAATAAGGTTGATATTTTACAATTGTCCCATATTGACAAATGTAACACAAGAATGAAGGCATATTTTCCTCTGTTTTTCACTAAATGAAGACCAAAAATCAGTTAATCAGTATATTAATACACTATAATCAATAGCAGTAATAGATTTAAGGTAAAAAGTAAACCAAAAAATGCTATGATAACCAATGAATATTCACTTTTTCTTGGTGATCTATCAAATGTAATTAGGAAGAAAATTAATTAATTGTAATAAATAAGTACATTGTAATTAAATCAATTTAAATGTAAATTGAAATTTTCGTATACGTTTTTTCGTCATTCGGTGGCTCTGTATTGTCGAAACAATACGAAATACGCCGATGGACGAAAGTTTCAGAGGCAGTGTGTAAACACGATTGACACAACGCGAGGTCATATTTATTTTTTAACCTGCGAAAATTTGGGATGAGAATTTCGGACTCAGTGTGCAAGGACCTTTATAGTTAAATCTGAAAGAATTTTTTTTTTCAATTTAGAGACCTTTTTCATCAAATCTGAGCTACTGGTTTGACCAGGCTAGCAGAAAAAAATATCATATTCAAAGTTACTTCGCCTGGCACTTCTTCCCAGCAGCTCTTTTATCCAGCCTGGGCTCTGGTTCTATCAGAATCGGATATACAGATGGGTCACGTCCTCTCGAGCACTGCCTGGAAAGTGGTTGTTATGGGCGACGGCATCCCACTTCTCTCTGTAGGAGGAGGGGAGACGTCGGGCATCGGTGCCTGCGTCTGTCCTCATGTTACTCATGTTACTTTTAGCACTATAATCCAAAAATTGAGGCCTCTCACAATAAGCTCTAATTAAGCAACAGTGCCTGAAGCGTCTGTTTTCCTGGTGCGAATAGGGAAGAGCCACTCAGCTGATTTTAAAGGCTGTCAGTAATTACCGTAGCAACAACAACCATCATTCACAGATATGAGTGAAAGCAGCCTGACAGCGTCTAATAATGAGCCGTTTCTTGTTTCGTAGGTCCACTATCCTCCAGCAGCAGTTTAATCGGGTCGGTCGAGTCGAGCACGGGTCGGTGGCACTGCCTGGTATCATGCGGTCGGGGTCAATAGGAGGCCCCGACACATTCAACATGGGCACAATGCCCTCGGCTCAACAGCAGATCACCATGGGACAGATGCACAGAGGACACATGCCCCCTCTGGTGAGAACACGCAACTGCGCTGATGTTTATATCTCGATCGCGTTTGTGACCGCGCTGGACCTGATTTAAACCAGGTTGTGGTTTCTATGGTTTTGTCAACTCTAAACCTACTCTGAAACTCAGAGCTTTTTCAATTAGCTTCATGGAGCAGGCCACAGGGCTCCATCTGTTACTTAAATCTTCTTTGTGATTTATTTGTGGGTAATTAGACTGTCACATTTGATAATTGGGATAATTGGGAGCTCGAAGATTTATGACGGTTATAGTGACAAGGTGAATTATCAAAATTGATTGTTAAAAGACATTTATCAAATCTTCTTATAGTGTATATTGTGGTTTTTTTTTTTTTTTTTTCATGTTTTAAGTTTTAGTCATTTTAATTTTTATAAGTTTTTATGTAGTTATATAGTTTTTATTAATTTGTTGTTTAACATAAAGTTAAACTAAATGAAAATGAGAAATGTTGCCCTGGCAACTTTCTAAAATAAAATTTGTAAAGTTTATAACGTTACCGTTTATTTTATTTTGAGTAACAAAAATGTTTTTATGGTTTTAGGTTCATTTACCTATAATAATCCTGTTCCTCCGTGGTGTTGGTTAAACCTATGCAATGTGATCAGGGCTTGACATTAACTTTTTTGCTAACCAGCCGCTGTGGCTAGTGGTTTTCCAAAGCCACTCATTTTCACTGGCCACAATTTTGACATTGATACCATGGCAAAAAACTGCAGTATAGATATTTTTAATATGATCTCATAATTTGGCAGCAGGTATATTAGGCTGCTGTCACTTTAAGACCTGACACACGGATCCATTATACTGTTAAACCATTTCCTAACCAGACACGATGCGATAAGATTCCAGCGACAAATTATTTGTCTGTCCACACTAGACGCGACGCGACTGCGAGATGCGTAAAAATCAATCAAAACCCACAGCCAATCAGAACAGCGTGTGGGCAGGCTCTCGCACCAGAGTAATCGGCAATCGCAAAAAATGGATAAGTAGGCTACATAATCAAATTCACAAATATTACACCATTTAAACATTATTAAAAATACATAGGCTACTGGGTTACTAAAACAATCTTGTCAAAAAACAATGAACAAAAAACAATACACTTGTTTGTTCACAGTTTGAACGTTCTTGTTTCCATTTAAGATCTGAGGTGAATTATCCATTGTTGCTTTTACAGCTACAAAGCTGGGAGCGCTAAATGATATTCAAAATCACATTACACGCTTTTAACATTAAATAAAGCACGTAAACAGTACCTGAGATTATCATTGCCACACTTTGTGTTTGTTGTTCCAGAAATTGTTTCTAAAATAGGATTGTCACGTGTCGCCGTCGCGGCTGGTTAGGACAAAAACTCTGATTAACCTGGAAAAGATACCTTTTATCGCGTATTGCGTGTAGTTAGGACACGGTGTCACACATGCGTTTTCTTCCTTAACTGTTTATGTTCACTTAAAACACACTGACTGTGTTTTAATACTCGAATACTTTGAATACTCACCAAAACCGGCAGTTTGACATTATTTTGGCATATTTGACTGTTTAAGCGCAATAAGCAAAGAAAAATAACTCAATTTGGTACTGAGAGGCGGCTTTATGTGCGCGCACTTTGGGTGTAAATACAAAATCTGCGCGAATGAGTAAAATGATGCGCAACAAGTGCAATCCCACACCGAAATTCAAACCCTGTAACACCAACAATATTCATCTGAAGCATCTGAAGAGTGAGTGGTGGGAGGTGGGTTTGTGTGTCACTCACTGTCGGAGAGATCATGAGAGAGAGAGATAACGCAGCTGGTATCGTGCATCTATTCTGCAGAAAATGAGTATTGGAAGCATTTCAGATATTTCAGTATCGATATGTATTGGATAACCTATATTTTTGACAACACTACATTGCACTTAGTTTATTATTTCAGATGCCTTTTTTTAGAAGACTACAATTGAAAAATGTATACAAAATTTAACAGGTTGGTGGGTGTTAATGTCAAGCCCTGTGACTTATTGGTTAATGACTGGTAACCGTGAGGTTGTGGGTTCAAATCCCACCAGGGTTGCTTCTGGGTCACAGCAAAGGGCAAAGCAGGCACAAATCACTTACCAATACATTGCAAACACAGTCCCTAAGTACATACTGAATGCGCCTTACTTTTGGAAACAACCCTCCAAACCCTAGGAGGCTTGAAATGTATTACTGTTTACTCAAAATGTATGAATGATATTAAACTGGATGTGTTAAGGTGGCCTCACGTTTACGTTTGTTTGATGAATTTTCACAGGCAAAATCTAGTCATTTCAATAGGAATCCATAGGTGAAAGATTTTCCCCCGCAGATTTCGAAACAATTTAAAGTTGGTCACATGGATTCGTCACATTGACCAACGGAAAGCTGATTGGTTGGCAAGTGACTTCTGACAACTTTATTCAGGTAGCTAGCTGTACATTTTAGCTAACCTGAACTAACTTGTTCAACAAGTCTCTCATTTAGGGTGACCTGGTTATTGCTCTGTTGCAGGACAGTAGATGTGATTTTGCGGGACAAATGCAGTACAGGTGGTCACCCTACTCTCTTTAAACTGTTGCTCATTAGCGTCCCGTATGGTGATGCCATGAGTTGCATTCTGGCGCACTTCATAACACAACAATGCACTAAAATGATGCATATCTGGTTCTTCTATAGAGTTTTTTTCTACATATCGTCTTCTAAATGACTACTTCCTGTGCCTTCAGAATCTGGCCCAGCAAGCATTGATGGGAACCATCAACACCAGTATGCAAGCTGTCCAGCAGGCGCAAGCTGACCTGGGAGAGGTTGATAATCTTCCGCCACTGGGACACGACATGGTGAGAAATTATACAGAGACAAAAAAAACCCTGTTTTTTTTGTGGCACTGGTGCAAAAATAATGATTGTTTGTACTGCTGTAAACCACATATTGTCTGATTTTATGTGAGTAATGGTGTTAGGAGGAAAGATCCTCGTACAGTATGTCCCTGTGTGTGATTTGTTATGCAGTAGAAGGTTGCTAGTTCAAATCCCATGAGGGACATTGAGCCAGAATATGCGCCACAAACTAGAGTAAAAGCTTCATAATGTGTTGTTTCATATTAAGGTTTTTGTTATTGTGACATTACAGTGATGTATTGTGGCATTGCCTTACAATTATTGTTCATTTATTGACTATAATTGCAGAGATGGTCATTGATCATTTACCTGTGCTTACATAACCTTGATTTTTCGTAGTGGGAAAAAATCCCTAAAAAACACATGAATGCACTAGTATTCACTTTCCTCTCTTTTCTCCCAAAAAGGCGTCCAGAATGTGGGTTCAGAACAAGGTGGATGAATCCAAACATGAGATTCACTCCCAAGTGGATGCCATCACGGCTGGTACCGCATCAGTGGTCAACCTCACTGCCGGTATGTGACCGAATAAGGAATTACCCATAAACCATCACATCAAAAATGCCTTACTTAGCCTCTTTTCAAATGCTTATATGACCTTAAATTCAATTCCAATCATAGACTCTTAACCATTTGCCTATTTAAATCCAAACAGCGACTTTATTTTTTGGCCAGGCAGTGTAGTTGCAAACGTACTTAGTAGAGTGTCTAAAGTGGACCATCGAAATAAATTAGAGTGTATTTAGAAAGTATAACATGCTATGAAATTAGCCTTAGTAAGACAAACGATGTGGTGAAAATCAAATTTATGTTGGAAATGATCATGACTTTTACCCAAAAATGACATTCTGTAATTTTCCTGTGATGTGTATATGCACTGTTAAACATAACTGAAGACACATCCTTTGTCCAACACCACAAGTGTATGAAAACGACATACAGTCTTGCAATTGCTAGTTTTATTACTTCATACCAGCGAAAGTAAGTTTCATCTCACTGTTAAATAATAAGTCACTCTCCAATTGCACTAATAAATATTTCCATTAATGATTGTGAAGTTTGTTGTCCTGAAGCTGAACTGCTTGGCAGGATTTGTGTATTCCTTCCCGCGTTCTGGAGAGATTCCATGCGGACCAGACCAGGTTTTTGCTGGATTTAATCTCCTCGTGCCATCTGTTTGATAGTGCGGAGATTTGCCTGTTAGCCAGGAGCCCAGCTCAAACTTTACTGGGTTTTTTTTTTTTTTTTTTTTTCAGCCTGTGCTTTACATCTGTTCTCATGCCCTGAAGAGCTTGTTAGGATATAATGTGATGTGTGGATGTCCGCACTATAGATGGAATGCATATGGGTAATATGGATCTCATTTTGAATGAGCTCACTAATAATGATTACGTTATTGCACGTGTTGCACATTTGAGTGGAGCGTTAAAGACATGAAAGTAAAACTGGCCATGTATGTTCCTGCTTTTATAGTGAACAATTCATCCGTTTATTTTAGTTTATTTTGCCTACTTTTCAAATTCAGAATTTAAGTATTAAAATCAGTAAAAAAAATATAAATTATTACATGCTTACAACTATAATAGTCTGAACAAAGTTTAATATTTATTATGTAAAAATCGATTATTACGCAAATTAAGTCATTTCCATCACACTAAACCGTTTTACCATTAATAAAGTTTATTTTTAATTAATTAGGTTGCCAAAGAATGTGACCTTGTCAGCGAAGAGCTGAAGATGAAATATGAGTCATGTGATGTTTAAGAAAAATCCATTTTTACTGTGCATCATTTCCAAGCTGTAATTTTGTCAAGTTCAGTGTTATTTTAGAATTATTTATATACTATTATAGTATTTTTAGCTCAGTTTTCATTTTCATTTTAGTTTGTTTTATCCGTTTTTGTCATTTTTATTAGTTTTTGTTATTTAACTTTTATATATTACAATTTTTATTTAAGTATTAGTTTTAGTCATTTTAGTACTTATTTCACTTAGTTGGTTAGTTGCCAAGATATTATTTTCTCATTTGTTTGTTTTAAATTTTTCGTCTAATATTAATATTCTATTTTAGCTTTATTTTAATCATCGACCCCAGTTAGTTTTAGTTAACAATAACCGCTCCTGTCAAATTATGCAGAAAGCGAGAAAATAGGATTTAATTACGTATTTAGGATACATAAAAGAGAAAAATTCCCCCCAAATTTGTCATTTCCATAATGCATGGATAATAAATGACAGAATTAGCATTTTTAGATGAACTATCCCTTTAAATCGCTCACTCTTTCACACTTTTAATCAGCCACTTTTCCGATTCGCTCCAGGTGACCCTTCGGACACGGATTATACCGCCGTGGGCTGCGCCATCACCACCATCTCCTCAAACCTGACGGAGATGTCCAAGGGAGTGAAGCTGCTGGCGGCTCTGATGGAGGACGAAGTGGGCAGCGGGCAGAATCTAATGGGGGCCGCCCGGACCCTCACAGGGGCCGTGTCTGACCTGCTCAGAGCCGTGGAGCCGGCTTCTGGAGAGGTGACGAATGCAAACACGCGAACCCCTCGGCCCCTTCACATCTAATCCGCCAGTAACGCACTGCTGTTTACAGGCGGATTTGATAATGAACTCGTTAAGCTCTGTTTTTTCCTTCCTGGTTTACAGAG
The DNA here is from genome assembly GCF_951802725.1 of Rutilus rutilus. Lineage (NCBI taxonomy): Eukaryota > Metazoa > Chordata > Actinopteri > Cypriniformes > Leuciscidae > Rutilus > Rutilus rutilus. The sequence goes on from NC_140233.1 coordinate 18,306,674, forward strand.
CACAGTCACAATCTGTTTATTTGTTTGGCTTGTGCTAGACAGGGTAATTGTAGTGGGGTGCAGAGCTGATAGGCAGGATGTGATTAGCCGCGCATTGTGTTCTGAGACGTCGCGGTTGGCGGTACGTGGGTCATTTCTTAAGTGTCGATATCACCCCACAGCCCAGACAGACTGTTCTGACGGCGGCGGGCAGCATCGGACAGGCCAGCGGAGATCTTCTGAAGCAAATGGGAGAAGGAGAAACCGACGAGAGATTCCAGGTGTGTCTTTCTTTCTGGAACAGAACGTAATAGTGAATGCTCACTCCGGTTCTGGGATTTTTTCCCATTCACAGCATTGCAAACTCTGATTCAAAGCAAAAATGTATCTAGAAATTAGGAAAAAAGGTCAATCAAGTGATTTGGAACGATATAAGGGTGAACTATGTCTTCACAAAAGGGGATGTTTTGAGGAATGTTCACACTGCTCTTTTCCATACAGTGAAAGTGGTGGTGAACGGTTGTCAAAATGGCATTATAAAGTTGTTAATGTGTCGAATGCACTATATTTCAAGTCTTTTGAAGTCATTCGATATATCTATAGCTTTAAGTGACGAACAGACTGAATTTTAAGTCATTATTCACTTAAAATCTCATAGCTGTGGTCACTTTCAATGTATGGATAATTGTGCTATATGTTTTTCCTTATATAAATTTGCGTTGCATACTAAGTCAGGGCAAAGGTGAGAAAATGATGAGAGAATTTTCATTTTTATGTTCCTCAAAAAAACTACTCGATACTAAATTTCTCCTCCGATACCGGTAACGATACCGATACTTTGATTTTCTTAAGGAAAAAAAAAATCTCTCCCAAATAATACTGCGAACTATACAGGGAACCCTCTCATTTGGAACATTACTATAATATTAGAGGTTAAAATTAACTGCTATTTATTTTCATATGTAATAATTAAACTCCATTAAATACTGAAATGTATTCAGTACTCAGTTGCACATACGGTAGTTTTCATAAACAAATTTATTCAAACATACATAAATAATTCACAGTAAATAAGCTCCTCTCTAGTGTTTTTATAACTAACTAACGAATTGTGAACATTGGAAAACTTTCCTGAGATAAATGCAACATTAAGCTGTTTTATCGACGTCTTTCTGCGGTTGACACACTGATTATGCGATTACATGAGACATGATTCATTTCGATAAGTTGTACTGTATTTTTCAGCATACCTTTTGATGTTCATGCACGTTTTCTTATGTGTTATTGTCGCGCTAACTTGCCCTAAATTTAACACGAGAGATTTTCTTCACATACAGTATGAGTTGCAATCTGAACACGTTTTTCCACCCCCTTTTGATTGAATTTATAAAATATACAGGTATATGCAAATGTATAAGATGTTGACGGGTGTAGGAAAAACAGCGTTATCCCTTAATCTCAAAGTTTATGGTAGGTCTGTCTTGAAGGTTTATATGTTATAGTTAAAAAATGTCTTTATGAATGAGATGGGAATGGGATTTTCTACCTCTTGAACTCAACTGTTGCGCTCTGCCTGAATCTACTGATTGGTTAATGCCAAATCCCTCAGCCAATCACATGCTCCATGTCTCATTATTTCTTGGCAAGGCAGTTTTCGCTTGTGGTAAACACTTTAGTGCCCATTTTCAACACGTTAAATTTGATTTAGTGTGGTTTATGTGATGTTGTCACAGTCAGTTAGCCTCAGAGAGCGTTTTATTGCCCTCTATTTTATTCTGTTACACTCTATCCTTGCGTTCATTTCATTCATTAGTCTGGGCCAGGTTGTTTCACAGTGTGTTGCTTGAATGACGAATATGTTTCAGGACATCATGATGAACCTGGCTAAAGCCGTCGCTAATGCCGCCGCCATGCTGGTGCTGAAAGCTAAGAACGTGGCACAGGTGGCGGAGGACACGGTGCTCCAGAACCGAGTCATTACCGCCGCCACGCAGTGCGCGCTCTCCACCTCACAGCTGGTGGCCTGCACTAAGGTACGTTTCATATTCGTTACGCGTAATGAAAGTTAACTAGAAGACATCTGTCTAGATATATAGATACAGATCAAAGTATATAATTGAAAATTAAATGGTTAACAGAAAGCAGAGTGGCTGATGCATATGTAAGGAAATATAATGTTTTAATGATTGTAATTATCTCTACTTTGCTTAAAGTAATAAAATGACAATTTATTTTAAAGGGTTCATGACTTGGATTTTTTTTATTATATATATATGTATATATATATATGTATATGTTTTTTGAGGTTATTTGTCATGTTGACCTTTCTTTTATTTTTTTATTTGTGTTCATCGGAGTGGTACAAGACTTTGTGACTTTTGTCACAATTGAACTTGGAGTACACAAAAATATTTAGTGGATTCCACAAAAGTTTGTCCAAAAAAATAAATAATTAATCTGGCACAATCCAGAACAAACACACACACAAATGAGGGCATTAGACTATAGAACATCCCCAATGCATAAACATAATTAATTCAAATAAGTATCATACCTTATTGGTTTAATATTATTTTTAATTCTAAATCAGGAATCATTACATCTTTATGTTGGGATGCCAGCAGCATAACCTAAAAAAAAGCTATAGGTAATTTGCTCCATAACTTTAAAAAGAGGCTGAGTGAGTAAAAACACAGACACATTTGATTTGGACAGGATTTAAAAAGTAAGAAGTACATTTGTGAAGCATGAATTTCAGTGAGGTTTTTTTTTTTTTTTAAGATAACCATACTTAAGAAGCAAAATGTTGTTGTTTGATCATCTAGTGTAAAGAACTTTATACCATCAAAAATCTTCAAATCAAATAAAATATTAACTGATTTATCAGCGATACATAAGTTGACCACTACCATACCATGATAATAAAGATGTATATCATTATTTTAACTATTTCAGCTCTAAGAATGTATTTTCATCATTAAAGGGATACTTCACCGATTAGCATTAAGCTAATTTGTATCAGTAGAAACCCGGTAGTATTTTCGAATGACCGTGCTTCCTTCCCTCATGACGCCCTGAAACGAGAAATTTCTGTATTGTGTGTCTGGAAAAAAAGGTCAGATGACGCAAAAATCATCATTTTGGGTCTTCCGAGGCTTTTTTGGCCAGAGGCTAGAGACTACATCCAGTAGTAGGAGCTAGTTCATGTTTTCAACCCGCCCATAGGGGGTGTGATCTCACGATAAAACGGCGTCTTTTCAGTTTCGAGTCAAGCCTAGTTGTATCATTTCTTACGATACTGCCCTCTGTAACCGGTAGGCGTGGCTTGGGAGTGGCCCCGTAGGGCAGCGAAGCAAGTGCATTCTGGGAGTTGTTGTCTTTCATCCACATGAGCCAAAAATACATTTTCAGTCTCAGTCTAGAAGGCACCAACTTCTAAAATAATTTCACATTTCTACTACATAAATGACCCAATTTAAATACACATTCATTTTTCCAGCAGTGAGATATCCCTTTAAGAAAAGCACACATTCCCTTACACTTTCTGTATGGTATCCTGAATCTGAACGCAGTCTCTATTTTGGGTGCACGTGTGTTGTAGGTGGTGAGCCCCACCATCTCCTCGCCGGTGTGTCAGGAGCAGCTGGTGGAGGCGGGACGTCTGGTGGAGCGGTCCGTGGAGGGGTGTGTGAAGGCGTGCCACGGCGCCTCAGAGGAGGGCGAGCTGCTCCGACAGGTGAACATGGCGGCCGGGGCGGTCAGCCAGGCCCTCAGTGATCTGCTGCAGCACGTGCGCCACTACGCCAGCTGCGGAGAGCCAATCGGACGCTACGACCAGGCCACTGACACCATTATGACTGTAACGGAGAGTATTTTCACCTCAATGGGGGACGCAGGTGAGACAGTCCTATATAATTATAACATTATGTATATAAATAAATGACATTATGTATATAATTAAAAACAAGTCTAAGAAATGGCCTTAAATGCATTAATAGTTATAATATGTAAGTGATATTCCACGGCTAGCTGTGCAATAAACGATTTTAATGCATGAAGTGGAGGTAAAGAACCTGTTAAACTCATTTAATGCACAGCTAGCCATGGATTATACCGCTTATACCATGGTCATTTGCCAGCATTGACAACGTAAAGCTGTTATTGATGTTTCCAGCACAATATTTTGACGGTTATTTTCATCAGTTAGATCTAGCATTCTGCCTGCTTTTAATCAGACAAAGAGATAAAGTAGTGCGTAAGATTCATTTAAGACATTTATATGATTGAATGAATTATAGCATTTATTTGAATTATCGAGAGAGAGAGAGAGAGAGAGAGAGAGAGATTCGTACCTGTGTCTGTTCAGCGTCTCTCTCTATAAGCTGTGAGTTTAATTACTTAAACATTGTGATGTAACTCCCTCCTTGCTAAAAAAAAAAAATGTATGTGTGTGCGCGTGTGAGGGCTCTTCAATGAAAACAGCGAGTTAAAATAGAGCGGTGCTTGGAACTACCTGTGCATTAAATGGTTTTATTGCCCACCTTCCAGCCAATCAGAATCGAGCATTCAGACAGACCATGGTATAATGTCATTTAATAGTGTCTTTGCCCTCTTTCTCCACCAAAAAACATAAGGATGAACTCTAATATATAAGTAATAGCACACTTCTCCTCAACAAGCTGCACAATGTAAGGCATCATGCACGGTGCAGAATGAGTTTATAACTTGCGGTTAAAGGATTGTTTGAATTCCCTAACCACAAATATGAGCATTAGAAATGCAGATTTTTGCCTTAGAAAGTGCCTCTAAATGCGATAGATGGGCCTGTGCCACAGGATGTAGAACAGTTCCAGGATACAGAGAATTTATTTAATAAATGGAAATCAAAGTCAAATAAGCATACAGTAATACACAAGAGAGCTTTAATATCTTTTAGGCTCATCGTCCAAACAAAGCATATCTGTGCTCTGACACAATAGGATTAGCTTTTCCATATTCAGAATTGCACAGTTTTGATGGTGTTCCTGGCCTCATTTTGGAGCTGTCTTTGTGCGCTAACCGGCTGGCAGCCCTACTTCTAGTGACCCACAAGCAACTTTAATTCTCTGTTATAATGCACTGACAAATATTTAGCTTGCTAGCTTTGCTCAGCTTTTGTATCTTGTCTCCAGTGCTGTTGTTTTTCTGGAAAAATTTGACCCCCAGTTTATTTTGTCTCAGTGAGGTCCCTAAAAGTTGTTTTGTCTGCGGTCTGTGCTGTGTTTTTAAGCCGTTTTCAAAACTGAAGATGTTTGTTATGCTATGGCCGTAAGTCTAAAGAATCCTCAAAAGATTCTAGGCCCGCGAGGTTGTTGAAAACATGTCATATAAAACCGCTACACGGCATCAAATCTGGTCTCAATCACACACACACACTCACACACACTGTCTTTGAACTTTTTAAAGAAAAACACATGCCGAAAGGTGCCAGTGGGGTTGTCTGCAAATGTTCAAGTAAAACATGGAACGTGATAAACGACCTGGACCCACAAATCATCGTCATCATCATCAAAGATTTCTCTAGCTTTAAAGTGAACAGGAACTCAAAATTGAATTTCTTAATACAGGTTACGGTTCGTACTGTGCATGATTCATCAGTGCATGTTATTCAAAAGAAAAGAAATGTTACTTTTTGCATTCTTTCATGTAATAATTTGCTCAACGTCTGTAACAGCTTTACTTTTTCGCTGACATCACTCAAGCCACACGACCTTAACATTAGTTAATACTTAATACTAGTGAATATTACTTTGTTTTTTTGTTTAACTAACCAAATTAAATTGTTTTATGTTTTTTGAAACAGTAACTAAATGACCAGTAGACTACAATAAAAACAAAATATTATTTTAATAATTAATTATTACTGATGTTGTTTGTCATTTTATGTAAGTAAAGTTCAATGCAAATTGGAGTCACAAATTTATTTTCATCCTTTAAAAAAATAATAATAATCCAGCCTTCATTCTCAAATTAGAAATGTTTAGCTTAACCATATAAAATAAAATAGTAATTATTAAAACATATAATAAATACGTTGCTTTTTCTATGAATACCATTTGTTGGGTGCTTTTTTGAGACCAACCAAATTATGCCAATTATCATTAGACGCAATATTAAAGAACTAATAACCGTTTAAGATCAAATGTGTAAATATCAGCAGACAACAGCCAAACAGCTATTTAAGTATTGTTTTAGGCTAGTTTTGTTGGTGCACTAATTTAATGCAAATAACTGCAATAACGATGTTTATAAAAGATACGTTACCATTTAAATACATCAAGATATTCTCAAAAGAGAACTTGACCTCCAGTCTGCACATCCAAGTCTACGAACATCCTTAAGCATGGCGGTACTTCAAAAGTCGCCCACATTCAGCTGCAAACTTGCATTCAGGTCTGTTATGAAAAGCCCACTTTTCATTTCCTGGTGAATCGAATCCAATCCTTTTTTTTTTTTTTGCTAAAGTTAAAGGGGTGAATCCTGTTGATTTTAACAAGCTTACTATTTTCACTCTGAATCCATCCTACGTTTGGAGAGGTGAAACACCCCTTGCGCACACCTCTCTCCCTTGATAATCTTGTCAACGCTTGTATTTCTGGATCTGTGTAGGTGTTCGGGAAATACAGAGTCCGTTTATGGAAAACGAGTAGGCACACTTTTTGAAAGGGCCCTTGATCAATGATGTACTTCGGGTCACACGGGTGCACAACCATTTGAGCGCTTCAGTTCCTGAAGTGATATGCAGAGAGAATGCAGAAAGATTGATTTTCAAAGAGAACAGCTTCAGCTGTGCCAGATTCACACACATCAAAGAAACGTGGAATGGCTGTCAAGGGTTTTTTTTTTTCCAGAGTGAAGTCAAGGACGGTGAACATACCGTCAAGCCAAGAATATGCCGGTAGATTTTTCTGAAGAAATATAAGAATCTGCCCACACAACATGCTTGTATTGTGGTGTTTAAATAACACTTATTTTCACATTTACAGGTGAAATGGTACGACAGGCGCGGGTTTTGGCCCAGGCCACCTCAGACTTGGTGAATGCTATGCGTTCTGACGCTGAGGCTGAAATCGATGTGGATAATTCCAAGAAACTTCTCGCGGCTGCCAAGCTGTTGGCCGATGCCACTGCCAGAATGGTGGAAGCTGCGAAGGTATGAAAACTATAGCAAGATACACCCTCGACATTTACAGTATAAAAAATACAATGATGTTTAGACATGTACCATGGTTTGTTACCGGTTTTTAATTTTTTATAGGTAAAATGAAATTTCCACCAAATGATAATTTTGTATTTTGTAAATGTGTTGGTTTTGTTGTTGTTGTTTTTTTTTTTGTGGGGGGGGGGGGGGGGGGGTTGATTTGTTTTGTTTTGTTTTGTTTTGTTTTTTGTTTGTTTTTTGTTGTTTTGTGTTTTGTTTTGTGATTTTGTGTTTTGTTTTGCTTTCGATTATGTTTGGTTTGTTTGTTTTGTGTTGGGATTTTCTGTTTGGTATGGTTTGGTTTTGTTGTTTTGGGATTTTGTGTTTTGTTTGGTTTTGTTTTACAGTTGGTTTGGCTTGGTTTGTTTGTTTGTTTTGGGGGGGCGGGGGGGTTGTTTGGTTTGTGTTGCATTTGTTTTGTTTTGTTTTGTTTTGTTTTGGTTAGATTTGATCCAGTAATACTAACACTTTCTCTTCTCTTCTATTTTATTATTTAAAGGGGTCATATAATGCCATTTTTGTACAAGCTAATATGATTCTTTAGGGTCTAAATTAAAAGTTTGTAATATACTTTAATTAAAAATTCTCATTAGTATTGTAAGAAAACACTCATTTTACCTGGTCAAAAACAGCTCTGTTTTCAGCACGCCGTTTAAGTGCATGTGTCTTTAAATGATAATGAGCTTTGCTCACCCCGCCCCTCTGTTCTGTGTGTACACTGTTTGTAATAACAACACAATAACCACATTGTTCATTATAAACGTGGGATTATGAATTATATTGAGAACGTCGTACATAGAAAACATGCCGTAATGTACCCTGAGTGTAAACCTTAGATGCATTCATCATGAAGCGTGCAAGCGATTTGCAAAGATTAATATAAATATTAATATAAAGGTTAATAAAACGTTACAGTCACTTCTTCTTCTGGAGGTGCAGCAGGAACACGAATAGTTGGTACCGATCCTTTTTTCAGGAGCAGCTTCTTAGCAAAACCAGCTTTATACTGACCGTTTGTTAAGCAGTCTGGTGTGTGAAATGATTCGCGCAAACATGAAAGCATTGATGCTGATCGTGGGGAATATTCCCTTCGAAAACAAACTCAGCCTTTGCCTCCGAATGTCTTCAGCGGTTCGGATTTAGGAACATCAAAATGACTGATGTGTTCCTTATTACACCCAAGAACAGAACACCACAATCGCTTAGACGCCATTCTGCTCATAGACAGTGCTCCAGCGTATCAACAATGACCACAACGGTCCGCGCGGACTATGATTGACAGCTCGCTCACGAGCGAGGGCGGGTCTGTGTTGAAACGCTGCTGTCAATCAACAATCGTGGGAGGGGCGTCGATTTTGTGACATCACAAAATCGAACGGCTTGATTTGAGACAGGGGAAAACATATAAAATGATTTTTTTTTAAACCACTGGATGGATTTTTATCATTTTATGATGGTTGTGTACAGGCACTGCCAACACACATTTCAGTACAATCAACTTGTAAAAGTGCATGTACCATTATATGACCCCTTAAAAAAAAAAAAAAAAAAAAAAATCACATGTACTGCGTTGGATTAAACTGAGAAGGGTCATAGCACTTGCATATTGTTGTCCTACCTATAGTTTAACTGCTTCTATTGTTCTCATTTGTAAGTCACTTTGGATAAAAGCATCTGCTAAATGAATTAATGTAATGTAAATGTAAATGTAGATTTGTTTTTGTTTTTTTGTTTTTTTTTGTTTTGAGCCATGGTTATAACCTGTTTTTTGAACGTGTGTTGTGCAAAAGCGTGTTGTTTCAGCCATGGTTTTGTATGTGTGGCGTACTAAGAACATGGGGATTTTTTTTTTTGAACATCTATCATGGCTACACCATGCTTATACCTATACCATGGCAATACCATGTTATTTTTACCATGTTATTTTTTGGACTACCTTGGCATATCACAGTAATACCTTGATACATTCATTAATTCAGTACTATATCAAATTTTAACATGATCTTTAAGGAAGAAAAAGAACGCTCTGGCTAGATGTAGGCAGTTTTATCCCCATTTACTTTTTTTTTTTTAATCCAGTACCCAGAATCAGCAGCCACACTGTAAAATGTGCTTCCTCTCCTCATCAGTGTTTCATCTCTGATACCTGAAAGAGCCCTGAGCCACGATTTAGATTTGACTCATGATGAGATGGACCACTGAATTGATTGTCGATCTTCATCAGCAACGTAGAGATGTATAAATAGCCAGGATGTGATTAATATGCAGACACATGAAATGCTGGTTTATGGCTTGTTAGGCACATTTGATCCGTGATACATTAATCACAACATCAATGCCATTATCAAATGTAAAGATGAGGAATGCGCCACAGACGGTTTCCTTGGTAACAGGGATGGAGCAGACGGCCCCCAATTCCTCTTTGCATTGAATGTTTAGTAATGCGCTGTAAGTGTGCGGATGGCGTAGCCGAGAGTTCTGCTGTCGCTGACAAATTTCCCTTCACAGGGCTGACCGAGTCTGGGATTTATCTGTGACAACTTTGTCCTCTGAGAATTGCCTTTCACTTTCTGTTTAACCATTAAGCAAGGAGATAAAATGAAATGATGCGAAACACCAAGGCTTCAAAATGGCATATTAGCTACTAGTTTTGAAAGGAGGTAATATGCAGTATATATATGTGACTACGGTATATACTGTATGACTAAATTATAAAAAATAATAATATAATGCTAAAACATCTTGATTATTAGGTGATTGGACAGTCAGGGATAATATATGTTTACACAAAATTGGATTAATTAACAGCTGGGAAGGGATTTGATTAATTAACTGGATAACACTTGCTGAATAAGCATGCAGTTTAGGTCATGCAACAACAATATGGCATATTACTTTATGAAAAATGTATTCCACATCACAGTAAAAAAGCAGTTGTGACATTCTGTCATAACTGTTATATTATATTTCACATTTGAGACTATTTTTCATAGTAACTTGCGGCATTATCATCTCAAATGTCACTTTATTTCACATAATTGTGATTTTACATCTCGCAATAGTAACTACTACTTGTAATAAAGAGTTTATATCTCATACTTTTAAATTTTTCTCATAATTACGATTACTCATAACTGCGACTTTACTGTGGATATATATTAAAAAATGCGATGTTATTTAGCGTTATTCTGACATTTATATCTGACAAAAAATATTTGTTTTTAAGTTTTTAAACCTTATTTTAATTTAAACATAAATACCTCACGTTACATTAAAATATTAGTCAGTATGCAGCATATAATGAAAAGTTTGCAGTGAGAAAAATGACCCAACACAAGCTAATGTTGCATGTTAACTGTGTACAGTAATGTAGCCTGCTATTAAAACCAATTGTCCGAAGTGGGTAAAGTACATGAAAGCAATGCAGTAATTGTACCTGAATTGTATCTGTGCAGGGGGCAGCCGCATACCCAGAAAATGAAGACCAGCAGCAGAGGCTGCGAGAGGCTGCTGAAGGGTTACGGGTCGCCACCAACGCAGCCGCTCAGAACGCTATCAAAAAGAAACTCATTCACCGACTGGAGGTGAGGACATGCATTTACATCCCACCTCCCGTTTAGCGGTCCTCTCTGTGTTTGCTCCTGCCTACTAACACGTGATTTGATCGTAGTAAATTATAGTGGAAGACACTAATGAAATGTAAAAATGGACCATTCTCCAAAATGAAAATGTCATAATTTACTTATCCTCGTGTAGATTTTCAGTTGGTATCATTTGGCCTACTTATATATGTATATATATAAATATTTATTAGTTATTTCTGGGCCATCTGACCAATCAGAGCAGAGTAGGCTCTCGCAAAGGAGGAGTTTAGAGAGACTGAATCATTTTTCTAAACGTTTCAGACACTGTGAGAAAAGAGGTGATGCTGAAATGTATATTATGAGACAATTAAAGTGTTTTTTTTGTGTGTTTTTTTTTTACCTTGGATGCATGTAAACCTGTTGTAGGAGACCTTTAAAACTAATTTAGGAAACTTTAAAATAGCATAATAGGGGCACATTAAATAGTTTTTCTTTCATCCATCATGGATCTCAGTATGGTTACACAATGTTCTTTTGCTCTTGCGTCAGTTTAGACCAAGACTCATATTAGCATGGAAGCAGTAGCTTTTTTATCAGCTTGTATGTGTTGTAAGAGCAGTCCAGTTTCCATAGAGGGTATTTTTCCAGTTTCCAACAGTTTCGGCCAATGGAATTCAGCGTTCTGGTTCTGTTTGGTCTCTTCACATCAACAAAGATGGCTTTGTTCTTCAGGATCTTGCTTGCATCTATCATCCGTCCTTACACATGGAATATTATTTCTTTATACAAAGAATCCTTTTCCTCGCCGCCTTTTACTAATACTTGAAAAGTGTAGCATGTTGCCAATTTTTGCTAAATCTTTTTACGATGGACATATATTGCGAGTGCGACTAAGTACGTTTCAGTCCCAGAAACATCCCGATATGCTCTACAATCCTTGCTGGACCTGTAATGAAGTACGACCACTCAGTACAGTCATGTCTTTGTACGATTAATGCAACATCTAACACAGGGTTAGCATTGTAATACCAGATAATAGGGCTGCATGAATCGTGATATGGCTTAGTGTGATTGTCAAGTCTAAAGGCTTGCCATTTAACTAAATAAATATATACCTAGTTCTGGCATTAAACTCTAGATGGCGCAGGCTGATAAGTCCCTAACTCATTTGGTAGCGATCGTCATCTACATTGCGCAGCTGATCGGTTGCTGTTGCATCAGCGGCCAATGAGCTGCGGCTCAACATTCAAAAACTGGTAGTGTTGCTGTTAGCAGTCTGCAGCGCGCTTTCAGAAACCCTCCTCCTTCCCCAGATCCACCTGTATGGATCTTCTATGGATGTACAAGCAGCAGCAGCATGTCTTACATGCTCACAGCAATGTCTGTGAATGTATTGGCAGTAGCAAGTCTCTGTACTTGCTCTTGCACCAAGACCAAATACACTAAAGCCGCGTTTCCACCGCAGGAACTTTCCCCAGAAACTAGGAACTTTGGGGTGGTACTCGGCGTGTTTACACCGCAGGAACCAGGGTCTAAATGAAGTTCCGGGTAAATATTTCCCCCTCCGAAAGTCCCTGCTCGCGAGGTAGTACTTTTTCAAAGTTCAGGAACTTTCAGGGTTGGGAGTTGGGCGCTGAACATGCTGATTGGTTGAGTTCATACCACATTTTGATTGGTTGACTCCACGCAGCATTTTTATTCAAACACCATCTGTTGCGTCTGCTATTCGAATCAACAATGGAGTTTAAAAAATACGACCGATGAACAGACGACAAGGTTCAGGCTCTATTAAGCTTAAATTCATAGGATGAAATCCAGTGGGAACTATAAAGTCGCGCGCAGTCCTTCATCACAGGACTATTTGCCTAATCTTCACGGTACTTTAGACCGCAGTGGAAACGCGGCTAGCAACAGGTCTAGGGAGAAAAAAGTTCCTGGGACAAATTGTTCCGGGTAATTTCGGTGGAAACACAGCTTAACATTGCCATATCAGTTACCATGCCAGTCTCTATTACCATACCAATCTCTACTTTTTTCGCTATTTCCTGTGTTAGTAATTATTGATGCTATAATTCATCATGTTATTTGTCTGGAACAGAATGCAGCTAAGCAAGCCGCGGCGGCAGCGACGCAGACCATTGCCGCCGCCCAGAATGCAGCTGCATCCAATAAGAACACCATGTCACATCAGCAGCTCGTGTTCAGCTGCAAGGTATTGTGGGTACAATTATTTACAAGAGAATGCAAATTTGAAATAAACAATCCTGACTTTGGTTTTGTGGATGCTCTCCAGGCCGTGGCAGACCATATCCCACAGCTAGTGCAGGGAATGAGAGGCAGTCAGGCCCACCCGGAAGATCTCGGTGCCCAGCTAGCCCTTATCATCGCCAGCCAGAGTTTCCTGCAGGTAAAACACACACTTCTGTGCTTGCTTAGCACTCCCGATTTGGCATTAAATGATCCTTTTTTTATCGTCGGTTGTGTTTTGTTTTCCTCCAAACAGCCAGGAAGTAAAATGGTGTCGTCTGCTAAAGCTGCCGTTCCGACGGTAACCGACCAGGCAGCTGCGATGCAACTTGGTCAATGTGCCAAGAACCTGGCCACCTGCCTGGCAGAGCTGCGCACCGCTGCACAGAAGGTACCCACAGTTCACTGCCTTATTGTAGACCATAAAACACCTTTAAACACTTGGGGTGTGTTCACACGTGGCAGGTTTGGTTAGATTAAAACAAACGCTGATGCGGTTTGACCGAAATATGAACGCAACATGAGACGGGACGTGATGTCCCAAGATACGACCCTAAAAAGGACAGAATGCTCAAGCATGCCTGTTTTTTGGCATCATAGGAGCTACGTTGCACATTACGGTTCTGTACGGAAAATCGTCTCCTTGCAGCAGATCTTCGTTTTTGTGTGTGACACAGAAACTCCTGCTACTGTCTTGGCTCTTTAAAACATTTTCTAAGCTCTTTATGAGTTCTCATCATAATACTTTCATATGTATTCATACAACGAGGTCATTTAGCCCAGCACACAGCATTGTTTTGGATGTTCGGTAAGTTCTGGCACAAATTAGATGTCATAAAAGCAGATTTTTTTGTTTTGTTCAGTGGTAAAAATCGAACCAGGACTAAATGGGTAATTTTCTTTTTTGGTCTGGACCAAAAGAACCAAGAGAACCGAATTACAAGTGTGAACACAGCCTTAGGCATATTGTAATAACCTTACTGCAGTATACTGCGTCATGTTTAAAAATGAATATTTCCATTACTCACATTTTAAAGGGATAGTAAACAGAATTAAAGGTTTTCCCATCATTTAAGGTCCAGCCACATTTAGGGCCCTATTTTAACGATCTGAAACGCAAGTATCAAACGCGAAACGCAAGTAACTTTGTGGGCGGATCTCGGCGCTGTTGGTATTATTCCGGTGGGATAAATTACTCTTGCGCCCAACGCAAATCTAAAATGGGATGGTCTGAAGTAGCTTCATTATTCATAGGTGTGGTTTGGGCATAACGTGAAATAAACCAATCAGAGCATCATCTCACATTCCCTTTAAAAGCAGGCATGCTTGTTCCATGGCGGATTGCTATTATAACGGCGGATTTGCCAGGCACGTGCCAGGAGCGGTTCACAGCCGAGGAGACCGAAGTTCTCGTCAGGGCCGTAAAACACAGAGAAGTGACATTGTATGGGGATGGGAGAAACCCACCCAAATTAGCTTCGGTTAAACAGGCGTATAATAATTTGGGTAAATGTGTAAGCTAGATTTATGCCTATTTTTTTCACATCTTCATGGACATCACAATGATTTCCCTTGTGTGGTAATATTTTTCCTTGTAATTATGTATGGTTTGCAAAAATGGGAACTGCTGCCTGCGTCTATGTAGATGATAGAAGCAAAGTGTACGCGTGTTGTGCACACGCTACATTATGACCAAGAATGCGCCCTTAAAATAGCATCTGAATAACTTTAGACTGGGGCTTTCCTAGTTCCGGAATTGTTTTCTGAAACTGCAAAATAGCATCAGGGAACGTTTGCGCCGGAACACGCCTCCTCTTTTCGCTGAACCGCCCCCCCGGGAACGCAAGTTAATTCCCTAATTTACCGACGTGCGTCTGTGGAGGGAATAGTCCGCTGTGCGTCGGGTGCAAAATAGGAATGATACATGCGTCAGTGTACAAAGTCAATTGCGCTGGGTGCAAGATAGGGCCCTTACAGTTGTTCGTCAAATCTTTGCAGTCAAAATTCAATAGGAACCTGCTCGATCTGAAACTATGCGAGAGGAAGAGCGATTTCTTAACGCAGATTTTGCAAATTGGTCATGCGAGGGTATAAGGGTATACATTTTTCATCTTTCTGTGTTGTGTTGTAGGCTCATGAGGCGTGTGGTCCTCTGGAGATTGACTCTGCACTCAACGCTGTCCAGACTCTGAAGAGTGAATTACAGGATGCCAAAATGGCCACACTGGAAGGACAACTCAAACCACTACCAGGACAATCGGTAGGTGAAGTGTACCACATTAAAAATAGATAATCACACTTATTTACAATTCCATTTTTACCATAACTTCTTTACAATGCTTGTGTCTGTAGTTGGAGAAATGTGCTCAGGATTTGGGGAGTACGTCTAAAGCTGTGGGCTCCTCCATGGCTCAGCTACTGACTTGTGCCGCCCAAGGCAATGAACATTACACTGGTGAGATGACTTATGTGGCTTTACAACATATAAAACAAAATACTTCAGGAGAATCTATTGGTGCTGAATACAAAATGCACAGTATTACGAACAGAATAACAACAGGATTTACTCATGTAGAACATGTTCCTGGATTAACATCCTATTAACCAATAATTATTTTGAGGTTAAGGCCTTTGGTGCTTAGTAGTAGAACACAGACAGCAAATGTTGATCCATGAATATGTCTTGCTTTGTAAATCAATGATGTACTGTTTGAATAAAAATTTGAATAAAAACTTGCTTCATCTTAAGCAATTTACAATTGGTTCAATTTGGAATCGAATTGGGAATTGGGAATCAAATCCTAGATCTTGGAGCGCCTAGTGCAATTCTCTACCAGTTGAGCTTAACGATTTAGTTATTTGTCCAGGCTTTTTGCTATCAAGTTATTTTTTTAATAAAGAGACATTTGCACAAGTGTCTAAATTCTTTTTCTAAAAATGCATCCACAAGATGCCAGTATCTCAAAAACTGGCTGCTCGTTCCGGATTGAAAGGCATGAAAACAGAGAAGAGAGAGCAATGCTGTAACTTACCTGCACCTCCCATCAATTTTTTACTCTGTCTGGCTGGATTGCTGCTCCCAGGAGAGCTTCTGAAGACAGATTTTAATGGCACGCTCAAACAAATCCCCCCTCTTCCACTTCGGCTCCTGCAGCTTCTCAAGCCAAGGGTATAACTAACCCCGTCCCTCATTAATCTTATTTTCACTAGATTTAACATACCATCAGCAATTGGGCTCTACTTGGCTGGATAATGCAATTTGATGTAATTTGCCTGCATTGGCCCTTCCCTATTTTCGTTTTCAGTTCTATAAGTAAAGGCCAGATCCCATATGGCACCTCATTTTCTTTCCACGCTCATTTGTTGGAACAGCAGGGGCATTCTGGGTCAACCATGCACCAAAATGAGGCTTAAAGCTTTATTTGGAACAAGGCAGTTGGGCTGAGTGCTTCAAAAATGTCCTTCATTTTGCAATTACAGTTTAGTGCACTAATGTAGTCAGTAAATGTAAAAACAAGGTTAAAGTGAATGCGCTGTATGGATATGAGTATGATGACAAGTTGATAAGTGGATGACTGGTAGTATTCATTTTTATGGCAGATACTAGTGTTGATATATGAGAGAAAAGCGTGGTTGAATGGCAATAATATTCTGCTAGCCTGGGATTCAAATATCCAAATGAGACAAAAAAGCACACATAAATTGGCAAAACTAAATGAATTTTACACAATTTTTTATTTTTAAATGTACACTTAAGATTAATTAAGCCAAGCAGGAATGGTTATTGAATGATGCAGATGATCTCAGTCTTTCACTGTGATAGATATAATCTCATAATGACAAATATCGACCAATTAATCAGATTGTAAATATATCTGTCAATCACTCTAATAGATATAATCTCATAATGACAAATATCGACCAATTAATCAGATTGTAAATATATCTGTCGATCACTCTAATAGATATAATCTCATAATGACAAATATCGACCAATTAATCAGATTGTAAATATATCTGTCAATCACTCTAATAGATATAATCTCATAATGACAAATATCGACCAATTAATCAGATTGTAAATATATCTGTCGATCACTCTAATAGATATAATCTCATAATGACAAATATCGACCAATTAATCAGATTGTAAATATATCTGTCAATCACTCTAATAGATATAATCTCATAATGACAAATATCGACCAATTAATCAGATTGTAAATATATCTGTCGATCACTCTAATAGATATAATCTCATGTCAGCCGATTAATTGGTCCGAGTGATGCATCCCGTGATCGCTATGATAAATATAATATCAGAATACTAAATATCAACTTATTAATTGATCTGCCGATACAGTGGTTGATCACTGAAAGATATAATCTCAGAATGGCAAATATCAGGCATTTAATTTGTGTTATATAAATATACAGTATATATTGCTCAATTGCTATGATAAATATAATCTCAGAATATTGCTTTATTAATCATTCTGGCCAATATATCATATGATCACTGATAGATACAATCTGCCAAATATTGCTAGATTAATCAGTATGGCCCGTATATTATTTCATAATTATAATCAATATAATCTCATAATGTCAAATAGAAATAAATATCAGAATGCTAAATATTGTCCAATTAATTGGTCTGGCTGTTATATCAGTAGATCACATTCACAGTGATAGATATAATCTCAGAATGCCTAATATTGGCTGATTAAACGGTCTGTTATAACAGTCTATTATATCGATAGGCCATTGTGATAGATGTAATCTCAGAATGCCAAATATCATCCGATTAATCGGTCTGACTGTTATAAAATGTCTGGCATATACAGTCACGTGAAAAAGAAAGTACACCCTCTTTGAATTCTATGGTTTTACGGATCAGGACATAAACAATAATCTGGTCCATAGCAGGTATTAAAATGAAGTAAATACAATACTGAGATGAACAACAACACATGACATATTACACCATGTCATTATTTATATTACAAAACGGAGAAGCCACGTGTGGAAAAAGTTTCTCTAAGAATTGCACGGTCTGACCTTGGGGTGAAATTGCTGGGACGTCCACTCCTGGGAAGATTGGCAACTATCTTGAATGTTTTCCACTTGTAGAATGATGAACTTTAATTTGTTTGGAAATGGCCGTATAACCCTTCCCATATTGATGGGTAGCAGCAATTGCTTCTCTAAGATTATTGCTGATGTCTTTCCTCCTTGGCATTGTGTGAACACACACCTGAATGCTCCAGACCATCAAACTGCCAAAACTACTGCTTTTATAGAGTTGGTCTACGCTGATGATCAATTAATCAAAGACATTTGATTAGCAGCGCCTGACTGTTACTTACCCTCTTAATTCCTGTGGAAGCAGTAAGGGTGTACTTAGTTTTTATACACATGGCTTCTTTATTTTGGCCTAGTTTTTGTTAAATAAATATTGACATATGTCATGTGTTGTTATATTTACCTAATTTCTTGATCTGCTAAGGACCAGATCCTGATATGTAAAGACATAGTATTCAAAGAAGGTTTACTGTACTTTCTTTTTCACATGACTATATTATTCAATCGCTATAATCTCAGGATTGTGTGTTTGCGACAGGTGTGGCAGCAAGGGAAACCGCTCAAGCTCTGAGGATATTGGCTCAGTCCGCGAGGGGAGTAGCGGCGAGCACCTTGGAGCCTCAGGCTGCGGCCGCCATGCTGGACTCCGCTTGTCACGTGATGGAGGGCTCGTCCATGCTCATCCACGAAGCCCACCAAGCCCTGGTGTGCCCCGGTGATGCCGAGAGCCAGCAGAGACTAGCGCAGGTAGGACGACGTAGATTCAACGTGTAAACAACACGCAAATAAAGAGAAGATTTATACATTGAAAGTAGAAGTTACACAACGTTATATAGTTATCCAAAAAACGGTATGTATGGTATGTGTCTGCTTATCTTTATTAGAGGCCAGAATACTTTTTTTGTTTTCTTCAGCTACTTTGTTAAAACCAGATCAATTTCCCATCAGCTCCCTCTTGGCAATTATCTCCAATAAACCGAGCTATTTTCTTGTTTCTCGGCGGCCCTTTTTCTGGAAGGTTTCAGTGCGCCTCCTGATTCGAACAGGTTCCTTTGGGACACAAACATATTGCTTGGCATATGTCTGTGACAGTGGCATAAATTAAGGACATGGATTTCTCTGTTGTGCTGAGGGGCTGATTTAAATTTTAGATTCAAGCTGCAACTCTCTGGGCCTTTGTGGAGTTATTGATGGGAGAGTGTGTGTTGGTTTTTTTCAGGTGGCAAAGGCCGTCTCTCACTCCCTGAATAACTGTGTGAACTGCTTACCTGGACAGAAGGATGTGGACATGGCTCTCAGGAGCATTGGCGAGGCCAGTAAGAAATTGCTTGTGGAAAATGTGAGTTCTTTGTCAGTTCTTTGTAGCTACTAGTGAAATCTGTGTAAATGATTAGAAAAATCGTTATTACATACATTTTTGCAGTTGGTTTACATAGAAATTCCTTCTGATCATGTTTCATGAATGAGGCCCATTGAGTTTATCAGTGATAAACTCAACCTAAACTCTGACATTTCACCTGTTTTTCCAGCTTCCTCCATGCTCCAAATCCTTCCAAGAGGCCCAGACGGACCTGAACCACACGGCAGCCGAGCTGAACCATTCGGCCGGGGATGTGGTGCAGTCTTCACGTGGGAGCAGCGGCCAGCTGGCTATGGCTTCTGGGAAGTTCAGCCAAGACTTTGATGAGTTCTTAGATGCCGGCATTGAGATGGCCGGACACACTCAGGTACAGTTTCAATGCCTTTCTCAGAGCTGGGAGACGGTTCATGATGTGCTCCGGCCAAAGAGAAATCTCAATGGTCCAAAATTCCACTTGCATAACTGTATATTAAACAAATATGTTCTTTGTCAATGTGAATTTATCACTTCAGACTTTTTGCTTTCAGTGAAAAGAGAAAAAAAACATATACACTACCATTGAAACGTTTTTACTGTTGCTCAGCAAAATTTCGCAAATGAAATCCAGTCATTCAGAATAGGGATCCATAAAATTGGGAATATTGCGTGAAGATGGAAAAAGTTCCCCATATGGATTTCTCTCTTGTTCAAGTTGGTCATGTGAATTCACCGTGTTGACCAACGGAAAGCTGCTGGGTTTCAAAGTAATATTGACAATGGATGTTTCCCATTTCCTCCATTCCTCCTTCCGCACCTTTATGTTCACCAAGGCTGCGTTTATTTGATTAAAAATACAGTAAAAGCTAGCCTGGGAAAACCCAGACAACTTCCGGCAAATTTAGATTTGCTCTGCAAGTAGTCTGGCAAAGAGCTCATTCAAGCCCATTTCTAATCCGTCGAAATCGCGGCACCAATCAGAAACGTTGAGGTGGGCTTTACACAATGACGATCGCTCTGATTGGTTTTAGGTCTGTCCAATTGCGCCCAGAGGCATTTGAGCGACGTCCGTTGGTGAAGCGCACCAACTTTTAAATGCATTATTATATTCAAATTGCAAACACATGAGGACAGTCTCCATGAAAGACCCACTGGCATATGAACGTGCTACTACATTTCTCTCCGAAACGGTAAGAAATTAAATTAGATTTAATAGAGGATTTTAACTGTGACAAGATGATTGACAGGGCAGTTTACGTGACAGGATGCACGCGACAGATCCGTCCGATAAAGATGACGAAGTAGTATGTCCCAGAACAAAGCTTGCCTACTTTTTTGCTATACATTGAAAAGTAAATACCTTTTCTTCACAAAAAGACTACATACTTTTAAGGCGTAGTGTAACTTAGGCGAATTGGGACGCAGCATATGGCTTTACATGATGACGATCGCTCTGATTGGTTTTAGGTCTATCCAATTGCGCCCAGAGGCATTTGAGCGACGTCCGTTGGTGACGCCCCTTTGGAAATGAGTTATTAATGAAGCTTTGCCAGACCATAACTCAGTTACTACTGAGAATGGTCTGGTTTTAACCAGGCTAAGTAAAAGCAGTAGTATTGTGAAATATTATTACAATTCTAAGTAAGTGTTTACTAATTTAATATATTTTAAAATGTCATTTATTGCTATAATGACAAAGCTCATTACTCCAGTCTTCATTGTCACATGATCCTTCAGAAATCATACTGATTTGCTGCTCAAGAAACATTTATTGTTAATATCAATGTGGAAAACTGTTGTGCTGCTTAATATTTTTGTGGATTAACATTTTTTGACCAGATTTTTTGATGAATAGAAAGAACCGCATTTATTTGAAATATAAATATTTTGTAACATTATAAATGTGTTTACTGTCACTTTTGATCAATTTAATGTACTATTACCTTTTGAATGGTAGTGTACATTAAATACACTATATGGACAAACGTATTGAGACAAACCTCTTAATTATTGAACTCAGGTTTTTCATTCAGACCCATTGACACGTGTATAAAATCAAGCACCTACCCATGAAGTCTGCATTTACAAACATTTGTGGAAAAAATGGGTCGTTCTAAAAAAAACTCAAGGGTGGCACTGTGATAGGATGCCACCTTTGCAGTTAGTCAGTTCGTGAAATTTCATCCCCGCTAGATATTCCACCATCAACTGGTGTTATTGGAAAGTGGAAGCGTTTAGAAACGGCACCAACTCATCCACGAAGCGAAAGGTCAAGGTCGCCGAGTGCTGAGGCGCATGGTGTGTAAAAGTCAGCAATGCTCTTCTGATTCCACAGCTGAAGAGTACCAATCTTCCACTGGCATTAATATCAGCACAATAACTGTGCGGCGGGAGCTTTATGGATTAGGTTTCCATGGACGAGCAGCTGCATGCAAGCCTCACATCACCAAGTACAATGCCAAGTGGATGGAGAGGTATAAAGCACATCACCATTGGACTCTGGAGCAGTGGAAACATGTTCTGTGGAGTGAAGAATCACACTCCTCTGTTTGGCAGTCTGATGGGCGAACGTTTCCTGCCTGACTGCATTGTGCCAACTGTAAAGATTGATAGAGGAGGAGTTATAGTATGGGGCTTTTTTCAGGGGTTGGACTAGGCTCCTTACTTTAAGTGAAGGGAATTATGAATGCTTCAGCAAATCATTTTGGACAATGCTATGTTTCCAACTTTTTTTTTTGAAGGACCTTTTCTATTCCAGCATGACTGTGCCCCAGTGGACAAAGCAAGGTCCATAAAGACCCATTTGGATGAGTTTGGTGTGGAAGAACTTGACTGGCTTGCACAGAGTTCAACCCCTTCGAAAACCTTTGGGATGCGAGATTGCGAGCCAGGCCTTCTTGTTCAACATCAATGCCTGACCTCATAAATGCTCTATGTGATGAATGGGCAAAAAATTCCCACAGAAAGCCTTCCCAGAAGAGTGGAAGCCAAAGTGGGAATCAACTCCATATTAGAATTTGATGTTATGACAGTCCCTGTTGGTGTAATGGTCAGGTGTCCCAACACTTTTGTCCATGTAGTGTATGTTAAAAACTAACTTTTTATATGCATTTTGATTCATTTGTTAATTAGCGCCTCTAATCCGAATCACTCAGGCACATAATTGTCCCAGAGAGCATGAAGACGCTCCACCCTAATGAAATCTTTGATGATGTTCTGGTTCTGCATGTTTTGTTGATTAATTTGAAGAGACGCACCAGCACAAGGGCTTGATGGAGCGTGACATGCACATTAAAGGAAGACTGAGGGATAGTGAGGGACACAGAGGTCTGGAAGGACAGGCCAGAAGCCATCAGGATATCTGTGAGACTAGTGCCCATCTAAATAACAAGTAAACAGCCACAGTTTGCTATTTTAGGGCAAAATTACTAAAGCATACCAATTCTGCTCGTGAATATTAATTATGTGCCGGTATCATGTAATTAATGTTCAGTAGGTTCACATGCTTTGTTGAAAGGCAAATGATGACAAATAGGCGCTAGCCATAGTATATTTCCCATTAACTGTCTTTTTCGGTCTGTTCCTCACACATAAACGCGTGAAATATGGCACATAAATACAGTAAGTCATTTGGACCACATTTATGATACTTTTATGGTGCTTTTACATCCTTTTTAAGGCTTGAAAGCTTCGATTCCCAATTATAACTGCATAGAAAAGTTACAGGTACTTTTTAAAAGTATCTCCTTTTTTGTTTCTAAGAAGAAAGAAAGTCATGTGGGTTTCAAAACGAAGTGATAGTAGTATTATTTTTGGGTGAACTATCCCTTAAATTTTTTTTAAGCCATAAAATATAACCTCTTTTCAAAGAACTGCACATTTTTCTGCTGAATAAAGTTGAAAATCATGATGGTTTGACTGTAGGCTGAGCTGCCATCTTCTGTCTCCACAGTCCACAGATGACCAGATCCAGGTGATTGGCAACCTGAAGAACATCTCCATGGCATCCAGCAAGCTGCTGTTGGCCGCCAAGTCCCTCTCCGTTGATCCAGGGGCGGCAAATGCCAAGAATCTCCTCGCAGCTGCAGCACGGTAGGAATGAGCTTCATTCGGTGGCCTGGAGAGAGTTTACTGATCATTAGCCAGTCAACCTGAGGGCCGGCCAGCGGCAAGTAATGAGCTATTCAGCTGAATGCTTTCACAAAATTAGAAACTTTGTGTATGAGTGAATAAGAACGTACCTACTTAACCATATTTTTGGATCAAATTTGTACCCACACGTCAGCTAAATCTGACAAAACTTCTTTTGGGGGGCATTTTCGTTAGTGAAAACTGTTTAAATATAAAGTAAAGTTTTGTTTTATTGTGAAAATGCAGAAAGATTTCTGTTAGGGTTAGGGTGTGGATTAGGGTTAGGTGTGTGCGTGTGTGTTTGTTAGTGTGTGTGTTTGTTTTTTTCGGTAAGTGAAAGTTTTCCTTTTTAGTGTGCTTGTTAATTTTTGTGTGTGAATGCTTGTCTTTGTGTGTTTGTTATTGTATGTTTGTGTTTGTTAGTGTTTACGTTTTGTTTGTTATTGTGTATGTTTGTTAGTGTGTGTTTTGTTTGTTATTGTGTGCGAGTATGTTTGTGTTTGTTACTGTTTAAGTTTTGTTTGTTATTGTATGTATGTTTGTGTTTGTTACTGTTTGAGTTATGCGTTTCTTAATGTTTGAGTTTTTTATTGTGTGAGTTTGTGTTTGTTACTGTTTGAGTTTTGTTTGTTATTGTGTGATTATGTTTGCGTTTGTTACTGTTTGAGTTTTGTTTGTTGTGTGTGTTTGTGCTTGTTAGTGTGAGTTTTGTTCGTTATTGGTAGTGCTTGAGTTTTGTTTTGTGTGTATGTTTGTGTTTGTTAGTGTGTATGTGTGAGTTGTATTTGTTACTGTATGTTTTGTGTTTAATGTTTGTTTTTATTGTGTGATTTATGTTTGTGTTTGTTACTGTTTAAGTTTTGTTGTTTGTGTTTGTTAATGTGAGTTTTGTTTGATATTGTGCGAGTATTTTTGTGTGGGAGTTTGGTTTGTTATTGTGTATGTTTAGTGTGTGTTTTGTTTGTTAGTGCTCGAGTTTTGTTATTGTGTATGTTTGTTAGTGTGTGAGTTTTGTTTATTGTAGGCTATGTTTTGTGTTTCTTAATGTTTGTTTTTTAATGTGTGATTATGTTTGTTTGTTACGGTTTAAGTGTGTGTGTTTGTTAGTGTGTGTGAGTTTTATTTGTTATTGTATGTTTTGTGTTTCTTAATGTGTTTTTTTAATGTGTGATTTTGTGTGTGTGTGTTTGTTAGTGTGTGTGAGTTTTATTTGTTATTGTATGTTTTGTGTTTCTTAATTTTTGTTTTTTAATGTGTGATTATGTTTGTGTTTGTGTTTGTTACGGTTTAAGTTTGTTTGTGTGTGTGTGTGTGTGTGTGTGTGTGTGTGTGTGTGTGTGTGTGTGTGTGTGTGTGTGTGTGTGTGTGTTCCAACCAACAGCCCCCACACAGAATTTTAAAAGATGTAATAAATAATGTCATAATAAAAATCCAATAATGGAGAATGGTTTTGGGTTTGAGTTTAGGAGCATGATTAAGTGATAGAAATTTTATATATAGCTCAATATGAAAACAATAGAAGTCAGTGGAAATACCTATCATGATGAAAAACAATTTGTGTGTGTGTGTGTGTGTGTGTGTGTGTTTGTGTGTGTGTGAGCTGCAGAATCCTCTCAGGTGCCTAGGGAAGGCAGCAGCTCCTGAGGGTTTTGGGCTAGATTGATTTCTCTTTCCTTAATGAGGGACAGAAGAGACTGACTTGACACACAGACACAACAGCATACACCCACTCACATCTAGACTCATATGAGTGTAACAAAACTTGTCATGATTGTCATGTTTTGTCGTGATTCTAATTTGTAAGACATCAATGTTAGTGCCTCCTTTCTTTATTTAGAAGGGGCTGAAAGCTCAATGAGTCTCGAAATAGAGATTCGAGACCCTTTTTTTGTGTTTTGTGTCAATCTGACTGTGATTTTCTTCTGTGTTTTGTGTTTCAGAGCGGTTACAGAAAGCATTAATCAGCTCATCACAATTTGTACCCAGCAGGCACCAGGACAAAAAGAGTGTGATAATGCTCTACGAGAACTTGAGGTACTTGAACAAACACTCACTTAGTCTCTCAAAATAGTTTATATTTGAGATGTTTATTTGTGAAATGATAATGATAATGTACTTCTATAAAAGCAGAGAATATATATATATATATATAGTTATATATATATATATATATAGTTATAGTTATAGTTATAGTTATAGTTATTTATTGAAAAAAAAATTGCATATACTTTCAAAAGCAGCCAGTATGAGCTGTGTGTGATGAGATGGGGTTAGATCTTCTATGGTGGTCTTATTTATATACAAGCAACATTAGATCACATTTGGCCTTATTTATCACAGATTAAAAACAGCCGTTTGTGTGATGCCTCTGTGAAACGTTCAGATCTGCCGGCCACAGGTCAATTGTGTATTAAATAAGAGCCAATAATTATGATTGGGGTCTGTGAACAATTTTACTTCAAATCTTATATGTGTCTCCAATAATCATTTTGAAATGGGGTGTTTTCGAAAAAACAAAATCTCACAGAATATTAACCTCTCCCTCTCCCTCTCTCTCTCTCTCTCTCTCTCTCCCACGAACATACAGGCCGTGCGAGGAATGCTGGACAATCCCAATGAGCCAGTCAGTGATCTCTCTTATTTTGACTGCATTGAGAGCGTTATGGAGAATTCCAAGGTAAAGAATCCGTCACAACATTCCAAAATTCTCCAAAGATCTTTTTCATTCCAAATGTTAACACATCTCTCCGTCTATTGAACAGGTTCTCGGGGAGTCCATGGCTGGAATCTCACAGCACTGTAAGACGGGAAACGTGCCAGCGTTTGGGGATTGCGTAGGTGTGGCGTCCAAAGCGTTGTGTGGGTTGACCGAGGCGGCGGGCCAGGTGAGCTTTTGATTTGGTAGTGTCTGATCATTCTCCCAGTATGCACTTCCAACATTGTGCTATTATTGCGCTATTACAAATTCAATAGTTAAGCATTACCAGCATCATTTGATGTTATCAACAACATGAAAAGGCATTTGCTGCACATTTAGCTTCTGTAAATGGAAATTTCTGAGTGAAACTGAAAATTCAGTGGGAAATAATCTAGGGTGGGCTTAATTTAATCCATCAAGACTTGATTGGATCTTGAAAACTAAGATTTGCTGCTATCGGTTAACTTTTTTGCTGTCCACACTGCATTGGTTTTGTCAGCAGAGTTGTTTCAAAGGTGGAAAATAAAGTTGAATTTTGATGTAAGGTTATAAAAACTCAATACACTCTTTGTGCCTTACTTTATTTTTCTTCAGGCCTCCTATTTGGTAGGAGTCTCAGACCCCAACAGCCAGTCAGGTCACCAGGGATTGGTCGATCCCATCCAGTTTGCCAGAGCCAATCAGGCGATTCAGATGGCCTGCCAGAATCTGGTGGACCCGGCCAGCAGCCCCTCCCAGGTCACTGTTTGGCTCTTTAGTATTAAGTTTTGTTTTTTTTGGCTTGCATTCTCATCCGTTTTTTGTTTGTGTAGGTTCTGTCAGCGGCTACCATTGTTGCAAAGCACACCTCTGCCCTTTGCAACGCCTGTCGTCTGGCGTCTTCCAAAACAGCCAATCCTGTAGCCCGGAGACATTTCGTACAGTCAGCCAAAGAGGTCGCCAATACAACTGCTAACCTTGTCAAAACTATAAAGGTACGGCCTGTGATTAATTACCCAAAGATCATTTGGTAACAAAGTAATATAGATTTGTTTGAATTTTCTGCATTAGCATGAAGACATACGCTTGCCTGACCGTTTGCAAACTTATAACCATCAATAAGGCTGTGTTTATTTGTATGGGTTGAAGTGTTTTAGCAGATGTGATCTGCTTCTGCATTGTTTCTCAGGCCTTAGACGGGGATTTCTCAGATGAGAACCGCGAGAGGTGCCGAGTGGCCACGAACCCGCTGATAGAAGCTGTGGATAATCTCTCCACCTTTGCCTCCAACCCTGAGTTTGCCAGCATTCCTGCACAGATAAGCCATGAGGTGATGAAATACTGAATACCACAATATTTCATGTATTATTTTGTGTGTGTGCGTGCCTGGGTACTCATTTCACAGAATGGTTTGTGCCAAATTTCGACTCTTGAACCAAATCAGGAGGACAGACAAATCTAAAAACACCAAGATGCTCTGTTACGGTTTGTCTGGTTTTGTTCATTCATTCCAGACCGACTGTCAGTCTCTGCATTAGTGGTGGACACTTTTCACTGACTCTTTCTGCAGGTTACAACCAAATTGTTCACAAACACTGATTCATTAATGAACAAAACAAGTGTCTGTCGTTATGAGTGAGTCATTATTCTTCCAATTAGTTCTACTAACAAGTGACTGGCCATTTCTCAATATGCGATCTTGCGTCCTTGTGTTCTCGCACCAAGTCATCATCAACCGTCAAAGTCCGGTTCCAGTAATCAAGAATGCAAGTACAGAGGACGCATGAAAGTACCCAGATGTGTTTTTGATATCAAGGATTCATCAAATGCAGACGTAAGAGAATCGAACCATTAGAAATACCAGAAGACGAAAAATATTTTAGTATTATGAATAAATGAAAAGAATATTATATATTATATTTTTGTGGAATTTTACAAATGGATTATATTACATTGTAAACTGAATTGTATTTCTTTCCTATCCCTATTGGTTTTGTACATTCAGGAACAAAACAAGTGCCTGTTTTTATGAGGGAGTCATTGAATCATTTACTCAACCAATTTGTTTAAAAACACTGATTCATTTAAGTCAAGTCAAGTCATCCTCATTTATATAGCGCTTTTAACAATGGAGATTGTTTCAAAGCAGCTTTACAGAGATAAACGTATAATTTATGGTAACAGAGATTGTTTTGGCTTTATAGCGGTTCTTTAATGAAGTAATTTTTCAGCTAAAGTTATTTTTGATTGATTCGCTTCCGTCGCAACGATCATTTGTTATTAAATTAGGGGCCGCTAAGACGACACCATTCTCTCTACACAGACTTTAAACGCGAACCTGTGAGAAACGCTGATGGCGTTCACATGCGCATTTAGGAACAAAACAAGTGACTCTTTATGAGTGAGTCATTGAATAGTGTACTCAACCAATTAGTTCATAACACTGATTCATTCAGGAATGAAGCAAGTGACTGTCTTTATGAATGAGTTACAGAATCATTCACTTTTTTAAATTTTGTTCAAAAATGTTTATTCATTCAGTGAATATTATATTCACATTTTTTTGTTGTTGACATTTTCCCTTTATATATGTTGCACACATTTTTATGGGATTTTAAAAACGAATGGATTGTAAACTGAATTGTATTTCTTTCTAATTTTAGGGTTCAGCTTCCCAGGAGCCGATCCATCGCTCGGCTCGTTCAATGCTGGACAGCTCCACCCACTTATTAGAGACGGCCCGCTCACTTATCATTAATCCCAAAGATCCTCCCACCTGGTCCATCTTGGCAGGCCATTCCCGGACCGTGTCGGACTCCATCAAGAGCCTCATCACGTCCATCAGGTCTGTATCACGCAAATAAAGACCTGATTCAGCAGTTGAGAAAGATATGTGTAAAGCGTGCGGCGGCCTCAGTCTCCATCAGCTGTTAAATAATAATAATGTGGGTAAAAGATGAGGTATAATTTCAACTTCTTTATTAAATACCTCAAGCACAAGTTATTAACAGTAGCAGCTGTTCACACACGCTCAAATCTGTCTGTTCCTCTCATTACAGCTCCAGGGGGAAGTAATATTACCAACAACCAATGAAATAAAAAAAAAACAGAGAGTGTGTTATAAACAAAACAATATAGAATAATTAGTTGATATATTAAACTGAAAGATAAAAATAATAAAATAGCAATTAAGCAAATCAAATAATGTATAAATACACAAAATGGTCACATCAATTAACACATCAATTTCACCTCTGTGTTATATTTACATTTATATTTATTTATTCATTGGTGAGTGTTTCCTATTATGGATCATATTTTGTTTATGCCTACTTAAAAACCTAGTTCTTATTAGACATACTCTACTGTTCAAAAGTTTAGGGTCAGTAAGATGTAAAATATATATTATTGATTTATTTATTATTATTTATTTCTTTTTAATTGATCAAAAGTGACCATAATGTTGCTAAATATTTCTATTTAAAAAATAATACTGTTTTTTTTTTTTTTTCTATTCATCAAAGAAACCTTTAAAAGTCTTGGTTTCTACAAAAAAATAAGCAGCTGTTTCCAACATTGTTAAAAATAAGAAGTAAAATAATGCAAAAAAATACGTTTTAATTCAGTTAACAGTGACCATAAGAAAAGAGCTTAAATATAATAACAGTCTAACCGAAAAAGGTTAGAAATCGATGATTGAATCAGCTGTAAAAATCTTTTATCACTAAAAAAACGACTTTTCTTTTTCTAAAAGCCAACATTAAGTGTTTTGAAGGATTTTCTATCAAATAAAAGCTGAATATCAGAGTGTGTCTGATGTCGCTGAGTTGTATTTTGTGGTAAGTGACTCTTACTGGGTTTCTCTCTCCACTGAGAGTGTCCCGGGTGATTGATGTAGCTCTTCTGCTCCGAGTGCGTACATACGATCTGATCTGAGATCAGCGACAGTGAAGGACCTCGACTGTAACACTCTCTGCAGGAGCGGGAACAGTGGCTGGGCTCGCTGCCCACCTGGCTGCCCTCCACACACTGTCCTCCCAGATCAACCAATCACAGCTGGAGCTCAGCCAGCTCTGTGTGTGTATGAGCAAAATCGCCCACGTCTGCGCTGACTCTCCTGTTTTATGATGCTGTAATGTACAATATCCGCATTTAGTTGAGAAACCTAATTCAATTAAGCTGAAAAATACCCCATAGCAACCTGGTCTCCTCTGTTGTCATAGGGACAAGGCCCCTGGGCAGCGGGAGTGTGACCAGTCCATCGACAGCATTAACAAGAGCATCAGGGACATTGAGCAGGTGTCCCTCGTCGCCGTGGGTCAGAGTCTGCCCCGCAGAGACGACATCTCCCTCGAGGTAAACCAATAAAACGCCTGCCGTCACTGTATAGTAGCGTTATGTTTCAATGTTGCTCTGGTACAGTGTTCATTTCTGAGGAGGATTAGGAATGATGCTTAAAGGGATAGTTCACTTCAAAATGAAATGACTCACCCTCAAGTTGTTTCAAACCTGTATGAACCAGACAGTTGATGGACCCCATTGACTACAATAGTAGGGAAAAAAAACTATGGAAGTCAATGGGGTTCATCAACTGTCTGGTTACCGACATTCTTCAAAATATCTTCTTTTGTGTTCAACAGAAGAAAGAAACTCATATAGGTTTGGAACAATAAGAGGGTGAGTAAATGATGACAACATCTTCATTTTTAAGTGAACTATTCCTTTAAAAATATTAATAAAAATAAAATGAATTATCAGTGTATTTATTTACAAATAAAAATGTAAGTAAATACATTTATTTTCAATTTAACTAACAAATAGACATTTAAATCAATTTATTTCATGTTGTTTAAAAGTATAGTAACTTCGTATAGTAACAATGTTATTTGGTGAAGTAACATTATTAATATTAATAATGTTTACTTTTTATAAATAATTTAAATACCATTTTTATAAATGCTATAAATGCCTTTTTTTATCCAATTAAAAAATAATTAAGACCCCCCCCCCCCCCATTATTTTATTTCATTTAAGTATTATTTTATTGTTATACCGAATTACATTTTTAAACATGAATTAAATAAACTATTTTTATTTGTGAATTTAAGAAGTTATTTCTTTACTTACATTTTTGATTAATGAATAAATCAATAGTTGATTCATTTTAGTTTTACACACCCGCTAGTCTAATGATTCTCTCTCTCTCTCTCTCTCTCTCTCTCTCTCTATATATATATATATATATATATATATATATATCAGCTTCAGTGTTATTTAATGTTATATATATACTATTATAGTATTAATATTTTGAATTAGCTTTTATTTTTACATTATCAGTTTTCATTTTAATTTAAGTTTTAGTAGTTGTGTAATATGCTTTTGTCATTTGTATTAGTTAAAAAAAAAAATTTGTATATATATATTTCGATTTAGTTTGTATCATTATTATATTTATATAATAATGCAGTAGTAGAGCCACGGCATCAAGGTCCCGCCCACACTCCCGCAATCTATCATGACATTACACCCCATTTTTATAGCTTCAAATAACTAACTAAAACAAACGTATTGGAAAAATGAACACTTTAACATATGTCTATGTGATAAGAACTACCAAAAATGACAGAAACGATCTTTGAATACAAAATTATTTGTAGTGTAATTGGATATTTTAGTTTGGCTCGCGTCCCATTCGATTACATGGAGAGGGCGGGGTTTAAGATCAATACTGCAGCAAGCCACCAGGGGGCGATCGAAACGTTTTGGCTTGACATTTCAGGACTTGGTTTGTGCTAATGCTAATGTGAGACTGCTTCCATTAGGCTTTACAGGAGCAGCTGACCTCTGCCGTGCAGGAGATCGGACACCTCATTGACCCCATCTCCACTGCAGCGCGAGGGGAAGCAGCTCAGCTCGGACACAAGGTAACAGGGACATGGATCTCAATAGTGGAACCACAAATAATGTCACCACTGCAGCGAATCCATGGCTGCGTCCGAAAGCTTAGGCAGCTGACTTGTTTCCTCAGGCATTGACTCTTCAGGCAATGAGCTTTGGTGAAAACTTAGCAAATATTTAATTACTACACTAGTAATTTCTCACTATAAATGACATCAGAAGTGGAAAACGTTGGTCAAAAATGTATGTTAACGCACAAACTGACCACCAACCGCAACTTTCAGACGCCATCTTTGTTTTATCCCAACTGTCACGGAATGGAACGCACAGGATTGTGGGATATCGAAAGCAGCGAAGGATACATCTATGCTGCCTTCAAAAGTCGATCAGATCTCAGGAGACAGGAAGTGAAGCTAACATCGGATCCGAACATGCCTTGATGCCTTCCTACCATGGAATGCAGCATTTTTTAAGCTTTCGGACGCAGCCCGTGATTTTCCCCGAAGGCTTAATGTGATTTACACAAGTACGAAATGTTCCTGGATCAACAACCTCGTCTTTCTTCATGCTTCCATATAACATGTCTTTTTTGTGTGTGTAAATCACATACTTGAATCTCAAGAATAAACATCATGAATTGATTACAGTATGACAGCATATCTAAATCTAAAAAAAGCCTGGTTGAATTAAATCCGGCTCTGTTTGTTTGGACCAATATTGATGCCGCCTGTCTAAAGTGTTTATCAGCTTGTCAATCACTTAAATAACTGAAAAATAAAGAAATTGTATCAGTTCCCTCTAAATATCACTCTTGCCTGAAATATACACAAGAAACTGTATGTTTGCATGCCAGATATTCTTAACCCGTCTGTTTTTCCCCTCAGGTGACTCAGTTAGCGAGCTACTTTGAGCCAGTGATTGTGGCGTCAGTGGGACTGGCGTCGAAACATGCCGACCACCAGCAGCAGATGAACATACTAGATCAAACCAAAACCCTGTTTGAGTCGGCTCTGCAGATGCTCTACGCTGCCAAAGAGGGCGGAGGAAACCGTAAGGTACGACGCTTGGAAATAACAACACACGGGGATTAACATCTGCAAATTTGCAACTTGTTGCATCCAATGGCACATTAACAGAGCTTCTGGTTTGTGTATAGTTGTGAAGTGGTGCTAATGGGTCTATACTGGCCATTGCAGGCGACCCACACCCATGATGCCATAGCCGAAGCGGCCCAGCTGATGAAGGAGGCAGTCGATGACATCATGGTGACCTTAAACGAGGCCGCCAGTGAGGGGGGGATGGTGGGCGGCATGGTGGAGTCCATCGCTGAGTCCATCGGGCGGGTTAGTGACTAATGATAACTAGCGGAAAATCTTTTTTTTTCCAAAGCCTTTGCTAATATCAACAAATCAAAGGGAGCGAATGAGCTGTGTGAAAGTTGAATTTTTTATATTTCAGTGGTTATGTGCAAATGCGGGTGAGATTTGAGAGTAAATAACATTTTCTGTATGTCACAAAAGTATGTAAATACTGTGTATTTATATATACACTCACCTAAAGGATTATTAGGAACACCATACTAATACTGTGTTTGACCCCCTTTCGCCTTCAGAACTGCCTTAATTCTACGTGGCATTGATTCAACAAGGTGCTGAAAGCATTCTTTAGAAATGTTGGCCCATATTGATAGGATAGCATCTTGCAGTTGATGGAGATTTGTGGGATGCACATCCAGGGCACAAAGCTCCCGTTCCACCACATCCCAAAGATGCTCTATTGGGTTGAGATCTGGTGACTGTGGGGGCCATTTTAGTACAGTGAACTCATTGTCATATTCAAGAAACCAATTTGAAATGATTCGAGCTTTGTGACATGGTGCATTATCCTGCTGGAAGTAGCCATCAGAGGATGGGTACATGGTGGTCATAAAGGGATGGACATGGTCAGAAACAATGCTCAGGTAGGCCGTGGCATTTAAACGATGCCCAATTGGCACTAAGGGGCCAAAAGTGTGCCAAGAAAACATCCCCCACACCATTACACCACCACCACCAGCCTGCACAGTGGTAACAAGGCATGATGGATCCATGTTCTCATTCTGTTTACGCCAAATTCTGACTCTACCATCTGAATGTCTCAACAGAAATCGAGACTCATCAGACCAGGCAACATTTTTCCAGTCTTCAACTGTCCAATTTTGGTGAGCTTGTGCAAATTGTAGCCTCTTTTTCCTATTTGTAGTGGAAATGAGTGGTACCCGGTGGGGTCTTCTGCTGTTGTAGCCCATCCGCCTCAAGGTTGTGCGTGTTGTGGCTTCACAAATACTTTGCTGCATACCTCGGTTGTAACGAGTGGTTATTTCAGGGCCCGTCCACACGGAGACGCGTTTCGCTGTATACGTATACATTTTTTATCGTATTGGCGTTTCGTCCATACGGATCCGGCGTTTTGGGAGACTGAAACCGCTATTTTTTTAAACCGGGTCCCAAAGTGGATAAATCTGAAAACGACACCCTTGCGGTTTCGTGTGTACAGCCAATCCGTATATTTTGTGAAACGATGATGTCATCACATCACGTGTCGTCTGTGTCACGAGTAACAGCAACAACAATAAAGGCGGACTTATATGATCGTATTCGTGCTGCAGCAGCTACTAAGCCTACTAGCTTTATTACAGCAAAATCTATTGCTTCTCTGCAACTGTGGTGAGCAAAAAGCGATAATCTTTGTCTTCTTCTTCTTGGTTCGTATACAGCGCGCAAGGTTATGCGCATGCTCAAAGTCTTCTTCTCCGTGTATAGTGTATCTCTGTGGCAGAATTACAGCGCCCCATACTGGTCTGGCATATATGCTACACCGTTTTCAGTCGGTTTCAGTGGTTTCGTGTGTACGCAGATATTTCTTGAGACGCCGCCGTGTTTACGGAATTTTTTTTTTAGAACGAGAAAAAAAAAATATCGGATCGGGAACGCACAGTCTTCGTGTGGACGTGGCCTCAGTCAAAGTTGCTCTTCTATCAGCTTGAATCAGTCGGCCCATTCTCCTCTGACCTCTAGCATCAACAAGGCATTTTCGCCCACAGGACTGCCGCATACTGGATGTTTTTCCCTTTTCACACCATTCTTTGTAAACCCTAGAAATGGTTGTGCGTGAAAATCCCAGTAACTGAGCAGATTGTGAAATACTCAGACCGGCCCGTCTGGCACCAACAACCATGCCACGCTCAAAATTGCTTAAATCTACTTTCTTTCCCATTCTGACATTCAGTTTGGAGTTCAGGAGATTGTCTTAACCAGGACCACACCCCTAAATGCATTGAAGCAACTGCCATGTGATTGGTTGATTAGATAATTGCATTAATGAGAAATTGAACAGGTGTTCCTAATAATCCTTTAGGTGAGTGTATATACTTTTGTGACGTACAACATTTTGACAGAAAATGAATGACCAATCAGATTCAAAAACTGCAAAAATATATATATATATCTATCTGTGTTGGTCAAAAACTTATTTTATTATTCATATATAGTTATATATTTTCATATATATATACAGTATACTCTTTTCTCTTTTTTTCTCTTGAGTGCTTTCTCATCAAAGCCATCTCTGTCTGGCTCTCTCATATGTAAATGTGTCACAGATACAACAGCTGTCTCTGTATGTCATCATTAGACTGAATTGGCAGAACATCTCCATTTATCATCTCTGCACGTATGCAGTCTTTCATTATACTGTCGTGATTCACAATGGCAGTCAATTGAATATCTGCACCCTGATCATTTTCTGTGGGAACGATCACAACATCATGCACATGAACCACGTGAAGACTGTAATTTGTATTAGGACTGGATCCAGCATTACGTCACTGTTATCTGGGTCTCTTTATTTCACAGATGGATGAAGGAACTCCGCCGGAGCCTGACGGCACTTTTGTGGATTACCAGACCACCATGGTGAAGTTTTCAAAAGCCATCGCCATTACTGCGCAGGAAATGGTGAGGACGCTCGCTCGCTCAAAATGCTTCCACGTCCTCTCACACACCACTGTGCTAATATCACCTGTGTTCTGTTATGTGACCCTAGATGACGAAGTCAGTGACCTGTCCGGAGGAGCTGGGTGGACTGGCGTCTCAGGTGACGGTGGATTACAGCCAGCTGGCACTACAAGGCCGTCTGGCAGCTGCCACTGCCGAGCCAGAGGAGGTGAGGATCTCTCCAGCATGTGCGTCTAACCAGTGATCTGAGAAATGCTCATTTACACACTCGATAATAGACACACAGATGGCCTAAACCTCACGCAAACTCCAGATTTAAAGGAACACATCACCTCAAACTGAAACAGAATTAGCTCAGCTGAGCTTGTACAGTTTTCTTGTTTGTGTAGAACACAGAAATAGATGTTTAGAAATCTAGAATGTTCTTTTCCATACAATGAAAGTCCCACTGAACTTGAAAAATGACACAAAAAACACCCTAAAATGTCACAAATGTCCATATGACATGTCCATATGATATGTATTGATATATGATAATGTATTATATATTTTTATTTATGTATTTTATGATATACAGAAAATCCAGGGGAAAAAATATTTATATATATTAATAATATATATTAGTGTTGTCAATCAATAAAAATAAAAAAATGTCTGTAATTAATCGTGATTAATCACACCTGAAATGAAAGGTTGTAATATATTTGTATATTGTAAAAATGTCACAGTTAATCTCCAAATTAATGTGGAAACAACTTAAAGACAGATATTTTAAATATTTCATCTACCTGGTTGGAAATATACAGAAATTGAATAAAGATATTCATATAAGAAATAAACACTTCACCGTCTTCACTGCATAAATGATCAATTTGATAGAGATTAGTCCTTATTAAAGCCACTAAAGTTACTAAGTCAAGAGCAGTGCGTAAAAAAAAAGGATGATATGTTAAAAAAATTGCATGCATTAACGCATTAATTATGACAGGCCTAATATATATATATATATATATATATATATATATAATCAGAACAGTCATTATTTACTGAAAACCAAATCTGTATTTGCATATCTTAACCATTTAAACACACAAAACTTTTTCAAACCATCTTATTGACACTATATTCTAAGTTTTCTAAAGCCATTTGATCAATTTGTGTGAGGAATAGATTGAAAATTGTGTCTTTATTGACTGAAAATCTTTATTTATGAAAATGATTTTCTCTTAAATCTGGTTATTAAATCATAACCACTTAAGTATAATAAAAATAAACTCATTCACACCATGCAATTTAGTGCAAACACATTAGCCTTGGTCATGCATGTATAGCAAACCTTATACTTCCACTTTGCGTGTTGTTAAGCCTGTGAACAATGGTGTAATTTCACACCTTACAGCCAACTTATTTCACACCTTTGCTCTATCCACATTTGAAAAAAGGAACCCGACACGAGTACACGGTAGTCACCGGCTCTCTCTTCGCTAGCACTTTTACATAAGTGGCCGCTGCCGTTACCATAGAAACCGCGCACCCCCTCAAGCCTTAAAAGCCCATTGTGATATTCATAATGAAGAGCCGCCCACCCGTGTATCTGTGTGTCAGGTAATGAACATACAGTGCTGTCGGGCCCCCTCAAAGGCCGTCACAATCACTTCTTAATTATTGGATAGAGCTTTGTTGAACAGAAGCCGTGGCTTTTAAAGCAGTCGCCGAGGATGAATATATTCAGATTTAGACCCAGAACTCTTTCTTAAACTCGTGATCTTTGCTGTATTTGCAGGTGGGATCTCAGATCAAGACTCGGGTGCAGGAGTTGGGTCACGGCTGCATCTACCTGGTGCAGAAGGCCGGAGCCCTGCAGATGAGCCCGACGGACAGTTTCTCCAAGAGAGAGCTGATCGAATACGCACGTGACGTCACTGAAAAGGTAGGCTTGCTTGCTAGAGTGGGAGGCCGTTACTTCTGTGCGGTTTTCTGCGTTACTTTGTTCCGTTTTAATTACATTTTTACATATTTACAAACTTTTATGTCATATGCGATTAATCGCAATTAATCAATTGGACAGCACATTTTTATCAAGGTATTAAAAAGAATCACAAACGAATTTCTGAAATCAAAGGTTCATGGTGCTTGTATTTAAAGTCTCTTTCTGCTCTATAATGCTGATTTATTTCATATGCTATGTTTGCTAAGGCTAAAACCCCCATAAACTTACATTAAAGGAGACACTAGTCATATCTAGAGACCAGAATAGTATGCTTAGCAATGCCCTAGCAACCACCCACAACACCCTAGCTATGACATAGCTACAGTATGTCCTTGCTTCCCTCCAATACACCCTGGCAACCCCATAGCTACACACTGACAACCACCCACAACATGTTAGCAATAGCACTGCAACGCCTTTGCTACCCCCATAACACACTAGTAATAGCATAAGCACGACACCCTAGCAACCACATAGCAACATCCTGTTGACTACCCACTGCATCCTAGTAATACCCACAACACACTAGTAATAGCATAACCACGACACCCTAGCAACCACATAGCAACATCCTGTTGACTACCCACTGCATCCTAGTAATACCCACAACACACTAGTAATAGCATAACCACGACACCCTAGCAACCACATAGCAACATCCTGTTGACTACCCACTGCATCCTAGTAATACCCACAACACACTAGTAATAGCATAAACAAGACACCCTAGCAACCACATAGCAACACAATGGCAACCACCCACAACACCCTAGCAATAGCACTGCAATGCCTTTGCTACCCCACAACACACTAGTAATAGCATAACCAAGACACCCTAGCAACCACATAGCAACACAATGGCAACCACCCACAACACCCTAGCAATCACATAGCAACACCCTGTTGACTACCCACTGCACCCTAGCAAACCACATAGAAACACACTAGCAACCACCTACAACACCCTTGTAATCGCTAACTCACGACACCCTAGCAACCACATAGCACCATAATGGCAACCACCCATAACACCCTAGCGATATCATAGCAACATCCGTGCAACCACTCACAACATACCAGCAACAGCATGGCACTGTCCTTGCTACTATCCACAGCACACTAGCAATCACATAGCAACTCCCTGTCAACCACCTACAACACCCTAGCAACCACATAGCAACTCCCTGTCAACCACCTACGACACCCTAGCAACCACATAGCAACACACTGGCAACCACCCACAACGCCCTAGCAAATGGCATAGCCACACTGGCAACCACATTAGAATCATGGTTGCAACATTTGCAATGAAATGAAACGAATGGATTTTCAGTATTTCATCATATTATATGGATTATAAATTCTTTCACAAAACTGATGTGAACCTGACGACATAGCAAACATTTTCCTGGGTATTCTAGCATGCAGTGACATCAAACAGTTCTGTTAATATTTACGAGTTTAATGTCAGTGGTAGACCTAACATTGTCTAGATGGGCTTGAGCATATACAAATAAAATAGTACGCAACATTGTGGTCAGAATGATTTTCCAGTCGTAATAATAGGCACAATGAGAGTCGACTGCCGGTTTTCTGTGACTACACTTTTCATTCTTTGTGTTCCAACTGTTTTTATGCCATTTTTTGGAATTAATGCAGGAAGCCCCCACTGCTTTTCTTGTGAGGTTGTGTATAGTAGAGTACATCCAATCACTGTGTCATATTTGTCTTTGCTTACACCTCAGTAGCTGGAGTTTGTTCGGCCCCTACTGTGATGGTGCTGTGAGTGACCCCTCGCTGCTTTAAATGAGCTCTGTTTAAATGTGTCCGAGACCCCCACTAGCCCGATTCAATTCAAACCCCAGCTCTGCCTGGAATCATTTCTGTATTAAACGTGAATAGGGATGGTTGCATTTGAATGCCTCCCTTATGGCTTTTCATCTACTCGTGAAGACAACTCCATCTCTCTCTGTCGGCCTCTTCTCTCTTTCTCAGTGTTAGTATAATGGTCTCGCTTTAATGGACTTGTCCATCTATCTTTCAGCTGCTTGTCAGAGCCCATCTCTCAGCATTTGTCTTTTTCTGATGTTAGCGATGGTAGAAGCAGTTATGTTTATACAGATCCAGGATCAGTTTTGCATTGCTTTCATCGTAGCTTGTAAGAACATTATTATTAGGGGTTCAAGCATGAAATGCTGAAACCCTATTGTAATTGTAAGGATTTGTAAAACGCATCGTGCAGGCCAAACCGTAAGGCCTAGAGACTTGAAACCTGGCCAGATGGTAGGCCTCAATTTGGGGACAACCTATCAGAGTATGACCCCGATTGGCCCATAGGTGGCGCTACAGCGACCAAAAGTACAAAAGCGCTCATAACTCTTAGACCGTATGGCTCAAGGCGGACAAAATGGCTATCTCCAATTTGGATTTAGGCAGGAAAAATGTTCTGCTATGTCGAATTTTGTCCAAAACCTACTTTTGCGAACTAGTCCCTGTTTTTCGCCCGATCGGAACCAGACCAGTCTAGAACAATTCTCTGGACTCTCTAGATCAATAGTTATCGAAAAAAAGTTGAACTTTTGCATTTGGGTGGCTGTAACAGGGTCATTTAGAAAAGGGCCGTGCCAAAATACACTCAAAATCCTATAAATCCTAAAGGAAAACTCAGAACTTCACAAAAATTGGTGAGCATATGTGACATAACATCATTAACAAGCATGCAAACATTTTTGGAGATCGGACCATAGCTGGCGCTATAACTGTTAAAAAGCTTTAAAACCACATATTTCCGTTGGTAAATTGCCTGTATTGGCTGTAAATGGACTTTTCCATCTATTATTTCAGTGGTTAAAAGCTTGCTAAATAAAACTTAATGTCTTAAATGCTTATGTGCTTAAAGGCCTTAACCCCGATAAATGCTGCTTGCAGCTTTAATATTATATTTAGAGCTGTCAAAATTAACACGTTAACGCATGCAATATATATTTTTTTTTTTTCAGTTTAACGCATTTAATATATTTAATGCAATTAACGCAGCAAATCCTTTTTTTCCAATCGTCCTTTGGCCAAGGTTACGTTATATGATCACGCTCTTATTCATGCAAATGCTTTTAAACCATTCAAGCGCGATAAGAGAACGCGCACACACACACACACACACACTCACACTCGTGCGAACAGAAAGCTCCTTCAGACAGCACTTGAAAGGACAAAATCACACAAAAATATACGAAAATGCCCGTTTTGTCGAGTATCCTTGTAAGCACAGTGTTAAATGAGTTAAATGAAGTGTTAAATGAATGTAGAGAGTTGTGAGAAAATGGGATGCTTGTCAGATACTCGTCATGTGCGGCAGGTCTTAAAGTGACAGCAGCCTAATAAACCTGCTACTGTCTGTCATTAATGTTAATCAAAGACCAAAAGAAAGCAAGAAAATCACTCACTGCTCTTAACTGAATAACTTTTGTAGCTTTAATTAATGATTAATCTATATTTAATTTATCATTTATGTAATGAAGACTGTGAAGTGTTTGATAACGTTATTATATCCTACCTTAGACCTAGCAGGTTTTACACGAGTCAAAAACAACGCACACAATAACTTATTGAGTATTTTGACAGGGCAAGTAAAAATCTGAACTGGTCTGACTGGGCTAATAGAAAAAACTGAGCCCTGTTATATTGAAGGGCAGGTAAATGGGACATTTATTATAATTGTAAGATTGTTTGAAGTTCACTTAAATTAAAGTTTAAAGCCTAATAATATAAATGTTAAAATGTATAGCTTTTAATTATACTGTAATGCTGAATGGCTATAATTAATGGCTAAATTTGAGGGGGAAAAATTATTTAATTGAGACATCAGTAGCTGTGGTATTCTGTGATACTGGCCTTCTTTTATAAAAATATGCCATTTAAACAGATATTTAAAATATAGGCTACTGCCTTTGTTGTTTCTACATTCATTTGAAGTTTAAATGTGAAATTATTACAATATAAAAATATATTAAAAACGTTAATGTTAGGTGTTATTAATTACAGAAAAATGTGTGATTTTTTAGTATTATTAGTATTAGTATTTTATTAGTTTATTAATTAGTATTTTTTTAATTGATTGACAGCACTAATTATATTATATTATTTATTATACTATAATTTATTTGTAATTAAACTTTTTGAAATGTATGTAATCATAATATATTAAAACCTTCTAAACCAATTATTATTATTTGTTTATAAATATAATTATCATATTATATGTATGTAAGATTTTGTAATCATAATAAACAAAGCCTTCTAATGCTATTATTATTATTTGTTTGTAAATATTATATTAAACTATTTATTTAAATGATGTAATTGTAATATATTAAACAACCTTCTAAATCTATTATTATTTAGAATATAATATGTATTTATAATTAACCTATACAATTATGTATTTATAATTTATTAATAAAAACCTTCTAAACTATTATTTTATTATTATTATTATTATTATTATTATTGTTATTGTTATTATTATTATTTGTCAATAAAAATATAAATTTAATTTAATTTAAATGTTAAAATATTTCATTTTAATCAATAAAATAAAATAAATTAAAAATTCATTGAATTGTTATCGCCCAAGAGAAGTCCGACCGCATTGGAAAGCTGTCCCAAACTCTGCCAATGGAGTTTATAATGAAGTGTGATTCCCTCTCTCCCGCAGGTATCCATGGTGTTGTCCGCCCTGCAGGCTGGGAATAAAGGAACTCAGGCCTGCATAACGGCAGCCAGTTCTGTCTCCGGCATCATGGCTGACCTGGACACCACCATCATGTTCGCCTC
Organism: Rutilus rutilus; assembly: GCF_951802725.1. Taxonomy (NCBI): domain Eukaryota; kingdom Metazoa; phylum Chordata; class Actinopteri; order Cypriniformes; family Leuciscidae; genus Rutilus; species Rutilus rutilus. The sequence continues at coordinate 18,349,672 of NC_140233.1, forward strand.
CGCCGGCACACTCAACGCAGAGAACGAAGAGTCTTTCGCAGACCACAGGTGAGACCTAGTAGAACGTGGCCCAGTTCCAGCATCATATACATAAAATGTGAACGGTTTATTCTATTAACGTTTTGTATAATCTTGGGACCATAGAATCGAGCTCGAAAAAGAGTGTCTGTCGTGTAATCTGAAGCGTATTTGTTTGTGCACTCTTCAGAGAGAACATATTGAAAACAGCTAAAGCTTTGGTTGAGGACACCAAGCTGCTTGTGTCTGGTGCTGCGTCGAGCCAGGACAAACTAGCCCAGGCTGCCCATTCCTCTGCCAAGACCATCACACAGCTCACTGACGTGGTCAAACTGGGCGCTGCGAGCATGGGCTCAGAGGACCCAGAGACACAGGTGTGTGTGTGTCGCTGTTTGTGCATCTTCCTAATCTGTCATAGGATTCAGGAGACGATACCATCACCAATGTGTTCTAAGTCTGCTCCTGTATTCTTATCTCAGTGTAATGAGAATATCATTAGTTCTCCTCTCAAGTGTAGAAGATGTCGTGACATTTGGATGCAGATACCCTCTGACTCATCTCAGTTTGACATCTACATCCCTGGAGGGAGTGCAGTGTATTATGGGACCGGATAAAGCCGGTAGCATGTCACGACTAAAGGTGGTTGTGATAAAGTCTTCTCTCTGTCTCTTTCAGGTGGTCCTGATAAATGCAGTCAGAGATGTCGCTAAAGCTTTGGCTGAGCTGATTAGTGCCACTAAATGTGCCGCGGGCAAAGCAGCGGACGATCCATCCATGTATCAGCTGAAGAGTGCCGCCAAGGTGTGTTTGGTTGAAGAATGTTGTATGTGTGTCTGTAAGGAAGGCATTATGCAGTCTAGTGAGGGTCATATCTTATTCTGATGGCTATCACACCCTCGGTGTGTGTGTGTGTGCACCTGTCTAACAGCTGGCCCTGTCTCTCATTTTCTTGGCTGGCTGCTGTCTTCGCTCGCTGTCATCTTGGTGTGTGGCCACAAATCAAACCCTATCTTTCAGTGATCATAGTGTGTATCACAGTGTGTATGTGAGTGACTCAATGGCCACACTGCAGGGGACAAAACCATTCTGTGTGTGTGAACGGCTTAAGGACTGCTTCTTTCCCTTCCTCTCTTCCTTTTTCTTTCTCCTCTCCAAATGCCATTATTGCATTATTATGTAGCAAAGCGTAAATGATTAATTTTGTAAACATAATTAAAAGAAAATTAAAATGGTGCTTGCTTCTGCAGTTATACTGTGGATCAGTGCACATAGTTTGTCATATGAAATGAATCTCCAGGCTTGTATAAACAGAAATTGATGTGTACCCCACATATTTTCAAAAATACTCTAATCCTTTGATCATTCACCTGGTGCTGTTAAACCTCTGGGATTAACTTCCACATACATGCAACATGATATGTTTTGTTAAGCATATTTAAGTAATGCTGTTGTTATCTTCACAGGAAGATTTTTTTACATTCCTCCAACAAATGGTGACTTCAGATCCTCTGGGATTTTGCTTCAGACATTCATTGCGCTTGTTTCTTCGGTGTGTTTTTAAAGTTGTGGTGGCGTCCCTCAGGGCTTTGTCTTAGGCTCCTTTTTGTTTTCGTTGGTTTCCTCTTTTGTTCCTTTTGAATTTAAAACTTTGCCTAAAGCAAGATTTAGAATAATTACAAGCTTCAGCTGTGGTCCATTTAAAAGGTCCAGTTTGATCACCAGACCATTTTCGGATGTTTTGATGATTTAGATTTCAGCTTTTTACATTACAAAGAACCGAACTAGGTCGACCTTGCCTAGTACTTTACTGAGTTCTTTGATACAGCTGTTCCTGTCATAACATTGCATCTGACCTTTTGTCAGTGTGTCAGGTGAAAAAACTGGTTGCAAAGCTGTTGACATTCTCTAATTGAGCTCACTTGAGATATACAGTACATAAAGCACAAAAAGGGGTTATTCAGAGACTTTGACCTCCCTATGTTTTCTGACGTTACAGGTGATGGTGACGAACGTGACCTCTCTGCTGAAAACTGTGAAAGCGGTGGAAGATGAGGCCACTCGCGGGACGAGGGCTCTGGAAGCCACTATTGAGTGCATTAAACAGGAACTCACTGTACGGAACATTCTTTGTGTGTATATTGAACTCTTACTAGAGTCTTTCCAAGAGATATTGTGCATTCCACTTTTAAAGTATAGTTCCTCAAAAAAGGAAAATTCTGTCATTATTTTATCACCCTCATGCCTTTCAAAACCTGCATGACTGACTTTCTTCTGTGGACACAAAATAAGTTGTTTTGAACAAACAACAATGGACCCCATTGACTTTATATGGACAAAACACTGAGACATTTTTTCGAAATATCTTGTTTTGTGTTCCACAAAAGAAAAAGAGTCATTCAGGGTTGGAATGACACAAGGATGAGGAAATTCATTTTTGGGTGAACATCTTTTAAGCACTTGAGACTAGTTAATGTCGGTTTTATCATGTTCATTTTGATCCTAATTAAGATATGCTAATACAATCCACTTGTTTTACAACCTGACCGTGAATTAGTACCAATTAGGTCCAGCTTAATTAGTTTTAGCCCAGACAGCGGTAAAAACCCATCCTTCTGTGATATGAACTGGTAATACAGAGTAATACACCATGTGAGCATTTGCCTGTTCTCCACCTGCTCCTCGTTCTCCTTCTCTCATGGGTGTCGACTGAGATAGTGATACAGGAAAGCAAGCGATTTCTATTTTATCTTCTAGCTTAAGTGCTCCTTTTATCAAATGACCATTGGAAATCCTGACTGCATTACTGTATTTAGTCCACAAAAAATCGGCACCGATCATGTGACCGATTCTAAAAATATAAGATTCAATATAGAGAAATAGATATCGGTTATGTATGAACAATTTTTTCTCTTGCCGGACTATTGCATCATCTGTTTTCCAGGTTTTCCAGTCCAAGGACGTTCCTGAGAAATCCACCACCCCAGAAGAGTTCATCCGCATGACCAAGGGCATCACCGTAGCGACGGCCAAAGCCGTGGCAGCAGGGAACTCGGCTCAGCAGGAAGATGTGATATCCACTGCCAACCTGAGCCGCAAAGCCATCTCCGACATGTTGACCACCTGCAAGGTGTTTATCCACCATCACACACACATATGCCCACTCATACAAACACACCTCACCTCATGCTGATCAACAGTACAGTGGTAATCCACAAACGCTTGAAACCCAACAAAATGTGTTTATATACACAAATGATTGTGCTTGCACAAATTCTCCATGTTCGATCAATGCTGTTTGATCGATTTCTCAATGTCACTTAGCACTAACCCACCTTTGACTCCTAAATTACGCCCTCTAGTGTTGTCATGATGCAATGCGGGGTTTTTTCACTCTACAAATTCCTATTAAACCACAGATTTAAAAATTCTGCAGATTCCTCATCATGTGCCATAAATTTGCATTGGTGTCTTGCAGCAAGCCGCGTACCACCCAGAAGTAGTCCAGGATGTTAGGAATAAAGCTTTACTCTACGGCATCGAGTGTACCACCGGATACATCGACCTGCTCGAACACGTCCTTCTCGTGAGTGGGCGCGCCGACAGTTTTTACAGGATGTGTTTGTGCATGTGTTCTGTGATTAAACCACGTCTGTTTACACCACACAGGTCCTGCAGAAACCCACGGCCGAACAGAAACAGCACTTGGCCACACTATCCAAGAAAGTGGCAGGCTCAGTCACGGAGCTCATCCAGACTGCTGAAGCCATGAAAGGTGAGCGCACACTTACGGATTGGTCCCAAAGTGTATCTATTTCCCAAGTATATGAATATTGATGGAGCAACACTATTAGTTTTAAATAAAAATGCAAAGCCTTGCGAAATGCTATTATAATGCTATTATAATGGAGAAAATCATATATATATTATCTAATTTTGTGAATGATGGGTTTCCAAATTCTGCTGAGCTTTCCGTCATGCAGGCCTGGTTATGACAAATGCTCTTGAGAGGTAATAGGGAACATTGCTGGTCAATTGAGCTGAATTTGTGGAGGTTTAATAGAGACGTTGGGCTGATGGCAGCATATAACACTGCTTTGTTGTTTTTTCCATTTCTGCCACAGATGGAGGTGAGTATGATATACACAGTGTTGTTTTTCTCCAATATCAGGCCACACACATACAGACTTGAGTTACTGACCGGCATGGACACACACACACGCATACAATGAGTTATAGTGTGAGAGAAAAGAGAAGAAGGGATAGAATTGAATTCCCTCAGGTTTAACATAATCCTCAAACACATTCTTGCCATCTGTTTTCACAAGCTGTTTGAAAAAAACAGACGTCTTTTAGTGCCTCTTAAACGCCGGTAAAGGAAAATGTATTGCAAAGCACATTTGCTCCATAAATGGCTATTAACATAAAGATGTACACATTCATCTAGACAATTAATGAATGATTGTGATTGTAATAACCTGCCAGTCAGCATTAAGAACAGTGTTTAACTTGAATTATTAGTTGTGGCATCTGTTCATTATCATACATTCATACAAACTGCTGCCCTTACCAAAATTTTCCATGGTAACTGTGTTTATTAGCATAATAAATATATATTTGTCAAGAAAATAATTATTTTCATGACAATTAAGTATACTCTCCTCCATTATTCTCCTTACCGTAATGTGTACTCACTTTTTTTAGTATAATTTTTTCATTCACATTTTTTGTGATGATTCTCATTAGATTATAGGGTTATTTAAACTTTATTTATTTTTTAGAAATAATTTAAGATTTCATTTCATTTGTATTATTTGTTATTTTTTGTTAGGGATGCACCGATATGAAAATTTTGGCCGATATCGGTAACCGATATTTCGTTATATTTGAAAGCCGATAACCGATATATTATCCGATTAATCTAAATCCCAATTTTTATATAATTTTTGAGAGCCTGGTTACAAAAACAAGTCTCATCCTTAAAAGCCATTATCCCAAGCACACAATTATAATGTTCTTATTATCATTTTATGTAGCCTATATGCCAAACTTAACTGTTGCACTTAACGGTATTTTCCTTTTAGTGATTCCAATCATATTTAAAGGAAATAATCCATTATTTATCAGCTTTAATATATCTGCCAAATTTCTTATCGGCCGATAACGATAACATTAAAAATGAACATATATCGGCCGATACTGATATGGTGGCTGATATTTCGTGCATCCCTATTTTTAGTTTTGTTTTACACTGTACACGTGGCGGCTTCATTTCTAGTAGGATTCATTTTTAATGGAAAGTTCCCATGGTCATTTTTGTGAGGTTCTTGTGTTGGCATGTGGTTTTTCTATACAGGAGGTTATTGGTTCAAATCCCCATCGCATGATTTTATTTCTTTTTTAAATCGTGTGTTCACTTTTTCCATGTGTGTATTATGCATATGGTAAGTGAATTGAAAATGAGGGTCCCGCTGACTTTGTTTATACCTCCTCTCAGGTTCAGAGTGGGTGGACCCAGAAGACCCCACGGTGATCGCGGAGACTGAGCTCTTGGGTGCTGCTGCGTCCATCGAGGCCGCGGCCAAGAAACTGGAGCAGCTGAAGCCCAGAGCCAAACCAAAGGTATCATTCCATCCGTCTTCTGAATCCAAACACACACACACACACACACACACACTGCCGTGATCACGAACTATATCAGATCACTTCCACCAAAGGCTGCGGGAATGTTTCATTCTTATTTTGTATTCAGGGGAAGTGTTGTTTTGGGGTTTTTTTTATTTTAGGACCTCAGAACTTCAGGATGTGGAGTTTTTGTACTTTCATGTTGTTGGGGAAGTGTGCACACATCTGTGTAGCTTTTTGTATGGGTTTTTTTTTGTGGTTATATTTGTCTTGTACATTAACAATTTGATATTTTGAAGTCTAGTGAGCGCGGAACTTTGTCTGTATGGCTTTTGGTTTGTTTGGGTTTTTTTCTGTGATCCATCTTGGATCTCAACTATTCAGTGTTTTGAAGTTTGGTTTTAGAGCGTGCTGAACTTTTAGTCAGTCAGTCTGAAACTCATCTCCATGAAGTTCAGCACTTTTTAGAAATGATTTTCCCTGAAGCTCTTTTATTGTTCCATCCATCTGTATTATAGCTCAGCTGTCAGTGATGCTTTTCACCTAAAAAAAAAACATTCATCCACATTTTGCCTTTCAGAGCTGAAACTGTATAAAAATCTCAAAGCTGCCACAAACCCCACAAACCTAAAACTGTTTGTCTATCATTCTGTCATCCTGTATATTGTTCTATTTATCATTCTATCTGTCTGTTGCTCTATCTACCATTCTGCCTGTCTGTCTGTCTCTCTGCCTCTATCTATCTATCTATCTATCTATCTATCTATCTGTCTGTATGTCTGTCTGTCTGTCTAACTGTGGTTATTTCTGTCTATTTGTCTGTAATTCTGTCTTTCTATCATTCTGTCTGTCTGTCTGTCTGTCTGTCTGCCTCTATCTATCTATCTATCTATCTATCTATCTATCTGTCTGTCTGTCTGTCTGTCTATCATTCTGTCTGTCTGTCTGTGGTATCATTCTGTCTATCATTATATCTGTCTGCCAATCTATTCATTTATCTTTCTGTCTATTTATCTTTCTGTCTGTCTTTATCTATCTATCTACATGTTTCTATCTATCTATCTATCTATACCTGTCTGTCTGTTGGTTGGTCTGTCTGTCTATTTGTCTGTTATTCTATCTGTCTTTCTACAGTATCTGTATGCTTATCTTTCTCCACTGATTTGCCTGTCTTTTATTATCATTTATTTGTTCATTCTGTCTATCTTTGTCTGTCTGTGGTATCGTTCTGTCTGTCTGTCGGTCAATCTATCCATTCATTCTATCTTTCTGCCTCTCTGTATCGATTTGTCTGTCTGTCTTTCTATCTGTCTGTCTGTGGTATCATTATTTCTGTCTGTCTACTGTATCTTTGTCTGTCTATCTATCTATCTATCTATCTATCTATCTATCTATCTATCCTTCTATCATCTGTTTTTGTTCTATCTGTCATTCTGTCTGTCTTTCTAGCTATCATTCTATCTGTCTGTCTGTCTTTCTCTATCCATTTTTTTGTCTGTTTGTCCCTCCCTCTGCTCTTTAACTCTCTGTCTCACTGTGTCGTGTTAGTCAGACCAGCTTCATGTGTTCTGGAAAGAAGGATGACGGAGTCACCTTCAGTCCATTCAGACATTCATCGTGGATTTGTCATTCCTGTACCCTTTGCAAACTTTGAGAAACCATATTTCACAGTTTGTTTCACATTTCTACCTCACGTTTAAAGCTCTGCATCCCACCCCGAGACTCATTCTGCTCTGGTTTAGGGCACATGAACATGCTTGCTCACTGTTACATGTTTTTTGAAAGTCAGGTTGAAATTCAATACGTCAGGATACAGTGTCATTGGTGTTTATTATCGCCCCTGGAGCGTTCTTCACCGTTTCCCCTGATCTTTCTTCATTCCTCTTTTATCCATCCTTGTCTTTTCCCTGCTATCCCAGCATGCCCTGCTCTCTTGTTCTCTTCTATCCTCTCCTCTCTTTCCCCATGTTCTGGAGGTGAGGTAGACCTGGAAGTCTTTCTGCAGGGCTCTGTTTGATATGTTTGATATATTAGGTTGTTATTCTGTCCAACTATATATCAAACATATTCCTACAGTGTCCTGCTCTGTCTCCAGACTTGTGTGTGTTCTGTTTATGACTCGTTCATGAACGTGAGTGTGTGTTTTTGTGGTTTCAGACAGATACATTTCCGATGGTGGCACGCAAGGGTGTGTCTTAGGTCTGTTAGAATTGTGCCGTTTCCTTTGACGCTGTTGATTCTGAACATAGTGAACCTAAGAAGTGTCACCTCCGTGCCACAAGGTGTCACCCTCAGATCACTTTGTCCAATGTACATCTCACCTCCTCCCTTTCATCGCCTTGGCTGTGTTTGGAATAGCATACTGCCATAGTATCCATACTATTAATGCAGTATGTAGTAAACTGTGTGCAGTATGTAAAGAATGACCAAATTTTCATTAAAGGTTTAGTATATAACAAGAGCACACATTGCATTTAATGTAAACTTTCATTTCTGGTTTAAATGTACCAGAAGTCATTTCTGCAACGTTTTAAACATCTTTCTTTAAAATTAAATGGGTTCAAAGTGCAAAGTAACTGTTTTTTAAGGTCATTTGAGGTTATGTGACAACTGTGGCACACTACTGTTTGAAACATTTATCATTGCGTAATGCCAACTGTTTCACCAAAAATAGTTGCCTGTATACCATTTACACTGTACACTAGTATTCTATTAAGAACTAAAGAAATAAAGGGTATGTTCAAAATAGCATATTACCTTAATACTTGTGCTATTTTTGCAGTATGCATTATGTGCATAGTATGCACAATCTAAATGTGCAATATAGAACCAAAGCACACTGCATGGATTACTGTATCCCACAATGCAATGCTCTCAACTTAACCTTATATTTCCAGTGTCACATTTCATACATCTAGAAAATTATAGCAATCTGATCATACTGCCTCCTGGAAATGTATTACAACTACACTGTAAAAAAAATAGGCTGGTGCCTTAAACATCCAAGTTGATTGTACTTAAAAAATGTAAGTCATTTCAACTTAAATTACATTAAACTGACTTAAATTAGTTGAATCTTGTAAAGCTTGTAAAAAAAAAAGTTGAAAATTGCTTTATTTTGATGAGTTAAAGCAAAATAAAAACATATGTTCTCATAACTTATTGATCATAGAATTTTTTACAGTGTTATGCTTTTCTGAACAAACCCATGCTCCTTGGTAGTGTAGTGGAACGTATGTCAACCTGTTACTCAAAGGAGTTTGATTAACCAGAAATCTGTCTCTTTTTTTGGAATCAAAGCGTAATAGTATGAAATAGATAATATAATAATGCATAATAAAATTTCACTTATGCTGAAGTAAGGGCTTGGTGAGGCTTCTTGCCCATCTATTAGTATAGCTAAAGCATTTCTTCTTTATAAAAATTAACCATAATGTGTGATATAATAAACTATAAATAATGGTTTCATGACTAGCCGTGTCAACCAGCAGTGAGCTAAGAGTATTCATTACAATTAATAAAACTGACAATTCACATTGTGTTATATCGCTTCCTTTTTTTATTCTTGCAGCAAGCCGACGAGTCTCTGGACTTTGAGGAGCAGATCCTGGAAGCAGCGAAATCCATTGCTGCAGCAACCAGTGCTCTGGTCAAATCTGCTTCGGCCGCTCAGAGAGAGCTCGTAGCACAGGGCAAGGTATTATCAAGAGTTATTACGTTTTTGCTCTTTTGATTGTTGTTATTGTTAATAAAAACGAAAATTAGTTATTCTCTATGTCAGTTTCTTCTGGGAATGAACACGTCACAATATTCCTCATTTAAATAATTCCCGCCCAAGGCATATGCAAAAAAAAAAGGGCGTGGCCTGGTTGAAATGCATTAGTAGTCTGTTGACATTTGCTGTTATGTTAAGGGGCGTGACATTTCCCAGACACGCTCAAAGCAGTTGCCCAATCACAACACACTGATCCAGCCGACCAATCAAAGCACATTGCGCTTTTTCAGAAGGAGGGGCTTCATACAGACAGGAACTAAACGGAGCGTTACTGACAGACAGGGAAGAGAAGTGCTGCAAAAATGTGAAAAATAATGTTTTTTGACCATTCAAGCATGAAAACCTTTTACACAATCAAGACTTTGTAAAAGGACATAATGTGGCCTCTTAAAAAAAAATTTTAAATGACAATAACAAAAGCATGAAGCAAAATTACTAAAACTTCAATTGAAAATTGAAAAAATAACAGTAAATTCTACATACTGTAGTATATAAATGATACTGAAATAACACTGCTTCTTTTTAATCTTTATGATATTTCATGTAGGTGGGCTCCATCCCTGCCAATGCAGTAGATGACGGCCAGTGGTCCCAGGGTCTAATATCAGCAGTAAGTTGAAATGATCACCATTTTAGATGTACTGTTAAAAAGCATCAGCTAAATTGCGAATGATTCATTTGAATCCTCTTCTCTTGTAGGCCCGGATGGTTGCGGCCGCCACCAGTAGCCTGTGTGAAGCCGCCAACGCCTCAGTCCAGGGTCACGCCAGCGAGGAGAAGCTCATTTCTTCTGCCAAACAGGTGGCGGCTTCCACGGCCCAGCTGCTGGTGGCCTGTAAAGTCAAAGCTGACCAGGACTCAGAGGCCATGAGGAGATTACAGGTTACAATCACATATATATACTAAGCTATAAAAACAACGGTATTTTTGGCGGACATCTTGTGTGAGGAGAACTACGTCTACTAAAAATCATCTTGAAACCATTTGGTTAAAAGTGAGTGGTTTTGGAAAACCTACTAAGTTGTAGCCTATTCAGTAAAAACTTTGTGTTTGCACAGGCTGCTGGGAATGCAGTCAAGAGAGCGTCTGACAACCTGGTGAAGGCAGCGCAGAAAGCAGCCTTCGATAAAGCCGAAGACGACAGTGTCGTGGTTAAAACCAAATTCGTAGGAGGAATCGCTCAGGTGAGGCTTCTTCCCGTGTTCCCACAGTATGTGTACCCAAGTTTTTGAATATCCCTTGACTTCCAAAGGACGCTCAGTTAAAAAGAGATTTGACATTTAGAACTGCATTATGGATCTGCAAAGACATCAGTGGAATTTGAAAGCTGTGGGTTTGCACCAGGCATCCACAGCTGGCATCTTACGCTTGGCCGCTGTATCCGCAAAACAGCTTATTTTCCCGTTTCATCCCAGTCCAGATGCACATTAATTAAAGACTGCGTGTCTGCCTATTCAGAGCTTCCTTCCTCCCAGTATGCCTTCATGTCTTCATCTTGAGTGAGGGCACTGGAATATTCTGAACATCTGAGAAATCCCGTTGAGTGGATGGCGTGAGTGGATGCATGAACCCTGGAATGGTTGCCAGCACAACAAAAAGTAGCTTTTTTTCACTGAGTCAGCCCCTCTTCAGAAGGTCAGGCCTTGATCCATACATGCCATTCCCTCAAGCCACAAAAATGCTGCTCTTTTTCGAAAGTAACTGGATGCCTATTGCAGATCCAGTCCCACAGTTATGCTACAATTACACGTTCCACTAAAGAATATTAAGCGTTTTCTCTCCATCACTGAGACAAAAGCTGAAGGAAAAACATTCCCTGGCATTTTCAGCTTTAATATATAAGCGTTATTTATGTATCATTGTGCCACAAACTATTTGGCTTGCTTCACATTAGAAAACTGGTTTAAAGCAAGTTTTTAGATTTGAAACTTTAACATTGCATACAAACATTGACCATCATTCATGAACATGAAAATTATTTCTTTAAAACTGTTCTCACGTAAATTGTGTAATTTCTGACAAATTACACAATACATTTTTGTAAATCTTTCTTTTATAAATTGCATTCATCCTCATTTGTTGCATTCATGCAACACAAGGAAAACAGATTTGTATAAACCATTCTTGCATAAATTGGCACAATGATTTGCAGTGAAATGAGGGCAGAATTAAGAATTTGTGGTAATCGTTGGTAAAACCAATTTTATGTCAGTCGTTGCATTTGTCACATTTATGCGTTAAATGAACAGAATACATTTGTGTAAATCATTCTTGCTTAAAATGCATTCATCCGCATTTGCTGCATTCATCCAACACAAGCAAAAACAAATTTGTATAAAATATCCTTGCATAAATTGCCGCAATGATCTGCAGTCCTGTCGCATTGATTTGCGCTTGAAACGCAACCAGAAAAAACGCATATGGTAATCATTCGTAAAACCATTCTTGGAGTAATTTGTTGCATTAATAAATGAAAAGAGCAAAATACATTTTTGCAAATGATTCTCGTGTAAATTGCATTCATCTGCCTTTCATGTAAAGCAAGCCTAACAAATTTGTGTAAAACATTTTTGCATTCATTTTGCAGTCATGTCACATTCATTCATGAAACATGACAAGAGGGAATTTGTGGGAACAAAAGCCTAACTAATATGTGTAAACCATTCTTGTAAATTGTAAATCGTCAGTTGCATTCATGCTCATCCATATGACGTTCATTCATGAAACATGACCAGAAAGAATTTTTGCGGTAATCCTTCGTAAAACATTCTTACATAAATTTTCACATTCATGTCGCGTTCTTACATGAAACTAGCCTGGAAATCCAGACCTAAATCTAAAAGATTAATGATCTGGCGTTGACTAATGGGCGGCACCAAGCATGCATTTGAAAATCTCACTGCACGCAATTGGATAACACTACGACCAATCACAACAATAATCCCCATACACTTAGCTACCAGCTGAGCTAACTGGTAGATTATACTCTTACCGTATCCGATTGGCAAAACAGCAAAAACGTCCTTCTTGCAAAGGAACGATTCGAGCGGCGTCTTCTGTTCCTGTTTTAGATAAAAAGCCAAGTCTAACTCGTTCATTGTAGCGGCCAAAGCCGTTTCAAACAACTGGTGTTCATCCATAGCCATCTTGCAATGTTTACTAATGACTTCGACGTCACAGCGCTGTCGTCATCTGTTTAGCTCGCCTCTGGCCCGCCTATATCAGATAACCCGATGTGATTGGTGCAGCTCAGATCGAGGGGCATATTTAATGAGCATCATTACTCGACACCAGAGTAACTCGCTGAGCAAATTCAACTTGTGCTCTCGCGAGAACTCTGGATTACCAGGGTAGCATGAAACGTAAACAGAATGAAATTATGTAAATCGTTTGTAAAACCGTTTTTACAAAAATTGTTGCATTCTTGTTGAATTCATTCCTTCGTAAAACTTTTCATTCTAGTCTCATTTAGTTGCATTCATATCAGATTCATTCTTGAAGCATGAGCAGAATCTGAATAAATTCTTTGTAATTACATTGTAACCAGGGCTTTAACATTAACACCCTCCAAATGCGTGTGTATTTCAGCAGTGGTGTGTAACGCAGTCACTTCTACTAGCCCCTTTGTGGCGGCTTGAATTTCATATATAATATATACATTTTTCAATTGTTTTTTTTTTTTTAAAGCATCTGAAATAATAAACTAAGTGCGATGTAGTGTTGTCAAAAATATAGATTTTTTGATAGATCCTGAAATATCTGAAACGCTTCCAACAGTAATTTTCCGCAAAATATACAGGATACCAGCTGCTCTTTCTCTCTCTCTCTCTCTCTCCGACAGCGAGTTACACACAAACCCGCCTCCCCTCACTCACTCGTTTCATTTGCTCTGGATGAATATTGTTGGTGTTACAAGGCTTGAATTTCAGCATGGGATTGCGTTTATTGCGCATCATTTTACAGATTTTGTATTTTGTACACCCAAAGTGCGGCACATAAAGCCGCCTCTCAGTACTAAATTGAGTTTGTTTTCGCTGCTTATTGCGCTTAAACAGTCAAATACACACAAAATAATGTCAAAATGCCGGTCTTGGCGAGTATTCACGTAAACACAGTCAGTTATGTTTTAAGTGATCGTAAACAGTTGAGAAAAAACGCATGTGTAACAGTATATTGGATCCGTGCGTCAGGTCTTAAAGTGACAGCAGCCTAATATACCTTCTGCCAAATTACGAGATATTAAAAATATCAATATGGCAGTTTCCCCATGGTATCAATGTCAAAATTGTGGCTAGTGAAAATGCTGAGTGGTGACTTTTGGAAAACCACTAGCCACAGTGTCAAGCCCTGATTGTAACATACATTTTATGTACATTGTTTGTAAATATGTTGCAGTGCAACTGTATGATGCCCATTCACTGAGTGATTGTTTTGCATTATGTCCAGATCATTGCAGCACAGGAGGAGATGCTAAGAAAGGAGAGAGAGTTAGAGGATGCCCGGAAGAAACTCGCCCACATCCGACAGCAGCAATACAAGTTCCTGCCCAGCGAACTGCGAGAGGACCAGAGCTGAACACTTCTTGTCTGACTGGACGCCATATTCATCGGATCCTGATTGTTACGGATGATTGGCTGCTCCTTACGTGGAGGGGTAGAGATGTTACACGTCATTGGTTGTGTAACTGTCAGGTGATTTGTCGAAGTTAAATGTGATTGGTTCACATGGGACTAGCGCCACTGATTGGCTATATGTTGGGGTATGAATGCGTTTCCTCTTACATAGGGCTAATATTTTTTGTTCTTGTTTTTTAGTCATGTATTAAGGTTTAAAGCACTAGTTAGAGGTTTGTTTGAGTGTGTGTGTGACTGTTTTATGTATCAATTGTATCCCACTGCTTGGAGATAATTTACCATAAGTATCTCAATAACTAATCCTACATAATGTCAGTACAATGCGAACAATGTGAAACTATTAAAATCCGAATCTGGCAGCCGAAAACCAGACAAAATTTACTTTGCACCTATGAAGTATGATGTCAGACCATAAGCTTTCATTATTTGCTTGAGTTCTGACTCACGTGTGACAATAAGCTTCTAGAATGCACTGCTCGAATTATTCATATACCACTCTAGAAATGTATTATGGTAGTAAGGTTATGAATTATAGGTAGCTATTATAAGGAAAGAATGTACCGGTGCGCTTTGCGGTGTTATTTATTGATAGCAGAACTTTATAGTGTAGTTGAGGGCTCAAATGATTTGATAAAAATAAGGAAGTATCATGTCTTTCAACTCTTTCATTTATTCAATCCTCTCTTCATGTAGTACCTCAGCTGTAGGCCAGATCTTATGACTACGTTTCCCATGATTCCTCTGTATGACTAAACTTATTCTGCGTTCACGCCATGTCGTAATTACCGTAATTACGAGATGAAACCGGATACAGGTCCGAGTTCTCCGAAAATTCTGAATTTACAAGGTGTTGGAGTTCTACGTGGACTTTTACAAGTCGGAATCTCGTAATTACGGTAATTCCGACATGGCACGAACGCACCTTTAGTCAGGTGGACAGGAACGAGGTTTGGCAAAACACAACAGCTATGTTCGGAATGGCATACTACCATACTACTATTTCTGCAGTATGCATACTTTATGCATTGGAACAACCGGATGACCTACTATTTTTACCGAAATGTGCATTATAGAAACAGTACTCTGTGTGGAACACTATATCCCATAATGCAATGTGCTTTTTTTATTTCCAGTGTAATGAATGAACAAAAAATAATACCAGTCTTAATTTTGTCCGAACTTGAAATGGCATACTGCATATCTATTATATGCGCCAAAATGTCATCTTTTTTTTCACGAAATTAGGTAAAAGTGTGAAAAATGTGTAGTTGTGAAGTCATGTATCAACAATATAACTCACCACTGTTTGCATACTGCACAATATTTAACATACTATTTTTTTTTTTTATAGTAGGCAGTATATATTGCATACTATGAAGTATGTAGTATGCAGAATGCTAGCAATTCATTCCGAACATAACTTGCCTCTAGAGCAGGGGTGGGAAACTCTGTAAACGTGATTTCACCAACACTGTAAAAAATGATATGATCAATAAGTTATGACAACGTATGTTTTTACATTGCTTTAACTCATCAAAATAAGTTAAGCAATTGTCAACTTTTTTTTATAAGTTATAGTCAGTTTAATGTAATTTAAGTTAGTTTGACTTAAACATCCAAGTTGATTGTACTTAAAAATTGAAGGCAGCAACATGCCAACGTCTTTGTTGATCCTGGATCAACAATCCAATCAAATTTGAGGGACAAGTTTACAGTTCATGTCAAGTTTAGTCTTACAACCAGGGTTATGTGCCTCTACATCATTTCCCTCTGATTTTAGAGATAAGTTATGGGTAGGGTTAGGTTTACAAGTAGGGATTGGATTAGGACTGTTTTTGGAAAGGAATGTTGTTCCATGATCAACAAAAGATGTCGATTCAGGAACATGTCTTGGCAAAATCACGGTGATCAGGCGATTTTCCTGCAGCGTTTAGTTCCAACCCTAATAAAACACACCTGAACAAGCTAATCAAGGTCTTTGAGATTACTAGAAAGCCACAGGAAAGTTAGTTTGATCAAGGTTAGAGCTAAACTCTGCAGGAAAGTGGAACTCCAGCAGGATTGCCAGGTCTGCACAACAAAAGTAGTCCAAAAATGTGATTTTCACCATCGGGTGGCCGAATTCTCCATTGAATTTGTATGTCTGGGGGTTGTTTTGAGGGTGTTGGAGTACCAAAATCATTTGTACAGGGGTGGAAATTAAAAGTAGCTTAAAAGTAGCCCGTGGACTTGGCAACACTTATCTTGACGGCCGGCCCTGCTCTAGAGCCATGTAAGAAGTAAAGCTTACACAAAATGTCTTTAATAAATATGCCAAACAGGCTACGTGGTGAGGTCATGTGACAACGATGTAGCATACAACCGTTTGAAATATCATTCAACATTAACAATCCAGGCTGTTTCACGTGCTATAGTAGGCAGCGCACAGTATATACTATTCAGTATGCGGAGCGCTAGCTTTCCAGAATCGCAATTTTGTACTTGCTAATATCACAGTTCTTCTAAAACATGGATACGCTCACACTTGCGATAGATCCATCGCTGCAAATCAACTTCCTGTTTGAGATCGTGCTCGCATGGCCGTCAGGAACACGGCAGGAAAAACGGCACATCGGTCGCTTAATAGGATTCAACGGCGTCGTCAAGTGTATAGTCTTACCTGCTACTAACACGTCTCTCCGCTTAACGTGTACTCGGTGTATGTTTTTGGTAAGAAAAATCACAGTGGAATCTTTTAAGAGGGTGTAATTTCCGTTTTATTCCTCGTTTCGTTGCGTAGAATAATGTGTGGCACTTAAAAGATGAGAACTGACTGTATGACTGCATTGTGTCATAGTGCCTTATTCTGACTTCTTCAGTAGCTCAGTGTGCAAGCCGCTCTTTTATGCTGCTTGTGGACCAGATTTCACTCGGCTGATCTGGATTTAAAGCGTCTCAGATAGCAATACTGAGAGATAAAGCAGATGAGTGATAGCTTTGGGTGTGCACAGCGTTGTTTCAGTCGAAGCCGCGGCTGTTTGGGTCTGTTCTGCAATATTGTACCTACTGAGGCCTAAAGATGCACTTGCCTTGGCAGGCCGCTATACTGCCGTACGTACAATGAACTCTTCGGACGTTTTAGATGTAGCTTCACGACAAATTGACAAACCACGAGTAGGAAAAGGATGGACGTGATTCTTTCTCTCAGCACTGACTGCTTTCAGCTTGTCCACGTGAAAAAAAGACTATTAAAATGTCCCAAAAAAGTACATGGTTATCTTGCTTTCCATTTCAGTAAATCACTATGTATGAAGTTTTTTGTTTGTTTGTTTACTTCAAGTTCTAGCTATAATGAAGATATTGCAATATGTGGTTGAACATGTGGTGTCTTTCAGTGGAGCCGAAGAAAACAGCAAGAACTGTCGCCTTCTATTGATATAGAGTTAGGGCTTTCTTTAATCAACTGACATAGTGACATTAATAATAATATTAATGATAATAATGAACATTAAAATGCTGTATGTATAATATTTATCTGGTCACGAAAGTATTTTTTGTATTGCCCTGAAAATAAAGAGTTTCAACAAACTATCATTTGTGAAAGCATTTTTTTTTATGCATGTTTTTGCTTTAAATACATTTTTAGTTTTTTAATACAGTACCAGTCAAAAGTTTGAAAACATTGCTATTTTTAATGTTTTTGAAAGACATTATCTTATGCTCATCAAGGCTGCATTTATTTGATCAAAAATACAGGAAAAAAAACTGTAATATTGTGAAATATTATTACAATCTTATCATTTTCTTTCTGTGATGCAAAGCTGAATTTTCATCAGCCTGTTCTTTTTTAACTTTTTATTCATCAAAGAATCCTGAAAAAAGTATCACAGGTTATTAAAAAAAAAAATTATTAAGCAGCCCAACTGTTTCCAATATTGATAATAAATCATCATATTAGTATGATTTCTGAAGGATCATGTGACGCTGGAGTAATGATGCTGAAAATTCTGATTTGCATCACAGAAATAAATTATATTTTAAAGTATATTCAAATAGAAAACCATTATTTTAAAGTGTAATAATATCTTAAAATATTTCTGTTTTTGTATGTTTGATCA
Source organism: Rutilus rutilus (assembly GCF_951802725.1). Classification (NCBI taxonomy): domain Eukaryota; kingdom Metazoa; phylum Chordata; class Actinopteri; order Cypriniformes; family Leuciscidae; genus Rutilus; species Rutilus rutilus. Next base: position 18,367,818 of record NC_140233.1, read on the forward strand.
AATAAGAAAATGCAGGCTTGATGAGCATAAGAGACTCAAAAAAAGAGTCGTCAGAGACTTCAAAAACATTAAAATATTCCAATACTGGTAAAGTCTTAGCTTGAAAAATAAATGCAAATATTAATAATAATTATTAGTATTTGTATTTATTACTATTATTTGTGTTTTTTTATTATTATTATTTGTAAAAAAAAAAAAAAAAAAACCCTTTTTTTCAAGTGTAAATTGATCTTTAAACATGAAAATGCTATTTTAGAAGTGCATCGTTATTTAGGCAATAAAAAATATATATTTTTGTAATTTTGTTTTTTCGTGACAAAAAAAAAACTAAATTTGACTGCTGGCAACCATCCACGGCGACGGGCCTTTAAATACCCTTTCCATTTCCGTTAAGACTTTACAGTGGAGACCAGCTGTGGTAAGTTTTAAATGCGTTTAAAAATGTACGGTTCTTCACTGAAACAGACTAAATCTGTCGCTTTTCTCTGTTCAGGAATAATTATAAATGTACTTCACTGAAACAGACTAATCTGTCGCTTTTCTCTGTTCAGGAATAATTATAAGTAGGCCTACACACTAAACCAAGCAAATGCTCAAAGTGGTTTTACGACGATAAACATTAGTCACTGAAATGTATTCACATCCTTTCTCTACATAGTTTTATTTATAATGTATGTCTGACGCTGTTTGTGTAGCTCTACATGTGAGACATTCTGTCCAGTAGGTGTCGCTGTTACTCCTTCATGTGTTTGTGGTCGCGGTCATTCTGGGAATTATATTGTAGATGGCCAAATTACAGTCTGTGTGACCAAAAAAGGACATGTGGCAGTTTGTGCTTCGACTCCAAACAGCAGTCTATAAGAGAACATTATGTTCGAGCAAAATGGCAAATAAAAAGTTGAAAGTTCACTCAAATGAACACATTGATGCTGCACTGCTGTTATCATGTGAGACGAAAACACATAGGCTAGGCTACGCATTATTTAGTCTTGTTCTATATCATTAGTTCCCATTCTAGATATAAAGGCCAGTCAGAGGAAGTCCAGTCGAATATAGCTTATCTAATGCAGGGGTTTTCAATGTTACCAAGGAGGACCAGTCACCATGATTTTGCCAAGTAAGACATTGTTGATCCTGGAACGACATTCCTGGTTAGTCCTAACCATATCCTTACCCCTAAACCTAACCCAAGTACCTTCAGACCAAGTTCAAACTAAATCAAAAGTTGCTGTCAAAATTAACACTGGCACAGTAACGTTACAAGTAGCCTACAGTTTTATTTCATGGTGACTGATGCATGATGAGAAACCTTATTAAAAATGCGAACTCTGTGTGAACTCTGTGTGAAACCCACATTCTCGCATTATGCAAGACAAACTGGTGTTAGCGCTATTTAAGTAGGCTAATTGAAAACCCCATATTTGAAGGTCCTCCAATAAATGGCCTGGTATTTTGGGCCTGAGGTGGGAAAATATGATTTCTTTCGTTCAGCATTAATCTTTTCATGTGAAACAATTTCAGGCACACATTCCAGTGGATGGTTAACAAGTCAGCATCGTGTTGCTAATGCTAATGCTTTGTCTAAAGACACAAATATATTTAGACCTACTCTTTATAAAAAGCCTTGGACAGACTGTAAAAAAATCTTTGCTGTCAATTATTGTGTATGTCTGTTGTTTGGTGTTGTTAGCATGAGCAGCTCAAGCACTCGTTTTTGTGAAATCTGAGGCTTTGTTTGTCGTACCACAGGAATGGCGCTGGAATTGAGGGGGCAGCGGTCGCATTTCTGTCGGATATCCTTCAGTGATTTACAGCTCATGAAGCTGCTGATCATGAAGCGTTGTATTATTCATTGAGTAAAAAAGGCTTTTCTCAGAGAATCTTACACACAGGAATGTTGTCATCCCAAGTTTTTACACATTTGGTTCTTGGATTGTTTTAATAATTAGGCTATGTGTGAAGTTTAGACAATGGAATGGCAGTTAAAGTGTGTCAGACTTAGAATTTGGTTATGGGAATCTCAGGCTTTTTTCAATTAAAAGTTTGTGTGTTTCAGGTAAACCCTAGACAAAAGATGGCAATTTCCAAAATCCTTGTCGGGAAATGTTTTGTTCCCTGTGAGGAAAACAGCTTATAAATCATACTAAGTGATGTTTTTTGAAAATGTAAAAATGAAGAAAGTTTTCTGTGATGGGTAGGTTTAGAGGATAGAATATACAATTTGTACAGTATAGCCATTATGTCTAAGCCCTCATAAAACATGAAAACGTGTGTGTGTGTGTGTGTGTGTGTGTGTGTGTGTGTGTGTGTGTGTGTGTGTGTGTGTGTGTGTGTGAATTCCACAGAGATGGACACAGCCGTCTTCCATGTGTTGTTCAGGTATTCATGATAACTCAAGTGCATGGTGGTTTTATTTTCCTGTAATCTTAACATCACATCAGTTCTGGAAGTAGAATTCTTCCCAAAGAAGAAAAAAGGTTGGAGAACAGGGAAAACATTGTTGTCACAGCTGTTTGACTAATTTTAAGCAACGCTCTCGCCTAGGAATGGAACATAGTTCAGATTTGTTTGCTTTGTGCCGTGTTTCCATTGTTAATGAACTTAGTGTTCTGTGTGCTAGTGCACATCTAAAACTCACACTACTTAGAGAACAAATTTAGAAATTGTGAATTTGAATTAAACTGGCCACACATTCAGAATGACAGGAAGAATAATTTACTTTATTGCAAAGATAAAAAAAAATTATTTTGAAGAACGTTGGTAACCAGACAGTTGACGGCACCCATTGACTTCTATAGTATTTATTCCCTATATGGAAGTCAATGGGATCTATCAACTGTCTGGTTACTGACATTCTTCAAAATATCTTCCTTTGTGTTCAACAGAAGAAAGAAATTCATGCAGATTTGGGACAACTTGAGGGCGAGTAAATGATGACACAATTTCCATTTTTGGGAGAACTGTCCCTTTAAATTAAATGGATTATTAATTTCATTCCATTTCTTATTCCTGGAATTTGAGTTACATCCTGCATTCTAACATAACTCAAATTAAAGCACTGAATTGGCATCTTCAGTTCAATCCTGAATGGTGTACGATCGTCATATTATACAACGTCATGAATAAGATCATGTGAATAATGTCAGTCAGTCTTCTTTGTGTAGAGAGAAGGGATCTTCTCGGAGACGTGCGTGTTTTGAGAGTAAACTCAGCAGTCGCGCTGGAATGATCCGGACTGTACACATGACTATTTTAGGCTTGTTCGTGAAAGGGGTTGCCCGATTCCCTTATGTTGTCATCCCTGAGGAGCGTGACTCCTGGGATGCTGTTTATTGTCTTGAGATCTCCTGTGAGAGGACATTAGAGAGCATTTCCAAATACAGGGTGCTGTCGTCTGTTATAGCATCACTATTACTGTTGCTTACTTCGGGTTATGGATCTGACCAAACCATTACCCTAAATATCACATTTTTATGTATTCACTTTAACGTAAATAAAATGGGTTTAAAATCCCATAAACTTACAAGGAAGAAAGGACACAATCCATTTCTAGAGTCCGAACACCTTCCAATGAAATGGTAACATTTTACAATCAGATTTCATTAGTTAACTACATTAGTTAACATGAACTAAGAATGAACAATACTTCTACAGCATTTATTAATCTTAAGTTCATTTCCACATTTCTTTAAACCAAGTTGTATTTGTTAACATTAGTTAATGCACTGTGAACTAACTTGAACAATGAACAACTGTGTTTTTGCATCAGTCATGTTAGTGACTTAACTAATGTTAACAAATGAGACCTTATTGTAAAGTACCACTAAACCCTACCTATCCTTACCCGTATCCTATACCTCAATAGCAGCAAAAATGTTTTGCAATATAACATGAACACAATAAGTGCATTGAAACAAACAACTTTTTTATGTAAGTACAACAACAACAACAAAATCTTAAACTAACTTTAATTCAACTTAGCAATCAAGGCAACATTTCTCATTTTCATGAAGTTTAACATGATGTATTAAAATAACTGAAACTAAACCTGAAATAAAAATGAATGAACCTATATAAAAATAAACAATAAAAATTACAACAACAAAAAACGCAATTACTAAAACTTTAATAAAAAATTATAATGAAACTGAAAATATTAAAACAAAAAAACGAATTGAAAATATTAACAAAAACAACAGTAATTTTTTTAATAACTGTAAAATATTGTAAAAACGCTATGGGAAAAAAACAGTAAATAGGTTAACAGTAACTGTACATTTTATATGAGTTTACAGTAAAATACTGTTACAGTTTTTAGATGTAAAAAAGAACAGATCCACATACTGTATAATATACAGTAAAAACCTGTAAACTGACATTCCCAGAATGTGTTACTTCACATTTGAAGGTATTTTGTTTAAATAATCATGTTTCTTAATAGTTTTTGTTATAAGTTACTGTATGTACATTTGGGTTTTATGTTACGTCTTCTGTTGTTTAATGAATGAAAATATTTCATTATTTTAGTGTCGTGTGTGTTACCATGATGGTGTTTTGAGATTGCGTGAGTGACCCTGTGCACCTTCTGTATACTAGTATATATTTCTGCCTGTAGAAAAACTGATGAACTTATTCATGATTCTTCATGTGTCTTCCTCTTTTACCTGCATTATAATGGTGGTTGTCAGTGTATGTTAATTTGTTGATTTTATAAAATTTTCTTGTTTGTAAATCACAGTTTTATACTGTAAAATGTACAGGTTCTGTAAATATTTTCACGTTTTTACTGTCAGAATTATTCTGGCAACCACAGCAGCCAAAAAATACAAAATAATTTTTTAAGATCTCAGTGATACTAAAATTACACAGTTATGGTTAACGAAAATTTCTGAGTTCATTTCGCTTTTAGTTCTTAGATCACAGAATACATATAAATACCTGTCTTTTCACAATCTTCATGTCTGCTTCTACTTTTTCATGCCCCTTGAGGAACCGCAGGGAACATATGTATTATTTGTTTTTGCAGCCCGGTGTCTGGACCTTTGGGGGATATTTGGTCTGAGGATCCCATTAATAACCTCTGGTCCATAGATCAGCTGAGACGACCGACCCACTGACCCGCTGGGACACCGTCCTGCTGAAAACATGTGAGACCGGTGCAGACACTGGAACGAGGGAACAAATTAGTACAATGTGGTTACGAATGAATACGTTTTGGGAATGAATTCTTAATTCATCACAATTTAAGTAAATTGCCCATGATTTATCTATTAAAGCATGCATTTTAGTCTTAAGCCTTGTCTGTAAAACTGGGCAAAAGTGTAAAAAACGGTACGTAATTGAGGTAGTTTAGGTGTATAGTGGTTCAAAATTGTATTATTCTTGAAGTGGTCCACCACCTTAAAAGAGTGTATAACCAGTCTGCTTGTTGGCTATCGGATCAGGAACCTTCCAAGCTGTTCCACCAACCGTGGTGTAACTAGGTGTCAGCATTTCTGAGTCAGCAGTGACGCCGCTGATATATCTGGATTCGAGCTCATGCTGGACACCAAATACTAATACTAGGTGAGGAGCTAGCGTCTTTTAAGCACCCTTAAGCTGGCAGTGGTTTGAAGAACACTTTCAATCATCCAGACACACCCTCCCATCTTCATGACACCTCTCCTCAGAATGGCACATTAAACTGTCCCCACAAACGTTTTATAGTCCAGCATATTCGCCTTTCAACACCTCGCAAATAGATCGGCATCGGTCGTTTTAAATGCTAAAGTGAATTTAGCCATCACATCATTATAATGTTTGGCTGAAGGCTTGTTGGTAAATGGAAATCGCTTTACGCTGGTCATTCAGGAATATCTAGCCTGGACCAGAAGTTCAGTTAAGATGGTCTGAGTTGGGTAGATCAGTACCAGGGACAAAAGCTTAGAGATGTTGGCAAGTGCTGGTCTGAAACCTTTGGTGTAATGCCACACCTTACTGTCTCGCTCTAAGAAAGGAAACCTCCCAATCCAGGAGGGTTTTGCCAAGAATAGAAGCCACATCTTTCAGCAGAAGAAAAGTCCTGCCGTAAGCGTTTTCTTTCTCTCTCAGTCTCGCTGCTGTGGCTTTCCCTGCCCAAAAGCTACAAAAGCTGAATAAACAGCAGTGAACAAGGGCTTGCTGAGTTTTCTGGAAATATGCGGAGGAAATGGGTCTCTCGTTTCGACAAATGGCCCACTTTTGAGAGGAGTCAAATAAGCCTGCAAGGACCGAACAGCAGGTTGGAGAACATGTTGCATTCAGTCAAAAGGAGAATCCGGAAGTCTGGATTATTCTGTATGAGCCTTAAAAATATTTGCTGACACCCCCAGAGCTTCAGTAGTTTGTTTAAATAGCAGTGTCAATAACACCCAGTTTGGGGTCGTGGTTAAAGCTCTGGGCTGGAAACTGAAAGGCTGTAGGTTCAAATATCTCAAGTAATTCATAATGAAAGGTTGTAGGGTCAAATCCTAAATAAATACAGTTACATGTATGGAAGCCCATTTCTGCCTCAAAGTAAAAATATAAAAAGCTTATTGTGACTATTTCTTGAAACAATAGGGTATATGTCGAACGTCGCATTACGAAACAGGAAAACAGAACGCATCGCTTCCGGTTCAGGTCTTTTGTATGTGCTGCTTGCATTTTTTTACTGTTTTACTCAAGATAACTTAAAAGGAGCGAGCAAAGATGATCATAACCAATGTCCCTCGCATGTGAAGATCGATATTTAAAAGTAAAAAAAAAAAAAAAAAAATCTTCACACTAACGTTTAGATATTTAAATAGAATAAAACGCCAATAACAAAGTGAGATAGGTAGGTTAGCTGATTACCTTAAAATTCCATAGATATCGGCGTCAGTTCATACGGCTGTTAACACTTTCTATGACAAGCGGATGCGATGAGACCAGGTTTCCGGTTTCGTCATGCGACGTTCGACATATACCCTATTGACTTCATATCTCAAATTGTGATTTTTATATCTCGCAAAGTGACTTTATCTTTTGCCTTTGCTCTTTGTTAGAGATACCTTTGGATATTATTAAAGACTGTTTGAACCTGAGTGCTTTCCTACAACGTGTCATGACAATATCTCACAATTGCGGCTTTGTTTCTCCATTGGTGTGAATTATTTTTTTTATTTTTTTATTTTTTTATTGCCACTGTATATTAGCCTGGGTTTCCCCATGCTGCCTTGTGCGCAGCCCGATTTTATTCACGCTGCTAGGCAGCCTGGACACCATGGACCAGATTTTCCCCTCAAAAAGGGAACCAATCACAGAACAGGGAGGGAGCAGCAAGACGATGACGACGTCTATGCGACACACCGAAGCAGTTTGTTTATATCTATGGATCCAACATGGCAGCAGACACGAAGTTACCTTTCGATGCAGCCTTAGTAGTTTAGAACGCAAGTTTATTTCGTCTTCTTCCTCGTTGAGTTTCTGTCGCTCTACATACGTCATCTGGTATAATTGAAACGATTGACTATGAGCACAGTTCAGGCGCATTTGATAGACATTCGTAGCGCCCAATAAACGGCTCTGGGCATTCGTAAACCACGCCTCAAATACGAGAAAATTAACATGTGGTTCCCAGACCACGTCTCAATGAGACGAGGTCTGACGTTAGCCAGGCTAACTGTATATCTTATGATTGCAGCTTTGTTTCTCATAAATCTGACTTATATATATATAGTTACTTTTGCCAGTCCAACCAAGTAATGAGTCAAGGAGGAGTAAAAACATTGGCTCTGGTTCACTTATCACACTGGAAATAGAGGTGAAGTTTAGTGCATTGGTTGAGGGTGAACCAATCATATAGTTCATATTTTACCCCAATAAATCGCATCAGATCATTCATTTTACTTTTTATTGTCATCCATTCAATCAAAGATAAAGGAGCCCTAATGTTACCCATGTTTCCCCCATCTGATTGGAGATCTTTCAAAGAATCTGACGCTTGATTTTCAGACTTTCATCAGACAATCTCTTTCATCTCTTTCACGATGAGGTTTTCCTCCTCAAAGCTTTGAGGAGAAATTAGAAACCACACTGCTGATTTTTCATAAAACATCACAAGCTCAGCATCAGATTTTATGACTGAGTTCAGTACAGTCAGCAGAGAAGTTGATCTTAGATGAATTCCTCTGGCTGATCTTGGCGTCTCTCCCATTTCTTCAAGCTCCCTGATGGGAAGTGTGAACCCCACACCGAGGCTGACACGAGAACAGTCGAAATACTGACAGGGTCACGGGGGCCTGATCTGGGGTGAGAGGACAGCTTGTCAAGAGGTGTGGGTTCCTTTGGTGTGTCTCACTCAAAACAACTAGCAGTTGTGACGCAGAGCCACCGCTAACACATTTTGCCTGTGTGTGTCCAAGTGTCTCGCTCACTCAAAAATTCTATCTTATGTTCATGTTTTCATCTGGAAGATGTATTTTTGGGGATTTTGCTCATCTGCAGAATGTCTAGAGACACACAAATGGCACTCTTCATAAGTTCACAAGAGATTTGTCCATATATTTGAATAGAGTTTGGCATTAGCATGCCGCTTAGATATGTTATCACTAAAGATAAGTCATACACAAATGATACTCTCCATGATAAGTGCATGGGAGAATCAACAATATATCCCTAAAGAGTTTAATGTTAGCAATATTGTTAAAGTTAATGAGTTCACACTAATTTGTTAATGTGTTCAATAGCGTTTGCATCCAGAGTTTGCTGTTAGCATTGTATAAAGCTAATGTGATATTGCTAATATGCTAATGTGCAATGCATACAAATCACAGTCTTCACATTAAAGTGTAATGAGGACTGAATTCCAACATTTATCTTGACTAATTTGTCAACTAAAAAATTCCTCACAATGCATTCTGGGATAGCATCCCCTGTGAAGTATACATGTGATCTAATGATATAATGTTGCAACCTATAGGCCTACCCTTTGGAGCATCCTTCATGCCGGATGGTGCCTTCGAATACTGTCTAGGTAGGCAGCACACTTGGTTTTGGAACAGACAAGTCAATGAAGAGCTACTTCAAAAATGCATGTATCCTCAGGTAAACCATCCCGTCTCCTCATTTAGCCCTTTTTGATTTGAACTAACTGGGTGAAATAAATAAGACGCATGGTCAATAATGAAGACGAGCACATACCCAGAGGTTTTTATGGCTCAGTGAAATGGAAACCAAGCTATTTAGGAAGCCGTAAACTCAACATAAGAACTCATCATGTCAGCTCTCAGCACCCAGCTCCATATATGGGAAGATTTGCTTCAACTGCTCACATGGAAAGTTTTCACCTAGTGACGTCCAGGAATGGGAAAAATGGGCTAATATTGATCGAGTTCTGTCATTGTCACGCTACATACACTAACACGCATGCTAAATTGCCTCAATGTCAAGATCACAAGAGGAACCAAGCCGTCCAAGCATCTATATTGTTCAGCTGACTAGATCGATAGATGGATGGATAGATGGGAAGAGTTTAGTGCAGTTTATCAATAGATAGATTCATACATATACACATAGATGGATGAATGGGAAGAGTTTAGTGCAGTCTATCACCAGAACAGCTTGAAAACATTGTCTTGCTTCAGTGAACCTCACAAATGAGTCACATCAGTGCAGGAGAATTCCTGGTCTCCATCCGGCCTTATGCTGTTATGGAATCTCTTATCTTGAGGATGCAAAGTAAAGCAAACTGTCGGTAAGTGCTTCGCTGACTCCTTCCCAGCAGCGTCCAAGTGTTTAACACTGGGGTACTTGAGCTTCAGGGATTTCTTTGCTGATTTCATACCTAGAAGTTTTGTTGATTGACGAGCAACATTTGTTTTTTGTCTTTTTATCTTGTTTTCTGTTCCTTTTCAAGTGATCAAGGATCTTCTGATGTTCTGGAGGAGAATAATCGCTGTTATCTCGTCACATCTGAAGTCGCCATTCTGGCCAGATTATGGCGGTCTGTCTTGCGTGAGATACGGCTCTGAGTTTGCTCCAGCTGTGTTAGTGGAACACAGACAAACACTTCATAGGGAGGAACCCTCACTAGCCCACAACTATTCAACCATTATGGCTGCCACCCGCATCAAACAGGCTTTAAAAAAAAAAAAACAAGGGGAAAAAACAAGAAAGCTCTCAAATGAATCACATTCCACTGCCAAAGCTGCTTGTTTTTCACATTATCATGAGTGACGTGAAAAGCAGAGGAGTTTGTCTGCTTGTTTTCCTCTCCAATTTTATGACCAGGGTGGGAGTTGCTTTGCTGACAGATAACAATTTGGACAACAGCTTGAAATGAGTGTAAGAGACATGTAGTTCCTAAGGTGACTGTCTGCTTGGTAAATCGAAGGCTGCTCATGTGAAACACTATCTTGCCACATCACAATGAAGGGTAAAATTAAAGCTATGATTGACACAATGTAATCGAAGAGACAGGCATTTTTGGTGTCATGTCTTTTCACGGAGACTTCTCTTGGCAGAGCGTGCAGCTATTTCTCCCATAATGGTTGAGGTTTATCTACGCGCATGACACAAAAGCAATTTGTCTGGTGACTGTGATTGAGTTGACCAATGAAACTGGCTGTGGGAAATTGGCCTTTTCTGCTTATTACGAGTATTAAGTTGTTAGATGAGCAACATCAAACGAATCAACTTTTCTTGCATTTGCAAGATTTTGAGAACAATTTTCACTCATTTACTTTTTTATAATATTGACATCCAACAAAAAACACTCCAGAAGTGTCTAAATGAACCGCACAAACCACAAAACCTACTACTTTACATTGCTATGGGGAAATGACTAGGAGCTTGGTTTAAGAATTTTACATTTTCTTTAAAAGAAAGGAAGCCGTCGCCTGTATGTGGACTGCACACATTGAGACTGCTGGCAGGGTTTAGGAGCAGTTTCAGATCAGTGCCAAAAAATGAAAGAATCCTCCCCCATCATACTCATCTCAGACCTTACAGTAGAAATGCTCTGGGGCTCAGGGTGAAAATCTGCCCAGGCCCGCCAAGCATTTCTCCCAGAGACCACCTCAGCTCTGATCTCTCTCAAACAGCTTGCGGCAGCGGAACGCTACACATCTCCTTCATGGGTACCAACAGTCCAGGCTTTAGTGAGTAGTCAGCACATAAAGAGATCTTGATCGCCTCTCTCCACAAGTCCATCTGTGTGAGTCTTAAATCCTTAATGTGGTTTGATCGGCCTGTTGGTTTTTGTATCGCAGGAACAGAGTGATACAAGAAAAAAGTCCTGTTATGTAGGATTTTGGCTACCTTGGACCATTATACATACAGCATTATACTACAGGCTGTTGAAAGCTTGAATCTGATTGGTTGACGAACGTTCTAAGGTGTGCAGTTATTTTCAGGGAAACACACGGCTAAAGTAGTTCCCGGTAGGTTTTGAGTCTGCATTAGTCTGTTATCAGTGGCTGAAGCTTCTGCTTCGCGTTGTGGCCGCATTACCACCTCAGGTGTGCATTATTTTTTCTAATAATTCAACAGTTAATTTACTAATTAACCGCATGAAAGCCGGAACTGACCATTTAGAATCAAGTATTTCAGACAGCTGTGAAATTAAAAGTATGGAGGCCTGCACATGACACGTGGACAAAAAAATAGATGATATGCTCATGAATTTAGAATTTTTACTTTTTAATTTTGTGGCCACATTGTACTAATTTGTTGAAAAACTGTGGCAAAATGTAACCTAAATGAGGGAACAGTTTGGTACAACGTGGACACAATTTACCTAAAACAAGGGAATGAATTTGGGAACAACTTTCAAACATGTGGCAGAAATAAACCAATATTTCCACTTGGCATTGTGTAGCGTTTACTACAGTAAAGTTGACTGAGTGGATCAAGCAGTCTGAGCTGGTGTGATTGAGTGGAGGAAGGGGACTGATTTGCATATTCAATCTATTTTAAGGCATGAAGAAATAATTTTCACAGGAGAAAAAATAAATAAATAAATTTAATTGAAGATGAGTTTTAATGGTTAAAATGATTGACTGAAAGCGGACTTTAACTTGTGGCCGTGATATTTTTTTTTATTTTTTTATTTTTTTTCATTAAAGGGATAGATCACACAAAAAATTTTTTTTAGAAAAAGATCTCTAATCTTATCAAAAAGTACTCTTGTATTAGATTCCAAGTCATCTAAAGCCATACAAAAAGACATGGAAAAAATTCTGCTAAATAACTTAATGGGTTTCCAGTAAAAGGAGAGTGAGTTAATACTGACAGAATTATTATTTTTGGCTAAACTAGCTGTTTATGTCATGTACAACCTGGGTTGGTGAAACCTTATTGTAAGCGACACGTGAGCTGGTTATTAAATGCACATGTGTGTGGTCATTCCTCCAGTGATAACTATCGCAGGGCTTGATTTCCCTGGCATGACAGAGTGGAAGCAAAGTGTATGCTTGTATGTCATCACCCCCTTGATATGTGTGTGTTGGAGTCTCAAGTTGCGTTGGGGTCAGGTTGCACCTCTGCCTCTCACCAACATTTGCTGTCCAGAATTAATTTACCCCAGCATGGTACTAGTTAATCCCATCTATCTATATATACACTGCAATTTCCCTGAGCTGCTCAGATGGACCTCTGAGAGACTTAGAAAGTCCTGTTTGTCATTGAGAATGAATTCTCTGGGGTGCTTCGCCTGGTCCCTGCCGCAGGGGGGGAAAACAGATAAAGTGATAAAACATGAGGATTAGTTTAGTGAGACTTTTGGAAGTTTTGGGGACCATTTTCATATTATTTTATTCATTTTTTCATACGACTTTGTCAACAACAACAAAAAGTTAATTTACTGAGGAAAAAGTGAGTGGTACTTGCCCATGCAAATGTCACCACTATAATGTCAAGAGTGATGTAAGTTGCTAAGCAGTTGCTAGGATGTTGTGTGTGGTTGTTAAGGTGTTGCTAGGGTGTTCTGGGGGGTTGCTAGGGTTTTCTGAGTGGTTGCTTGGGCACTGGTAGTTTGTTTATGGGGTGTTCTGGGTGGTTGCTGTTTGCCAATCAGTTGCTAGGATGTTCTGTATGGTTGCTAAGGTGTTGTTAGGGTGTTCTGGGTGGTTGCTATGGCACTGGTAGTTGGTTTGTGGGGAGTTGTTGGTGGTTGCTGGTTGTTAAGCAGTTGCTAGAATGTTCTAGGTGCTTGCTAAGGTGTTGTTAGGATATTCTGGGTGGTTGCTAGGTTTTTCTGCTTGGGCACTGGTCATTGGTTTCTGGGGTGTTCTGGGTGGTTGATAAGATGTTCTGTGTGGTTGCTAAGGGGTTGCTAGGGTGTTCTTGGTGTTTACTAGGGTTTTTCCTGTGTGATTGCTAGGGCACTTGTAGTTGGTTTCTGTGGTGTTCTGGGTGTTTGCTGGTTGCTAGTTGGTCTCTGTGGTTGCTAGGGTGTTCTGGGTGGTTGCTGAGGTGTTTCTAAGGTGTTCTGGGTGGTTGTTGGGATGTTATTCAGCAGTTGCTGAGTGGTTGTTATGGAATTGCTAGACTTGGTTAATAGGCAGATGCTAGGTCTTTCTGGGTAGTTGCTAGGCAGTTGCCAATGAGTTTTTGGTGGATGCTAAGGCATTGATTAGCAGTTGCTTAGCATTTGCAAGTTTGTTCTGGGTTGTTGTGAGGGCATTGCTTGGCGGATACTAGGTTTTTCTGAGTAGCTGACAGGGCCTGACGAGGTGGTTGTTAGGGTGTTCTGTGTGGTCGCTAGGGTATGCTACTTGGATACTATGGAGACAGGTCCTGGTGGTTGCTAAAGCATTGATTAGCAGTTACTTAAAGGCTGCATGGGTGTTCTGGGTTGTTGTTAGGGCATTGCTTGGTGGTTGCTAGGTTTTTCTGGATCATTGCTAGGGTATTGCTATGCAGTTGCTAGGGTGTTGGGGGAAATTGCTTACAGGTCAAAAGTCTCAGAATGATATGTATTCTTTGGGATTACGCCACCAATACGTTTCTTAGAAAAGCAATACAACTCTAGCCACATGATTTGAGGTATCATTCATATCCATAACACAAATGGTGTGGGACGAGTGATGCACTGCAGTTTAATACTCGGACTCATTTGTAAGAAATAATAATAGTCGTCTTCTCTAGCAAATACCACTAATGTTATAAATAAATGTGTTGTTGGCCCATATCAAAAGATCCCAAAATGTCTTTCTTAATTTGGCCAACAGCTTAACATTTGATGTTAGGTTCTATATATGAAGATCATCTATGCAGAAGGACTCTTGTTCATGTCAGCTTCTCTGGTTTCCTCTGCCTTTCATTCCTTAATCCTCAGTAGACATGGGAAGTGTAACTCCCCTTCCGGACAGTCATTATAGAGCCTGAAGGAGATACTGAAGTTGTTAATTTTAGATGTTGTGAAAGATAAATGTTCATGCATGTTAGTTAATTTTTTTTCTATAACAGAAATGTTATCATGATTGCTTTGTTTGCTCACTTTGTTTAGTTGCTTTCACAGTAATTCTATGTAGCCTACAAATCACATTTTTCTTCAGAAAACTCTCGTATTTTTATGCATTATTGAAACAAAGCCAAATAACACAATTATGCAATTTTCTCTGAACTGTGTATTTTTTAGCTCTTGCTCTCTGTTTGGGAAAGGACAGTGTTCCACAGCTAAAGTCACATCCCAAGGGTCGACCGCTTTAGATAAACATGCATCTGATGCCAGCGCTATTACTCCAGCATGGATGGATGTGTCATGAAACCAATGGGTCTGTTATGGTAAAAGATCACCAGAGATGATAAACCATCAGAGACCCAGAGGGGAAAACAGAACAAGAAGACATAAACAAGGAACTCCAGCTTTCCTCATCATCCGCAGTACTTGTCTGTGTCTTTATATGCTAGAACAGATGGGAGAAACAATAAGATAATGATGTCCATGCATGCATATTTCTACAGATATAAACTGTTTGATTTGTATTAGTTGGATTGGAGAAAGATGAATATTAAAGGGTCTCAGATAACACCCAGCCTGTCACTATAAATTTGTACTATGAGGGATTGTGGACTAATCCAAAATGATCCTCATATAAACAGTGTTTAATAAGAGCTGAACAAAGCCAAGTTTCAGTTCACACTGTCAGAAACTTTTTTTTCCAGTGGGAAAAGTATGAGAAAACCATTTCAGTCTGTCTCAACGAGTTACTTTACAAACAACCAGATGCTGGGCAATATTTTCAAATGATATCTTCTAAGATATTTGTTTTCCAAAATACAAACTATTGTCTAATTATATCCAACATTTCCATAGCTGTGTTTGTGGCTATGAATGTTTACAGGCCTCCAGGGTATTTATGCTATTATTCATTTAATAAAAGGATTTACCCATAGTTCTTTGGGGCTTATTTATATTGTAAGATGCATTTAATCCATCATGTCACCACAAACCTCATTAAATGTAAAAAAGTTTTTTGTGATGTGAACGATAACAGGAAGTGACATAATAGGGGTCTGTCATAAACATAAATTTAAGATGAAATGGAAAAAAAAGGAATGCCTATTTTGCATTAAAGTCTATACTATTTTTTTGCATTATTTTAACTTTTTCCCGCCATTGATGGAATTTTTCGCCAAACCATGTTTTCACTGTTATACGGTAGGGGGCGCTATTACACATCATCTGAAATATTACAGGATCTCCAGATCAAAACACAGGAGAAAAAATAGTAGAACCAAGCAATAGAAGCTTTGCTTATGCACACATTAAGCTAATGTGATCATCAAACATTAAACAGCATATAAATCAAATGAAATGTCGACCCAGAAGGAATTAGCAACACTATCTCACGACCAATTCGTACGAATGATAAAAAGGAGGCTAATTCGTACGACCTCACTCACTCCAATTTGTCTAAACCCACGTGATGGGTAGGTTTAGGGGCGGGGTCAGGGGTAGGTCATTCGTATGAATTCATACGAATTGGTCAATTTATAAAATATGTACGATTTAGCAAAAATCGTACTAATTCGTACGAGTGAGGTCGTATGAATTCGTACGAATTAGCCACCTCGTAGAATTTGTACGTTTTGCCGTGAGATCAGGTTGCAATTATATATGACTGTGAATTTTTGGGGGTGTTGATGGACTCGATCTACTCCATCTATGAACTGATCATCGTTCTGAATCCCATCCGGACGAAGTCGTTGTTGTTTTTTTTATTATTAAACTAACGAGTGTTGATTAAAAAAAAAAAGAATGCATGAAGCTTGAATAAACTTTTTTTGGGGGTCTTTTCTATCTTTTAATATATTATATATGTTCAGATATTGACAATGAAAGTTTTGTGAAAATTATCAAAAATATTGGCGCTGGCAGGCAAAAAAAAAAAAAAAAAAAAAAAACACTGGTGGGGAAAGAGTTAATGACATAAACTGCAATAGTTTTATTAGCATTGCATTGTGATTATTCTTTTTTTGTTGTTGCATTACAATAATGACATTTGAGGGTTGAAAAGATGGTATCGATATGCAAGAAACCTTTATCGAAAACTCCAAGAACAGCTTTGTGCTATTCAATACAATTACAAGAGAGCAGAAATAGTGCAAGACAACTGCGTATTATAAGACTGGGGTTATTTTAGGGAATCATCACATTATGTTTGACCACTTGTCTAAGTGTTTTGTCATTTGAAATATACAGACTGGACCAGGTGCACGGGCATTAAGAGTGCCCTAAAAATACTCTGAGAAGCTTGTAAGGAGGAGAAGGACAGACCGAAGGATAACAGAGAGAGGAGTCAGTCCGCTCAATATCCCAAAGAAACAAACTGAAGCTCCTCTTGCATCTATCATGGGATCCATAAAGGCACAGCCGAGTCTGTTGATGACATTTTAAGCCCATGCAGAGTTTTTGTTAATTCTTATAGTGAAGAAGTGTTGAAACAAATGGCATGTATGAGTTCTGATTGAGTTATCTTAGTAATTATGAGATAATGTTATCAGTCAGAAATACGAGAATCTGACTTATTCTGTCATCAGTGACTCTTGGTCCAACACTTTTCCGTGAGGTTGATGGACCTTTTCATCCCAATTAAATAGCATACAGTATTAAAGGGCCAATACCCCTGCCACAGAAATTAAAAATAGCATTAAATGCCTCAATAAATTATTTCTAATTACCAAAAAATACCCATAACAAATTCTTTATTTTCATTTGGTTTATATTTAAGTCAAGTCTAGTCACTTTTATTATTATATAGCGCTTTCTACAATACTGATTGTTTCAAAGCAGCTTTACAGAGATAACAGGAAAATAATGCAACAAAATGTGTTTCTAGAAGAAAATAGCGTCATAGTTCAGCTTATGTAAGTTCAGTGATGGTTCATTTTTGTTGTAAAAAAAGTTCTTAATTTAGCTAATTTATATATATAGCCGCTGGAGAAAACAGTGATGTCATCGTCCAGCTCAGTTCAGTTCTCATATAATGGTGTCAATGCAGGCATATCAATAATAGGCTATTGTTGAATATTAAATGTCCCCAACTCAGTATGTAAATGTATTTCTTAAAACTCTCTTCCAGGCCTATTTTAATGAAATGGTTAAAGTGTATATATACAGTATATACTAAATAAAAAACCGGAGATGGATTTATTTTTTTGTTGCATATACATTAGTCATAAGTGATCCGACTGAGCGATGCGTTTTGATAACAGAGCGTCACGTCAACAAACGCGTGCGTTCTGTTCCATTCCGTCGCGCTCAGTGTGTATGAAGACATCTCAAGGAGTTCGCCTTGCCCATCACACCCCTTATATAGGCATATAAACGGTCAAATGTCGAGCAGTAGCGAATCGCCACACAGATCCATAAAAAAAGACAGGGGCCTGGAGAAGCAGCCCAATGCGGGTGTTTCCAAAAAAGTATTGAATGTCCAGAGGAATTCAGTAACCCCTCCCGTGAAAGTACGTATTTGAGAGCGCGCACAGGAGCGGGCGCTCGCACTCCAGCACTGCGTTCAGTCCCAAGCGCTTCTGACCGGCACTCCTCTGTGGACCTTTATCTGTCTCAGCTCAACAGCCCATAATAAGCAGCCATGGATGCCATCAAGAAGAAGATGCAAATGCTCAAGCTCGACAAGGAGAATGCCTTGGACAGAGCTGAGCAGGCTGAGGGAGACAAAAAGGCAGCGGAGGACAGGAGCAAACAGGTCTGCGGTTTTAATGAGGACTTTAAAAAGTTATCCATTACGCGCACGCGTCGGTCTCGCGCGCGCTACTTGATAAATGGATTATTAGGCTACTGCGCCTGAGTGGATTAGTTACGGGAAAAGTGTAAACTTTTCATTGTCAGTTAAAACAATATCTATTTATATCTATCTATTTAGTGTTGCTGTAATAATAATGTAATAATTGATATGCTGTCATTCATCTAATGCAGGAAAATGTAGGCTATATGCAGCCATTCATTCATTAACCCTCATGTTATAACCTATTGAGATAGACTTTTCTCTTTTGGTCCCCGAGTAGGATAAATAATTAGCAAATGTCTGTGATTTCTTCACGAAATTATTTGGTTTTCAATGTTTCAACAAAGATTTTCATTATTAGTATGCTATTAAATTCAAAGTGGTTGAAAATGTGTAACTACAAGGTTGTAACCTAACCTTGAAATCACTTACACTTTCGCTATTTTTCAACAGTGTCGTAATGTCTCCCCTTAAAATGTTCCTCTGATCAAACCAAAACTCTTCTGGCATATATTCCAGACACTTTAACTCTCCGTGGTCTCACAAAAAGTAGGCCTAGTCTATATTTTGCTATAAGAGACCACAAACAGATCATCACGAAGGGTTAAATAGCATGCTTAGTATCCGAAGTAGACATATTTAGTGTTTTAATAGCATTTGTAATAAACGTTTACCTTATTTGTTGTGAAAACTGTCATTTATGCATGTGTAGTTAGAAGACGAGCTAATTCAGTTGGAAAAGAGGTTGCGCGTAAGCGAGGACGAGCGTGATAAAGTGCTTGAGGAGTACCAGGGTGTCGAGGAGAAGCTCCTGACCGCCGACGAAGTCGCCACCAAGGTATTTTCCCGTGTGTCCCTGTCTGAATCTCCCTAACTTTTCTTTCTTTCCGTCTCTTTCTCTGCCTCCACACTCCGCGCGCACTCTGCTTCCCGCTCTTCACTGCTGTCAATCACTCACTCGAACACGCGCAGCTTGAGGATGACCTCATAGCACTGCAGAAGAAACTCAAGGGCACTGAAGATGAGCTCGACAAGTATTCCGAGGCTCTTAAAGATGCCCAGGAGAAACTGGAGCTGGCTGAGAAGAAAGCCGCAGATGTGAGTACATGCAGCTTCTTCACCGCCTTCCTCACGCATCTTTTCCTGACACTTTTGGCATGCCACTTTTTTTTTTTTTTTTTTAGGCCTGTAGCCAATGTCTGTCATATATCATATTTGAAGATGGTTGTGGGTGTTGTTTTCGGACCCGGGTTGCACTTAGGAAACTTCTCAATTATGTTTCATTTAAGTAACACTTTCCTCACACGTCATTTCTTGAGATAAATAAACAATAAAGTGACGTCACGCCACATGTTTTAGGCTCATGAACTGTATGTGTGACATCATTTCGTTATCAGTTATCTATAAGGGCAAAGAGTCGCTTATGGCATGGTGATATTAAACACACTTTGCATTCCTCTGACCAAACATGGAGTGTTAGGGTAAGCAAACATTAACATAAGATTCGCGATTTAAATTACAAGACGTGCATTCCAAGGCGAGAGAGAGAGAGAGAGAGAGAGAGAGAGCAGACAGGCTGTTATATTTAGCCCAGTGCTTTATATGGTCAAGACTCAGCTCGAGCTCAACTCCTTGGGCTCTGCCCTCCTCGGCAAAGACTGAACGACTGGAATACTTTCTTTTTAAATGGCCATTCATTAAGTGTCCAAACTAAACTGTATTGCATGAGTGGATAATCCAAAGTCTTGTGAAGTATTTGCATAGCTTTGCATGAGACAAGGTCGTGCTCTGAACATCTAGCTACAAAGAACAGTTTACCTGAGTCGTTTTGTTCCGGTGATTCGACATCCGTTGTTAAACAGTTAAGAGAGTTATCTCGAATTAAATTAAACGCATTCAAATAAGTTATCTGTGAGAAGCAAAATCGTTACAAATATATACACTTTCACTCAGTTTTGTTGTGTGAAAATAATAGATATTTGCACTGTGGTCTTGGATAGTGCTCACTAGGACTCCCCCTCGTGTTCAATGACAGAACTACAGTAAGGGCGCGAAATTTGGCTGTACTTAAGTTTCAAATTAAAATATTACAATATTTTTAAACACACACACACACATATATATATATATACATACAAATAGTATATATATATATATATATATATATATATATACAAACAGTATATAATTTGTTTTTTTGGCAGACGCTTTTATCCAAAGCGACTTACATTGCATTTCAAGGTACACATTTACATTCTTATCAATTATTGCTTTCCCTGGGAATCAAACGCATGATCTTAGCATTGCAAGCACAAACGCTCTGCTGTTTGAGCTACAGGAAAGTTATATATATATATATATATATATATATATATATATATATCGATTAATTTAATCTAACATGAAAGTTTGTGTTTATATAATGTGTGTAGCCTATATATTATGTGTGTGTGTGTGTGTGTGTGTGTGTGTGTGTGTGTGTGTGTGTGTGTGTGTGTGTGTGTGTGTGTGTACTTTACTTTACACTTACACATAATTTATATATATATACTTACACACGTAAACTAACTTTAATGTTAAATGCAATTAATCGTGATTAATCGATTTGACAGCACTAATTTAATATATATATATATATATATATATATATATATATATATATATATATATATGAAGAGTTCAGATGCAAAAGCCTCTAAGTGTCATCTGAAATTTTCTTCTAGAATGACCATTTTTATCAAGCTTGTATAATTAAGTTAACTAATTTCACTTAAATGGCAATGAAAATGACCTATTACCTATTGTCATTTAAGTGAAATTACTGAACTTAAATATACAAGCTTGATAAAAATGGTCATTCTAGAAGAAAATTTCAGATGGCACTTAGAGGCTTTTGCATCTGAACTCTTCATATATATATATATATATAATACATGCATACATAACAATGATCATTTATTATAACAAATCCATGTAATATTAGTAAATAATATAACCATAATAATAAAAAGTATATAGCTAAGTAAAATAGTATTTTGTCACTTAACAATCTATTACAATATCAAATTGTTTGGAAAAGAGTAAAACAGCAAAGTCAGATCTGGTCGATGCTGTATTTATCCCTATAGAGGGCGCAACAGGACAAAACGAATAGACTGGAGGCCCAGAACGGCGCACCCCTCCCAGTGAAGCCATTCCATATTTAGCAGCTCAGTTTCAGCAGCAGCAGCAGCAGCATCCCAGTCAGGGAACCACCAGCCCACTGATTAACGCATTCATTCAGGTGTGCAGCGGGTAGTGCATATCCCCCAAATGGCTTTACAATGACCTACGAGTTTAACGAATTCATAAAAAATAAAAGTTTTAACACATTAAACATGCATTACATATCACCTCTCGTATGTCTCGCATGGAAATGACTGTTTGATGTAAAGCGGCAGATAAGCCCTAGTTTGTGGTAATGACGTCGTTTGGGGCTCGCCTATGAAAACATGGTTACTTCCGGTGTGATCTGTAAACGTTGCTCCGCGCGCGCACACACACACATACACAGATCAGGGGCAGCAGCGTCTCTGAGCTGTGCTCTTAAGTAAACGCGGTACAATACGAGGCTTTTAGGGGTTATTTAAAATTATAATGGCGGCTACATCGCTGGAAGCAGTCAAAAGGAAAATTAAACTGTTGCAAGAGCAAGCAGACGGAGCTGAAGAGAAAGCGGAGAAACTGCAGAGGGACTTGGCGCTCGAGAGGAAAGCCAGAGAAACAGTAAGAACGCCACATTATATAAAGTGTGAAGTGCATGTGTTGAAATGCGACTCGCTACAGTGTAGCGTCACGCGCATTCCACGCGTTCAGACGGGAATCATTTAAACGGTCGCGCATAGAATATGCGGATATGATGATGTGCGCGGTAACGTAGCGGAATTTCTCAGACGCCCTCTACGCGCTGTTTGTCTGCCCGTTAAACGGCGATATGTAGACTGTATCACGCCCGATTTTTATATATGTAATTTAAGAGCTCCGACTTATGACAAGCAGGAGACGCGAATGAAATGCTTGCCTATGTGATTATAGACTGACGCATCTAAATGGAGTTTAAAGGTGCTGAATAACGATGTCCGACTCGTATTCTAACGAGTCGCAATTTTGAGTCGGATCTTGTTTATGAATCAGTTGAACCGGTCCACAAATTTTGTCTGTATTGATTCACGAAACTGACTGAAAATCTACGAACGTTTTTCTGATCAACAATTCTTTGACTCATTGCGAGATCTGTCTCTTTTGGACCGATCCGACTCATTATAAAGCGAAATAATGAACGGGAAACATTTCGTTTAAACATGATCGATTCCCAGCAGTGAGCCAGCAACTGATGAGTGAACTGATAACATCTGATGTGAATTAACGTTGCCAAAAAAAAACACTCACAAAAAAACTTATAAGTAGCTGTTTTTTTAAATAGCAAAAACTTTAAGACTAAAGAGTAAATTCATTTTTAGAATTAATTTGTAGGTTTGTTTAATATGATTGCAAATTATATATTGATGCTATAAATTGACTTATTAAATTATTAATGACTGCAAAAAAACTGAACGGAGACTTGTTAATAAAAGTTAAAGTTAGTCTGAAAAAAATTTGAACCACATGATGATAATTACGTCTGAGTGTCTAAAATAATTAGTAAGACGTTTTTGAGTCGGTTCTTTGAATCGAGTCGCTCGAAGGAATCGATTCGCGGGAGTGAGTCGGACTTCTTGAAACAAGACGTTTAAACAACAGAGACTATATTGTTTTCACCCAAAACTTTACCGGCGACATCCCTGTACAAGACTGTTATCTGTCTCTTGTTGACTGTTGTAATTGGAGAGTGGGGTTATAATCCAGTTAGTTGTACAGTACTTCTCTGAATAGGTCCTTGTTTGATGACCATTTACATGGACCAGATGCTCTGAGTGCAATCGTTCAGGCTAATGCCAACAGCAGTTTAGTAGTGATCCTGGAACTGTTTATGTAGTGGTTTTATCGTAATGAACTGGCAGTGTTGCTGCCTCAGGCTCTGTGTGGACATCTGATAAAGCATTTCAGCAGTTTCCCTTATATGGCCAGTCTGCATTGTCACATACAGTGGGACTCACCTTAACTGTGCAGAAACAAACAGCGGTGGCTGTCAAGGTTATCCGAGTCGCTTTCCAGTTTTTCATATCTCAGCTGACAATATAACATGTACTTTGCCCTATGTAGCTCCCTATAGTATGCATTTGCATATCACTGGGCTGGGACTTAAAGGGACAGTTCACCCAAAAATGAAAAATTTGTCATTTACTCACCCTTAAGTTGTTCCAAATCCAAACCTGTATGAGTTTCTTTCTTCTGTTGAACACAAAGGAAGATATTTAGAAAAAATGGGTAACCAAACAGTTGGGCCCCATTGACTTCCATAGTTTGGAAAATATACTATGGAAGTCAATGGGGTTCATCAACTGATTGCTTAGACATTTTTCAAAATATCATCTTTTGCATACTTTACCACTATATAGTAGGTGAAAAACAAGAAAGTCATACAAGTTTGGAACAACTTGAGGGTGAGTGAATGATGACAGCACTATCCCATTAAGCAGATGTTATTTGTTACTCATGCTATAAAACATAAATGCAACTTTGTGTTTTGATGGTGTAACAACAAGACTGTCGATTAATTTGCCATAACTCTTATAGCCCAAATTATACATCTGATGTAAAGTAGAGACTCAACATATAGGATAGTTTGTCTAAAATGTCAACAACAACAAAATCATAATTATTAATGTGGCAGATGAGTTTGATTAGGGCTGGGTTTTCATTCAGAGTGAGGTTGATTCGGATTCACAAGCTTTTGATTTCAATTCAATTTGATTCAGTTCAGATTCAATTTGATTCAATTCTGATTCATTTAGGAATATTTCAATTACTGTATTTACCAAAATGTAACTTTTTTTTTTGTTTTTGTTTTTTCTGAAACGTGCTGCTACTTAATGGTAAATATCAGACTAATTCAAACCGGTAGTTTGTCTTTTTGAACTCTTCATTAAAACAACTGACACATAAGAGTCATTCCTTTTAGGAATTGGTTTCTTTGCATAATATATGTGGAGCATAAAATTAAAATGCCTATATCTTCAACTATCTTTTCTATGCATGAATTGGACAGCCAGTTGTACTTTATTCTTCACATTTAGCATCGTCACAACAGAACGGCAATCCAAATTTTTGGTTTACAGCCACCGGGAACCCACAAGCTTCATAAAGCAGCATTGAGTTTCACTGCAGTCAACAAAATAATGTTTATAACAGGTAGCAGGAGCAGCCTGCAGTTCTCCACTGGTCGTGTGTGTTTGGCCTTTGACAGTGTAATCCGTGTAGGTCCGTTGGGACTCCCTCCCACAGCCTGTTAACTTTGTCCCAGAGGCTCGGTAATGATCTGATGGCCTAGTCCTGTCTCATCCATTAGCATTGCTGCAATTACGTGTTATATGGTGTGTGTGTGACCACAGCAGAAGGAATCGCTCTCTCTCAGTAGGTCTTAATGGAAGCTAGTTAGCGTACACCAAAATGCACCATCACCAAAACCTACTGGATAGTTACAAATACAAGCTTGAGCATTCTTTACGCTGAATGGGAGCTGTCAGCATTTTTGGGTTTTGGGTGTCACAGTCTGTGACGTGTGTGTGTGGACATCTGTGGGTTTTATCTGATCTTGAGCATTTATACCAGTTCCTCTGTGCTCTTCAAGGCTGAGAGTGATGTGGCGTCCCTGAACAGACGTATCCAGCTGGTTGAGGAGGAGTTGGACCGCGCACAGGAGCGTTTGGCCACTGCCCTGCAGAAGCTGGAGGAGGCCGAGAAGGCTGCCGATGAGAGCGAGAGGTTAGTACAGCACTCGCACTCCCTTTACAGAAACCATCAAACAGTGCAGTGAAATGCGGTTGATGTCAAATATTTGCGAGGTTATTTCTGTGCAGAACTAGTAGAGTCTCATTTGAATCTGTTTTAAGTGAGTGAGTGAATCATTCTAATTTGCTTTTCATTGAAGTGTCTCCTTTCTGAAACACTTGATGACTTTCTTGCCTTCGAAGGCTGAATATAGCACAAAACATTCTAAGTGTGAGCTGAGGACCGTTTAATTGGTTGCACCAACTGGACGAATTGGCCGTTTACTGAATAAATCAGCATCTTTGAGTCTGAACATCTTGATGAACGCGGAATCTCATTTGTGAGGAAACCATATGAACGCCGTATCTTGTTTGAGAACTGAACCGAATGAACATTTTCGAGCGAACCAAATGAACGCGGTATCATTCGTGAATGAACCAAACTTAATAAATGGATCATTCATTCGGGATCGATGAATAAATCATCGAACACATCCGGCAGAATCTCGTTTGTGAACGAACCGAATGAACGCTATATCTCATTTGTGAGGGAACGAATCAACACTATGAATCGCATACTAGGTACTTATTTTTGAATAAGTAATTACTTGATACAAAAAGTATGTATGTGTGTAGTATGAATGTAATCTGGACATACTACAATCACCATGTTGTCATTATCATGTGTGACATACCGATATCAGTTGTCACTTCACTGCCATTCCTGTGGCCTCATAGGATAGTAAATTGTCCATCAAATGCACACTTCAGAATCTCACTGGAAGTAGTAGGTCATCCTACACATAGGCCGCCTACTTTTTTCAACAGTCACATACTGTTTTTCACCTTTTATACAGTAGGGAAGTATGCAATTTCGGATGCAGCCCATATCGTGTTTGTGAGTGCACTGAATGAACGCCGTATCTCGTTTGTGAACAAACGTAACTGAATGGACACCATATTGTTTTTGGGAGCGAACCGAATGAATGGAACCGAATGAACATGGAATCTTGTTTTTTAAAGAACCAAACCAAATGAACGAGGAATCTCATTTGCAAGCCAACCAAATGAACACAGTATCTAATTTGTGAATAAAGCAAACCTAATGAATGGATCACTCGTTCTGTATCTATGGGCAAATTCCATCTATGTAGGCGAAAAACGAAAGTGAACCACTGGATCTCTTCCACAAGGCCGTTAGCGAAAGGAACATGTGATGATCACTTCAAGGAAGTAACTGTTATCATTTGTGGTTAGGGCTGCACGATATATCGCATGAGATTGTTATGCGCATCTCGTCAGTAAAGCCGGTTCCTTGATTAGTAGTAAATCGCCATCACCTGCTTTCAGATGGAGCGGCATTTACTACAAAGAGCCGTAGTTAACTGACAAGCTGAGCCACATCGCATTAATTATCGCTGGCGATACGTCCGCGATATTAATGCGATATGGCTCAGCTTGTCAGTTAACTACGGCTCTTTGTAGTAAATGCCGCTCCATCTGAAAGCAGGTGATGGCGATTTACAACTAATCAAGGAACCGGCTTTACTGACGAGATGCGCATAACAATCTCATGTCAAGTCATTTTTCATTTATATAGCGCTTTTAACAATGTAGATTGTCTCAAAGCAGCTTTACAGAGATAAATGTATAATTTAACGTAAGATTGTTTTGGCTTTATAGCGGTTCTTTAATAAAGTTATTTTCCAGCTAAAGTTAGTTTTGATTGATTCGCTTCCGTCGCAACGATCATTTGTTTTTAAATTAGGGCCGCCAAGACGACACCATTCCCTCTACACAGACTTTAAACGCGATCCTGTGAGAAACGCTGATGGCGTTCAGATGCGCATTAAGAACGGGTTCTATAGTTATGTGCGTTTGAATATATGTGTGCAGG
Source organism: Rutilus rutilus (assembly GCF_951802725.1). Lineage (NCBI taxonomy): Eukaryota > Metazoa > Chordata > Actinopteri > Cypriniformes > Leuciscidae > Rutilus > Rutilus rutilus. Next base: position 18,394,856 of record NC_140233.1, read on the forward strand.
TTTGGAATTCCCTGCAAACCAAGCCTAAACAAATTACTGGTGTTTCCTTATAGTTTTGATTCAGAATTTTATTTTATTTTATCAATTCGGGGTAGATGCGCAAATTGAGTTTTCCCGACGACGCGTTATCTGTAGAGTGGGAAAGGGATCCTCCATAGGGAGAGACTAGTTGGCACTTCAGCACTGCGTTGACATCGGGTCCAGGCGAAGGTCCTTCATCAGATCTGGAAACGGCCTGGATCCGGCAGGCTGCGGGAAAACCTTGGGATAAACAAAGACACTAAAATTAACATAGATGCCATTCTTCTCATGATGTAACAAGTACATCAGGATTTATGGGAAGTGTTCCCGGTTCCAGCTGACCTAATCTATGCAGCCTAATATTGAATTGTAGAAGTCTATAATGTATTATGTGAACGCTATGTCAAAGAGATGTGTCTTTAATCTAGATTTGAACTGACAGAGTGTGTCTGCTTCCCGGACAATGGTAGGAAGGCTGTTCCAAAGTTTTAGTGCTAAATAGGAAAAGGATCTACCGCCAGCAGTCGATTTAGATATTCTAGGTATTATCAACTGGCCGGAATTTTGAGATCGCAATAGACGTGAAGGAGTATAATGCGTTAAGAGCTCGCTCAAGTACTGCGGAGCTAAACCATTTAGTGCTTTGTAAGTAATCAGCAATATTTTAAAATTGATGCGATGTTTAATAGGGAGCCAGTGCAGTTTTGACAGAACCGGGCTAATATGGTCATACTTCCTGGTTCTGGTAAGAACTCGAGCTGCTGCGTTTTGAACTAGCTGTAGTTTGTTTATTAAGCGTGCAGGGCAATCACCCAGTAGAGCATTACAATAATCTAGCCTTGATGTCATGAACGCATGGACTAATTGTTCCGCATTTGTCAATGAGAGCATATGACGTAATTTAGATATATTTTTAAGATGGAAAAATGCGGTTTTACAGATACTAGACACGTGACTTTCAAATGAAAGATTGGTATCAAAGAGCACACCCAGGTTCCTAACCGACGACGAAGACTTAACAGAGCAGCCATCAAGTGTTAGACAGTATTCTAGGTTATTACGTGAGGACGTTTTTTGTCCAATAATTAGAATCTCTGTTTTTTCAGAATTTAGAAGTAGGAAATTACGAGTCATCCAATTTTTTATATCAGCTATGCATTCTGTTAATTTAGTGAATTGGTAAGTTTCTTTAGGTTTTGAAGAAATATAGAGCTGAGTATCGTCGGCATAACAGTGGAAGCTAATTCCATGTTTCCTAATGATATCTCCTAATGGTAGCATGTACAGAGTGAACAGCAGCGGTCCTAGTACTGAGCCCTGTGGTACGCCATACTGAACTTGTGATCGATAAGACATCTCTTCATTTACTGCTACAAACTGATAACGGTCAGATAAGTATGATTTAAACCATGCTAGTGCAATTCCACTAATGCCAACATAGTTTTCTAGTCTATTTAAAAGAATGTTGTGGTCAATGGTGTCAAATGCAGCACTAAGATCGAGTAACACTCATGTATATACTCATGAATAACACTATCTCATGCGATATATCGTGCAGCCCTATTTGTGGTCATGTGACCCAGCGAATACTCATGATTAATTTGAAAGCTAGATGGCGGAAGAGTTCGAGTTAACTTACAAACAGAGCAATTCAAGTTGTTTTGTTTTGCAAAACACACATTTTTGTCATGTTATGTTTAAAAAGTTTAATAGGTAAGAAATGTTTAGTGAACGCAGGGTCCAAAGATGACACGGCAAGTTTTAAAGTCGGATGCATATCATTTAGCGGATTTTCGCTAACAGTATATCGCTCGCGTATTTCAAACTTCTTTTTACCCCTAAGCAAAGAACGAAAAAGAGCTTGCCGTGAGTATATTGGGGCCTTAAAATGACTTGTCTAAAGATTCATTCAATGTATCCCTCGAGCTTGCTCTGCTCTGATTGGTCAGATGGCCCAGTCTGTTGTGATTGGTCAATCGCTTACAGCACGTCTAGGAAACCAAACACCCCTTACTATAACTGAACTTCAGCTCTGGAGGCTTCCTCAGTCCTCAGCGATTGCACACACTGTAAAGACCGTAATTATGCCGTTGATTTAACCATATCAATCCAAGTGCGAGTCCGATGATGAAACATTGGAAGAACTAGTTATTCAACCCGAACCTTCATCGCAAGGACGACTCAAGCAGGACGTTTCTCAGTGATATGCTATTCAGTTTGTCATACATTGAGATGTTGCAACTGTAAATGTCCATCAACAAGCCAATGTGTATATTTCTAATTTGAGGTGCACATGTGGGAACTGTATCAATAACAGCGCATGCATTAGCCAAGCACTAATGTGAATGACTGATGTAACATTATAGTTTGTATAACAAATCTTGCTTCATTGCATTTCCTGCAAAAACACTATTTTGTGATATATTGCATAGTACCATTACCATTATTGCATATGGCCATGGCATAAGAGTTTGTCCATACTGGCCAGCCCTAGTATATACAGTACAGAGCTATAGCATGCCGTACAGTGGTGTTGTGGAGTACAAGACTATCAAGTGTGGCGTTCTGCAGGACTGTCAACCTGATTCACTTAAGCAGAACAAGTCAGTTGACTGGTCCGCACCCCGTCCCTCCCCCTCTCGCAGGAACTGTGGTTGCTGTGTGCAGAGGCTCCACCACTGTGTTGCTATTGAAATGACAACATGCTGCCACTTCCTAGCCTGCACCACACATCTGGTGCCCTGCATAAAGACTGTTTGTGTGCGCGCTGAGGGACGTCCGTGTAATTCGCTAATCACCAGGACCACAAGCCTACATGTGTAGTTCGGAAACGTCCTAGTTGTTTTTAGGCAAGTGTTATTATTGCTTTTCTGTTGTTGTACACAGTGTGTATATATACAGTGGTGGGTGACTTATCATGTGACACTGAAGACTGGAGTAATGATGCTGAAAATTCAGCTTTACCAACACAGAAATTAATTGCATTTTAAAATATATTCAAATAGAAAACAGTTATTTGAAATTGTAAAAATATTGTACAATATTACTGTTTTTGCTGTATTTTAGATCAAATAAATGAAGCCTTGGGGAGCAAAAGAGACTTTTAAAAATGAATAATCTTATCGTTCTAATAATTTTGCCCACCACTATATATATATATATATATATATATATATATATATATATATATATATATATATATATATATATACTATATATATATATTAACATAATGAATAAAACTTACTTAATAGTTTCTATATCAACAAACTATCGAATAGAATACGTTCAAATAATGTATAGTTGTTGGTACACGTAAATTTTGCCGCCCGTCATGTGTACAGATACAGATATATGAGAAGCGCGTTTCTGTTGAAATTAGTCATGTACATATGCATGTATATGTGTGTAGATAAACAAACTTCTATGGTTTATTTTTGTATATGCTAAATTAAATGTATACATTTAATATATATTTAAAAAGTGTATATATATATATCTTTATTTATTTTTATAATTTTTTTGTTATTTTATTTATATTAATAAAATAAAACATTAATATAAAATATTTTAAAATATATAAATTATTTGAAATATTTAGTATTATTTGTCTGTTTAACCTTGTAAAGCACAGACAAGTCTTTTTTTAAGCCCTTGAAATGCCTCTGCATATAGCATAAAAATCAAGGGCAATGCAGACGGTTGTCATTGTGTGATGCTGTTTTTGGCCTAAACAACTGACGTGAGCTGTGTGCGTAGAGCCAGTGGGTTTCTGAATAAACAGCAATTTGTAGAGGCACTAGGCTGCGTTTCCCTTCCTTTGTTTGCCCACACAGAGGCCCTCTCTGTCTCCGGCCCAGTGCGCCTGCATAGAACCACTCTGTACCGAGACCTGGTCCAGCTCTTAAGTGCTTCTTCCCTCCCATTCATCTCTGACAGTCACTGTTCTGACATTATGAGCAAACGTGGGTTTAGAAACCAAAAGCTCAAGAAAACTAAAACGGTGTCTTCGATTCCACAGCTTGGCTGCAGACAAGTTGGCGTCTTTGAATGTAATTTGTGCCGAGTTATCGATCCAGATTGAGTCAGAGGGAGATTTCGTTCTTCCTTTCACTTTATTTTTTGCCTTCTCCTTCCAGAGGCATGAAGGTCATTGAGAACAGAGCTCTGAAGGATGAGGAGAAGATGGAGATCCAGGAGATCCAGCTCAAGGAGGCCAAGCACATCGCTGAGGAGGCCGACCGCAAATACGAGGAGGCAGGTTTCCTCAGCCACCGAACCACACATGCACACACACACACACAGGAAAAAAGAAACAAATGACTTCCTGCCTTATCACATGACCGCTCACACTTAGTGTGAGCAAGCAGATGCTTTCAGTTCAGCATGAAAGATTTGCTGGATTTTGTAATCTGATTAAAATATCGCTTTGAGGTTTTTTTGTTTTGTTTTTTGTCATTTTCTTTTTTGTCTAGGTTTTAATTTTGTCTTGGGTTTTTGTTTTGTCTTGTTTTTATTGTCTTTTGTGTTTTTGTCTTGTGTTTTTGTTTTGTCTTGATTTTTGTCTTGTGGTTTTGTTTTGTTTCAATCCCCTTTGTATTGTTGTTTTGTTTTCGTTTTGTCTTGTGGTGTTGTTTTTTATCTTGTTTTCATTTTCTTTTTTGTTAAATCTTTTTTGTTTAATGTGTACTTTTGAAAGTGTCCTTTCCTTTCTTTAATTGGCCACAAGTACAGGCTTGTAATTCTCCCTTGTTCTGACCTGTGTGTGCAGGTGGCCCGTAAGCTGGTGATCGTTGAGGCTGAGCTGGAGCGCACAGAGGAGCGTGCCGAGCTGAATGAGGGGTACGAGGCGTTCCCGCAGCCCTCTTGCATGTCCGCTCAAACATATACACATTCATATTGATATGCATGTGTCTAACTCACACAACCTAACAGATTTTATGTCAGTATGCCTACACACAGGACACATTCAAAAGACGCTAACTAGCTAGCTAATTTGTTCACTTTTGAGGTAAAAACGTAAAGTGTAGTAATCACTAGAGATAAAAAAAAGGGTTTTCTGTCATACAGACCATTGTAACTATAAGAGTCGCAGATAAATGTTACTTTTGTAAACTGTCAACATTTAGTGCACGCTGCTTGTCCCGCCCCCTTCTTTTTCTGATTGGTCCATTGTTTAAACTGACTTAACTTAACTAACTTGACGCTATTTTTAACTTGACATGAAACTTTGCATTCATGAATGCATCCTCGGGCTTTCAGTCTATCCCTCCATCCGAATAGACCTACTTCCCTTTTGTCTCGAATGTGAAAAATCAGTACATCAAATAAGTAGTGTGTACAAAGTATTTATAGTATTTGTAACTTCCGCCGAAACTGAAGTGTGCACCTGACGCACATACCGACAATTGCTCAGATGTAACAAGAATGTGTCCTGTGTGTCCGTCCCCTCAGAAATTTACTCCCATTTTGCTGTTGGCTAATACCTGCCTCACATTCCTGTTTTGGTTGTCTTTTATAACGTTTTATTTTTGCATGCACTGTTAACTTGCATGTGGCCCGCGTGTGGAATGGCCTTCCCCCTGCACACACTTACAGAACCAATCGAAGATTACAGGATGAGCTTCGAGTGTTGGACCAAGCCTTTAAGTCATTAAAGGCATCAGAAGAACAGGTACTACTGCACATGACTCTAACTGTCCCACCTGAACGTGTGTGTCCTGCTTGCTACCAGTGCAGCCTTGTTTGGTCCGTCTTTTTGTTTTTGTTTTTGGTTTCACGCCCTTCTAACTTAGCAGGAATGCTGCTAATCGAACGCTTCTTGTAAGGTGTAACAGTTTGCATGCAGCAGATCGTCACATTCCTGCTGCGTTAAGGGGATTTCGGACTCCCCTTGTCCTCCAACCCTGTTTTGATTTATTTTTATTTTATTTTTTTATTTTGTTTCTTTTGTTCCTCTGTTCTGGTTCCCTGATGTCAATCCATCCAACCTGCTTCTGGTTCTCCTCCTCTCAATGTACCTTTCCTCCTCTTGTTCCTCCTCCTCCCCTCCTCTGCGTTCTGTGTAAAACACCAGCAAATGCTCTGAGCTTGAGGAAGAGTTGAAAACTGTGACCAACAACCTGAAGTCCCTGGAGGCCCAGGCTGAGAAGGTAGGTGTGCTTCTGCTGCCCCAGGCACACCGTCCACCCCTCCTCCTGAACCAACCGGGATAACCAGTGTGTTAAAATGTTTCACAACCCATCTTTGTCTGCAAAATGTCAATGAGCCTGTCAACAGAGGGGTTATGTCCTTTGCTGAAAATACAAGCTTAATTTTCTGATTTCCCCTGCTTTGCTGCTGGTTTAGCTGGTGCATCAGCGTAGCCTCTTTTTAAGCTCGATGGTCTTTCTGATTGACCAATAAAATCTTGTTAACAGTGAAATCTGGTTGAGCTGGTTAAGCAGCCCTAGTGGAGGCACCAGCATACAGAACGCTACATATGCTTGTGACCAGCTAAAGGTCAGGGTCGTCTTCAGTAGGAAGTGCGAAGGCCTGTTCACTCCAAGAACTATGACGATAACTATATTAACATCCACACCAGCGGACGATAAGGTTCTGTTTATTATGTACACGCACTGCAGTTTTGTCGTCTGCCGCTTTAAATGCTCGAGCAGCAGGATGGATTCTAATTGGCTGTCAGTGTTTTTATCGTTCATCAGATGGAAAGAAAATTGCTCTGAAAGTGATTCCAACGATATTGTTTCTTTGTGTTGTGGACTCTGCTATTCTTTTATATTAGGACGATTTTTAGTTCGTTATCATTATAGTTATCGTCCTTTGTGTGTAAACGGGCCTTAAAGGTTGTATCAGCAATTTCAGGCCCAAAAAAGGCCCAAACATAAATGATCACATTCATCTAATCTTTCCTAACGATCCGCTAGCTGCCCATCTTATAGGCAGGTCGTCAAAAAAACCTAGTCTCTGTAGGCAGCCTTGGCTCTGAGATCTGCACACAAAAACAATTGGTTTCACCAACCACTCAAAACCCAAATAAATAGTGTTCCAACCAATCACCGACAGGGGGAGGGTGTTGTGAGGTTTTGCGCTTGTGTTCTCCGACTTCACGTGCAGCCATGCATGAGCGCAAAACCTCACAACACCCACCCCCTGTTGGTGACTGGTTGGCTATTTATTTTGGTTTTGAGTGGTTGGTGAAACCAATTGTTTTTGTGTGCAGATCTCAGAGCCTAGGCTGCCTACAGAGACTAGGTTTTTTTGACGACCTGCTTATGGGACGGGCAGCTAGCGGATCGTTAGGAAAGATTAGATGAATGTGATAATTTATGTTTGGGCCTGAAATCGCTGATACAACCTTTTAAAGATTAATTTTACCATGGTCTGTCTGAATACTCGATTCTGATTGGCTGGAAGGCGTGCAGTAAAACAGTTTAATGCACAGGTAGTTCCAAGTCAGTTTAATCACTGTTCTACATTAGAGGAATAGTTCACTTAAAAATGAAAATTCTGTCATCATTTACTCGCCCTCAAGTTGTTTCAAACCGGTGTGAATTTCTTTCTTCTGCCGAACACAAAAGAAGATATTTTAAAGAATGTCGGTAACCAAACAGCTGATGGGCCCCATTGACTTCCATTGTGTTTTTTCCTACTATGGAAATCAATGGGGTTATAATTGAAAAACATTTGTTATTGAGCAAAGCACTAATATTGTGTTAAGTGGTCGTGTATGCTGGTTTGTCCTAATGTTTGTCGTTCTTGTGATGTCTGCAGTACTCACAGAAAGAAGACAAATATGAGGAGGAGATCAAGGTCCTTACTGACAAACTGAAGGAGGTATGAACTTCTCTATCATAGGCTTTTTTAGTCATCCTTCTGTCCAGCGGAGGATAATGTAACTATTTTTTTTTTGTCTCCCTATTCTGTTCAGTGCATTTGAATATTTAATTTGCTAGACATGACTCTTTGTTCAGGGCAATGTTTTTGTGTTCTGCAGGCCGAGACCCGTGCCGAGTTCTCTGAGAGGTCAGTCGCCAAGCTTGAGAAGACCATCGATGATCTCGAAGGTACGACTTTCATTCATTCCCTCATTCTCTCATATCAGAGTCATTTCAGCCCCTGGCGAATTTTCATTCATACGTGTGATTGTGAAGTAATCGCTTCAGGTCGTAAAGCTTTCAGCCTTTTATTTCTCTGTCGTCATGCTGTTCCTCAAACCTTCTGCCCCACCGGCTTCCTTATCGGTTCAGTCACACAATTAAGCATTACTTCTTTTGAAGAGACCAGTCATTGAGCAGATCCACACACAGACTTCACATTGTTTTGTAAGATGACACCGGTGTGACAGGTCCAATTACACGCAGCGTTTAAGCTTGATTTGGCTTTTATGAGCCTGCTGTTAAAGAGTCTTCTACTGTTCTACTCATTTAGATTTACACAAGCGCAAGTTCATTTTCATAGTTATACTGCTGTGTTTGCACTGCGATAATGCAACGTCCAGGTCTGAGAGACATCAGTACGAACCTTAACAGGAATAGTTCATCCAGAAATGGAAAAAATGTCATTTTCTCACCTTCATGTCGTTCCAAACCTGTTTGATTTCATTTTCTTCTGTGGAGCATGAATGATGTTTCACAAATTCCCACAGTGCACCTTTTCCATAATGGTAACTGATGTTGTTGAACTCCCATAAGTGACGACAAAAGCACCGTAAAAGAACATTTACACTACTGTTCAAAAGTCTGGGGTCTCTTAAGAAAGAAAATAAACACTTTTATTCAGCAAGGATTCATAATCAAAAGTGACAGTAATTTCTGTTTCATTAACGTCTTTTGAACTTTCTATTCATCAGAGAATCCTGAAAACAAATGCATCACCATTTCCACAAAATATTCAGCACAACTGTTTTTAAAATTAATAATCAGAAATGTTTCCTGAGCAGCAAATCATCATATTAGAATGATTTTTGATGGATCATGAGACTGAAGACTGGAGTAATGATGCTGAAATTCAGCTTTGATCACATTAATAAATTAGATTCTAAAATTTAGTAAAAGTTTATTTTAAATTTTGATCAATATTAGTGTTTTACTGTGTTTTTGATCAAGTAAATGCAGCCTTGGTGAGCATGAGACATTCAAAAACGTCTTACCGACCCCAAACGTTTGAACTGTGGTGTATGTATTATTCATTATTGGGTATGTGGTCACACACAGTCTTGGCCATAAGCATCAGGAAATACTGTGAAAGTAGTGTATATGACTCATGTGCACTACATAAAGTGTCCTGTGGAAGTTTGACATCAATGACAGGAAACCAATAACGCCTGAAATGACATCTAGACGAACCATATTTGATGTCTGTGAACCGTGCGTGCTGGAAAGTAGCATTCTGGGCATTTTGCAAATGATGAAAAAGTCATACATGTTTTGATTGACATGAGAGTGAGAAGATAATGACGGAATGTCATCATTTTCGCGTGAACTATTCGTTTAACTCGTTGACGGGTATTTCACCATGGCTCTGACGAATTTGTCGTGTCTTTTCCTTGTTTCAGTTCCTTTCCATTCATTCGTTAACTTTATTTTCTGTTTTCCCTCCACTATATCTCTTCACGTCACTCTCTCGCTGTCTGTCACTCCGTTCATTGGGGCCCGTCTTGCCGCTGGACTGGATGCTTCACTCCTGCACCTGCTTTTTATACCCCTTCCACTTCTTCCTCTCCACTCTCCTCTGTCTCCCCTCCATCAAACACACGATAGATGAGTTATATTCCCAGAAACTCAAGTACAAAGCCATCAGCGAGGAGCTGGACCACGCTCTCAACGACATGACTTCAATGTAATTCTCTGCCTGTGCCTATGCCCCTCCCCTATTACCCATAACCCCCCCCTCTCTAAATAAGGTCTTGTATCGTCAGTTCACACACTATGACTCTTCCTTCTGTTTAAAAACTCTGCTATCTCTGTAACTCTACAAGACATGTGGTCTGTTATTCTTAGGTATTTGATGTCAAGTCGTTTGCTTATTGCAAATTGTTTCGGCCATTGCTTGTAGAGTCAGTGCATAGGAGTTTCGTGTTTTGAATTCATAACTATTGTATCACTTTATTCAAAATAATCTTGTGAGAAAACAAAAACAACTAACTTTCTCTTTGGTTAACCTTTTGATTTTCAGTACTAAGGTTGGGCAATATAGCTTTAAAAGTTTATATATTTATGTTGTGGTGTTTAAATATTGTAACTTTTTTAGAATTTCTTTATTTTATTAAATTAAACATTTATATAGAAATATTTAACATTTAAAAAAAAAAAAGTTTATCAGTGAAGAAATGCGCAGAATATTTATTATATTTTTTATATATAAATATAACAAACATTGTTTTTATCTATAGACACTGCCGTTTAAATGTTTGGGGGCATGACAAATTCATAATTTTATTTATTTATATGAATTATTTTATTCAGCAAGGACAGGTTCAGTTGTGACAGTAGTGACAGTAAAGAACTTCATAATATTACAAATTTGCTGTTTTTAAATTGTCTATTTATATATAACACACACACGATCTATCACGGTCCACAATAATATTCAGCTGTTTTCAACATTGATAATAACAATAAATATTTTTGAGCATCAAATGATTGATGACTGGAGTAATGATTAAATTATACAGGAATAAATTAAATTTAATATCAAAATAGAAAGCTGTGGTTTTAAACAATGATAATATTTCATAATATTACTGTTTTACTGTATTTTTGATCAAATAAATGCAGACTTCTTTCACCAACAAAAATATATATATATCTTACGACCCCAAACTTTTGAACGTTAGTGTACATTTTAAACGAAAACAAGGGGATTTCTGTGACGAAGTAATCTCAGAATCTGTTTAAAGAGTTTAACATTCATGAAAATGATATTGTCACCCATCTAATCTCTCATATTGAAGTCATTCTATCTTAAAATAACAATATTCAGGATGTTGCTGAATTTTATAACACAAACAGAATAATAAAAAAACTGCCTACAGATTGACCATATCACTATTAGCAGTACTGTGAAGACTTAACTCAGAGAATTCAGAAACGCACCACGCTTTTACAGTGGGAAGCATTTCGTGTGTGTGTGTGTGTGTTTTCTCTGGTGTAAAATTGAACTACTAACAAGGTCTCCTTCTGTTCAGAAGATGATCTCATCTGTCCACATCATGTTTGATGCGGTGTCACTATGTAGTAGTTGTTTAGGAGTGTGTGCGCTGCTTGGTAAGTCAGCCGTGTGTTTGTGTGGCCATTCAGTACATCGATACGATTAATATCATAAAGGCTCTTTATAATAAACATCCAGCGTCCGTTTGGGACGGTAAGCATCGTGGCTCCTGTGTGTGTGGTGGTTTCTTCCCTTTCTCTTGTGTTTGGTAGTTTTCTCTGTCATCACTCCTTTTTTTTTTTCTTTTTTTTTTACTTCTTCCCCCCGTGCAGATAAATTGTTCCTCAAAGACGCCTCCCGCTGGCTGAACGACATCACTCTGCTCTTTCCAGCCTTTCTTTCCCTCTTATCCCGCTTCCCTCTCTTCATCGATCATTGTGTTTTGTTGCTCATCTCTACTTGTACAGACCCTTTAATTCTTTCTGCTTTATGTAAAAGTATGTAAACCTTCTTGTTTTTTTGTTCTTTATTTTCCTTTTCATTTCTATGTGCTTTTATTGCTGTGGCTGTAATAAAGTCAGAAGCATTGGTAGAAGTCGTGGATTTCCTTTATGGTCATTATATGAGAGGAGAAAGCGAGCTTTTGTTCCTCAAGTGTTTAATAAAGCTGACGTCTTTTCACGTGGGGAACGTTCCTGGAGCTCTGCACGTTGGTTTCGACATATTTACATGTTAGGCAAATTCATTCTGCCCGGCTATTCAAATTTCTGTGGCTTTTTGATCAAGTTTTGACATGGAAGCAGATGACGGTCACTTTTGTTCTAACGTCTTCATTAAACCGCATGATTACCTGTCGTGCTTGTTCTGCTCTTGTTTAGAAAAACATGCGTCAACCGCAACTTAAATTAACCTGTGGTAATGCACTTATTTTCACCCTTCAGGAAAAGAGTTTTCATGAGCTAGCATCGCTAATCCTCTGGGTTGGGGTTTTTAGCATACCCCTAAACCATTGAGGGGGGGGATATCTTATAGAATCGTAATAGTTACACAATCATTAGAAAATAGGATATGGTGGGACAGCTCTAAGCTCCTAATCTGCTGTTTACATATTCTACTGAGGAATGCGAGTTTAGATTCAAGTAGGGTGAATGTGGGGTCAAGTAGGGTTTTTTTTTTCTCTTAGCAAAATATTTTATTAATAAATGAAGACTTCAGATGCAAAAGCCTTTAAGTGCCATCTGAAATTTCCTTCTAGAATGATCATTTTTATCAAGCTTGTATGTTTATGTTCACTTATTTCACTTTAATGGCAATGAAAATAACCTATTAATTATCATTAAAGTGAAATTACTGAACTTAAATATATACAAGCTTCATAAAAAGACTCATTTTAGAAGAAAATTTCAGATTTTTGCATCTGAAGTCTTCAAATGATTAATTTTAGTTGATATTTTAATTAGTGATAATAGCTGCTATAATATAGTGGTTCTCAACTGGTTTTGACCCATGGTTGCTAACCTACGACCCAAATTTTTAGGAATTTGAACCAAGTATTTATTTATTAGAAATGGTTGACATGCACAAGCATCACACATGCATTGTTAGAATATCACTAACACTGATGAACAAACAGTATAAGGTAAGGTTATTAAGTAGCAAACTAGATTTAATAAGTTGACATGAGCCACCACAGTCATCAAAAATATAGAAAATAGCACAAAGTGAAAATTAATGTAACGGAAACTACAGGTACCATGGCAAACACGTGCACTAACATGAACTTTCTATGAAACACATGGACACTGATCCTGATTTGGGCCGGGAGTTGAGAAACACTGCGGTGTGTTGCTAACTTTGGATTAATGATTTGTTTGACACTTCCAATTTTTTTTGCCAATTTCATCCATGTTGGCCAACAACCACACAACACTGTATGTTCTGTTAAACTTGAGCCCTGCTAAGTGGATACATGAGCTCTCACAAACACCCTGCTGTCTGATCCCATCACAAACACCTCCTCCAGGTTGGTTTCAGTCTGAGTGAAATGTTACTAACTATTCCCTCCAGCTGTTCTCATTTCTTCTTCACTCTGTTCTTTCTCTGTTTCTCTCTTTCTCTTGTCTTAACCTGCTGCGTTGCCCGCTCCTGTAGACCGTCTCTACCAGCAACTCGAGAAAAACCGCCTTCTTTCTAATGAGCTAAGAATGGCCTTGAATGAAGACTAAAACTAGTGTGGACTTTTGTGCTTTGTTTTTGTTTCTGATCACCAAATGGTGTCTAAAAATGAATGCTGTTGTGATTGAAAGTTCAAGGAATGTGTTTTTGTAACCAAGTTACACTTTTTGCTGCCTTCAAGTCACGTTGGGAAGATCATATTAGATATTTAACACAAAAAGAAATGTTGTGTCATATTTTGGGCACAGTTGAACACTCTACCAGTCAAAATATCATTTTTAATTAAAAGTCTCTTATGCTCACCAAAGTATCATGATTTCCACAAAAAAACATTAAGCAGCAAATACTGTTTTCAACATTGGTTAAAAACCGTTATTAATAATTGATAAATGTTTATATTATATAAATGATCAATTATAAAAAATAATTGATTTGCTCTTAATTGTAGAGAAAACACCTTCATGACTTTGTCATTCATTGAAAGAGAAATTGACCAGTGCCTTTTAGCGCGACCAAAATCGTAATTGCAGCTTCCGAACTCTTCCCAGAAAAACATGAAGGCAGCATTTAGATGATGGATGGCTACCACTTTAATCAGGATGTCATCTAATGCCTTTTGCTTTATGCAAGAGTCAGCACTCTTTAACTGTCTGTTAGATATTTATATATTAACACATGTATATCAGTATATATCTATATAAATATATATATAAAATGTATCTCTGCTATGGTTATTTAAATGAAAGCATGAACTGAGTGTGTAAAGTCTGTTATAGGCAGTGTTGGGGGAAGCGTATTACTGTTAAAAGGTTTGTTTGAGCTGCACCCTCTACTGTACATGCATGATCTGGTGTGACACATTTGCCAAAAAAATTGGCTTTTTGGTGTAAAAAACAAACAAGCCCAGATGAGAAAAAAGTAGCGCATTCCATTCCATTATAAAGTAAGTAATGCAGTAAGTTACTTTTTTTTTAGGGAGTAACGAAATATTGCAAGTTTCCCCAACACTGGTTATAGGCAGTGAAGCTGCTCAAGGTATCCACTGCATGTTATTCCCCACAGGCTTTGCATTGATATTAACGTGTCTTTCACTTGATGTTCTAACAGAAAAACTCTCACATTCTAAAGAGGAGAACGTCGAAATGAACCAGATGTTGGAACAGACTCTATTGGAGCTGAATAACATGTGAATCCTGGTCACATGATGATGATGATGTCTGCATTTTGTATTCGTTTTTTTTTTTGTTTTTTTTTGTCCTGACAACTATCAGATTGAATAACATGTGCCATTTGTTACGAAAGCTTTAGTTTTCCTTGTATTTTATTTTTTTATGTAATACTATGGTACATGTTCATTTTATTCTGATTGTGCACAAATGAAACAAAGTTAGCAGCGATTGCACTTAATTCAATATATGCACATAACGGTTCTAGTGGACACGGTGGAGTCTGATGCCAAGTTGAATTGAAATTGAAAGGTTTTTCTTTATAGTGTACGTCGGATTAGGTTGTCCTATGTATACTGGTGCTACTGTGAAGGCGGACGTCTAGCAGTGTGTAGCTTATAGAGGTTTATGATTAACTTTATACACTTTCCAATTTGGATATCATTCTCTGTGCCAACATTTAGCCCTAAAGGGACTAATGTACTCTCCAACTTTTTATTTATTTTTGTTTCCTTCCCATTTTGCTTCAGGATGTCAGGCAGCATCATTTGCAAACGCTCTGAGTTCGCTTGCGCCGAAAACCTTGTGGTTCGAAATGTTTTCATTTTGAATTAGAAAAATATGATGAAATCATATTTGGTTGTGCCTCGATCATTTTAGTCATTTTAAATGTAGATGTATTAAATGTATGCCATACATAAATGTACAAAGCTAAAAATAAATAAAACCACTCCATTTGACATTTTCTAAAGCCTGGGGTCTGTTTTTGAGGGGTTAATGGCTTTAAGTGCACTTCTGCTCTGAATTCTGTTCTCTGTTAGCCTTCATTTATTACAGTTTTATCTTCTCTCACTCATTATGCCAATAGACTGCAACATTTGAAGGAGTGAATGAAAATATGAATTCGGACACTGAGTTCGCCGGAAGGGCTGACGATTTTGCATAATTTGTGCTTTGTTTAATAATCATTTGAAATTTGGCAAAGTGCCAGCTCCAGTAGTAATGAAAAGATTTATCTTGAACTCTATGGAAACTATGTATGTATCTAACTTTATTTAAATAATTTAATCAATTAAGAAGGAATTTATACCTGTATGATATTGGGTCGTATCCACATCGGACCAGCGGTTTGTTGAATGAATGAATGGATGGATGGATGGATGGATGATTCAGCTTCAGGCGCCATCTTCTGGGCAGATGCGGGACTTCATGTGACGCGACCCTCACAGTTATGGGTATTCTCTAGCCATTGATTGATTGTACATCGGTTTTACACTCGTTATTGCGGTGCATTATGGGATTGAATGAGTGCACTCGATAACGTCCACTATGGTTTCAACATCACTTCAAATTGCTGTCCCTTCAAATAGTGCCCAATTTAAAGGTATAGGGGGCGATTTCAGACACCGCAATGCTGTGAGATATGAGGTTGGTGAGCGATGATATTTGCTTCTGTTGAATGTGCCAGTGATGAAGTATGCAATTGTTCAACAGCAGAATTCCTGGAGAAAAACTACACTACCCATGATGCTGTACAGAAAATCCACCAATCAGAGACTTGAAACGAGCAAAACACGGCAAAAGATCTCATTAGCTCCGCCCACTCCCATGAACAACTGCAAAAATGTTTGTATACAGATGCATATTTTGCAAATAACTTAAAATATGTAATACTTTTATACATTTAATGAACATTTTTTTAAACGAGTAGTTTTTAATTTGTAATGCTTTATGGGATTGTAGCTCTTTTCATCACAAAAGGCGTTAGGTTCACAGTCTACTTTTATCAGATTTTCAAAAACTTTTTGTTCAAATAAGTTTATAATTTGTTTTTTTATTCACTTCGTAGCTTGTTGGCTTGATTCATGGCTTAAAACGCTTTAAAGACACTTTTTAAAATTGCTATGGGAAAAAGTGGGTGCACAGTAGCACACTATGCTCTCTATAGCAGAGGATGTTGCCTAATAACAAATCAGACTATCTGCTTCCTTCTGTTAAATATCATATTTGCTGCTTGTTGCATAAATATCCCACTGGAAGATTTGAATTGTATTGTGTTGGCAGTTGGAAGGTGTGGCATGTTACAGTGCAGGACGTGAACTAACATAATGGGTTCTGCTTGTTAAAACCGCATGATTACAAAACCAGACCTAATGATTAAACATAACCTAATTCTTGAGGATGCAGTTAAACCTGATGCAACATTTGTGCTGTTGGTAATGGTGTTGCATGATAATGTCAAGGTGACGTTTTAGGGAGCATCACTGTTTTGACTGCAGCTGTTTCATACTGTAAATAAACTGTAAGAGCTGAAAGCTGGACAAATGCAGGGTCATGCTTGACTATTGCAGCATGTCTTCACAAATTGTATACTCAAAGAATCCAGTGTGAATAAATATGCTAGATCAGAAGAAAAAAAATTGTATGTGAAAATGTATTCATGCTTATCCACATACAGAGAAGCTCCTGGCAAGGTGAGCTGGTCCTTAAAACACCGATATCGTGAAAGGTCAAAGGTAAGTCATTCAAAATTAATGAATAATTCAGAATTCATTGGTGCAGAAAGAACATGTGGGTTACACCGGTCGTTTATAACACAAAGCGATATGTTAAGTGATTGGACCTGTTGTTAATAAACACGATACAATGATCTATAGTTCACTAAACTACCTGTAGGCTGTGTTATGTGACATATTTATTAATATTTGTCCTGCAACTGTCCAAGTAGCAGCTGCTAAACAGTCCATATGAGCTTCGTTGTTGTTGTTGTTGTTGACAGCAGCTCTAAGGCTGGGCCTGCTGTCTGAGCAGAATTCGCACATCTGATTGGCCAACGTCATAGCCACAACGAATATATGAGCCAATCAGCCGTTGGTTTTCAAAGCCTCTACAGTTTTCAAATTAAAAGACCTTTTACGTCTCATGGATGTTGAATACCTTTTTCCTTACCTGTTCATTCAAACCAAAGATAGGACTTTGTTCAAACTTATCAAAACAAATAAACTTATTTTTTATGAAAAAGATCATATCCGGTCGAAAAAAAATTGTGAAGAAATTCACATGCAGGCAGACAGACTTGTGAAATGTATATAACTAAAAGAAAGTTGAAATGTTTAAGCATTTGTCTTTAGATTATTTATTTTTTAAGATCATGAGTTTTTCAATGTGCGATACATGATTAAATTGTAATTTTATGTAATTTATTACATATTTTAAATATAAATATGAAATTATTATTGCATGTAAATTCAAATATGTTAATTTAAAAAATAATATAAAGTATTCCAAAAAATCTATTTGATATTTCATGTTAAAAAAAGTCATGGACTTTTATTCTGTAAAATAGAGCGGTAGTCAGTCTTTCAGTCGCTTTTGTAGAGTTCAAACGTGAACTCTTTGCTGTTTTCTTCCTATAAACTATTTTATCCTTTTTTATTATTCGTAAAACAGTCATGTCTCGGTTACTGTGTTTATCACGGGGTCTCATATGCACAAAATGTAAATGCAGTGCTCAGAAATCCGAGCCCTTTGTGTCTCTGTTGACACACAGAGTGAAGTTCAGAGATCAGCTGATGAAGAGATTCATTTCGACACCCAGAAGACCTGTCATCCCGTCCTTCAGCAACCGACACACGGCCTTATGGCTGTTCGGCATCGGGACGGGCTTTGTTCTGGCTCTGGGCCTGAAATATCGTGACTCTGCCTCAGAACACTGTGAATGTAACGCACAGAAGACTGTCTCACAGTACACCTGTGCTATAGAGACCAGCAGAGACCTTCTGCGGCGGATAAAGGTACAGGTATCACGACCAGACTTCTTTTACTACTGATACATGTCTTTTATTTTTCATCATAGTTTTTAGTTGGTTGAACTAGCCGGATAACATTTCATTGTCAACAAGTTCCGCTGTACTTTGGTATATATTTGACAAACTTTAAAGTTTATTAAGGTTTATTTCATTTCAAAATCTGTAATATTGATAATATAATATTTATATATGAAAAGTAGTGCTGTCAAATCGATTAATCGCATCTAATATATATATATATATGTATATGTGTGTGCGTGTGCGTGTGCGTGCACAAACTATAATATTTACAAACTTTTATGTTAGATTAATAGGTTTATTTCATTTCAAAATCTGTAATACTGATAATATAATATTTATATTATATGAAAAGTAGTGCTGTCAAATCGATTAATCGCATCTAATATAAAAAATATATATATTTTTGTGCATTTATGTTAGATTAATAATAATGATTAATACTTAATTAATCATTCACGATGAATCAATTTGTTAACATTAATAAAAACTGATGAATATTTTTATATTTACATATTTTAAATATTAAAAAAAATTTTTAAATATTTGAATTCTCAATCTTTATTTAATCAGTTTATTCAATTGTTCAATATGTTTATGATTAAAATAGTTATTAAATAATATTTTATTAATGAAAAATATAATTATATATTTTCTGTTTATTACTATGGATATATGTATAATGTATTAAAAATATTCATTTGAAGTCATAATATTCATTTGAATCTATCTAAATACGTATTTTTGATCTTATTGCAAATGATTCATTTTTTGTATATTTTTTACCTCGTAATTTTTAATAAAATCTGTCAATATAACTTCATCTTCTGGTGAAAGAGTTTTATATGCAAATCTGAGCTGGTGTTCTTTTATTTTATTCAATTGTATTATTATATATTTTTTTATACATTTTTGTGTCTTTTATATATATATATATATATATATAGTGAAAATTCAATAAACATAATTATAAAAAAAAGGTTTATAGTGCAGAATGGTGTAATTTTTCAGGATGAAGTTGCCGCTCCTGGGATGGTTATTGGAGTCTCGGTGGACGGCTGCCATGTTTGGTGTGAAGGTAGGAAGTCCTCCACTGCTCATTTAGGTCTGGTCCTGAAAAGGCTCATGGGTAATCTGCACTTCTGTGGGATGTACAGAAACATGCATAATGGCTGTGCATGCTTAAAATGAAAATGCACATCACATGCACATGCAAAGGCCACAAGTTTACCAAGTCTTTAGAAACCGAGGAGTGTTTTAGTGGTTCTGAAAGTGAACCCTAGCTGTGCATGTTCTCTCTGAGGCGTTGGCTATGCGGATCTGGAGAACAGAGTGTCTTGTGGTCCGGAAACGGTGATGAGAATCGCCAGCATCAGTAAACCTCTGACTGCAGCGGCCGTCGCCAGACTCTGGGAGGAGGGCAAGATCGATCTCGATGCCCCTGTCCAAAAATACGTCCCTGAGTTCCCACACAAGCAATTCGAAGGAGAGAATGTGAGCACATGCATTTAAAAAAGAGGTTTTTAATTACATTTATTTATTTAAAATATGTGTGCTCGACTATATATACAGTGAGTATAATAATTGATTAATAATGAATTTGGTTTGGCTTCGCATTCTTCCCTTTGTCCTTAAACCAGGTCACAATAACCCCTCGGATGCTCCTGTCCCACTTGAGTGGCATCCGTCATTATGAAAAAGATGGGCAAAAAGTGAGAGAGGACAAGGAGAAAGCAAAGCGCCTTCTGAAGCCCCCGGAGAAGAAAGAAGAGAAGGGCTCGGCTGAAAACAAAGAGAAGCCGAAAGCGGAGGACAGCGGCGCCAAGAGCAAAAAGAAGAAGAAGGAGTTCGAGCAGGAGGAGTACTACCTCAAAGACAACTTTGAGAATGTCATCCAGGCTTTGGACTTATTCAAAGACGATCCTCTGATTTTTAAACCCGGTATGTTTTCATTCCACTCAGAACAAAGCGATGTCTCCTGAAATGCCTGAAGATCTGATTTTAGATGATGATAGGTTTATTTTTAGAGCATCTTGCCTTGAAAATGTCATCTTTTTAAAGGAATAGCTTACCATCTCAGGTCATTCCAAACCTGACTGAGCAAATTCAAAATATCTTTGGTGGACTCCCACTACATTTACACGCACACTCATAATGCGATTGTTATGAGATTTAGGCAATTCTTTGATAAAATTGATGTGATTAAGCCATAGGCGTAATTTGCGGGTGGGACGGGTGGGACATGTCCCCACCACTTTTTGCTAAGGTCGATATTGTCCCCACCACTTTTGAAACATCTCGCGGCACGAATGTACCAATACAAATAAATAAAAGATCTCCAGTTAACTAGCAGAGCATTCATTTAGTTCGTTTGTAAGAGGCGATCTAGCACTGAAATGTGTTGTTTTTGAAATCAAGTGATCAAAGTGCTCGTTGTCGCTGCGAGCAGATACAGATACAGACACAGGCATGGATACTGTGTTCTCTTGTGGCTCGCGCACAGTCATCACTCGGACGCGTGCTTCAATCCGTTGTGGAGACTCTCTATTCGTTCCGGTGAAATTACAAAACAAAATGCATATAAACGTATGATTGCCTGATATACAACCACTGATAAACATAATGGGTTTTAATGAGAAAAAATATATATATATACGAGTGCGGATTAGAACCCACAACCTCTTACACGCTTGGCAATAGTTCTACCACTGGACCATTTCAGCAAACACAATTTTTTAAAGGATTTACCAATACCAACATATATCAAACCTCATTAAACGACAAATTAAACCCATGTACTATTTCAATCGATTGATGGACATGTTATTGTACATACATCGATTTATGATTTAGCATTCATGGCCCAGTCTATTGTGATTGGTCTACTCTGCTCTGATTGGTCAGATGGCCCAGTCAGTTGTGATTGGTCCACTGCTTACAGCGCGTGTCGGAAACGAAACGCCCATTATCTGAATTTCAGATCCGGATCTTCCTCAGCACTTTATACACAGTGATACGAACAGTAACGATGACGTCGGTTTTATCATATTTATTCAAGACTGGAATTCGACACTGGAATTACTGACGACTCGTTTCAGGCAGTTCAAAATCAGTTCTTTCTTTTGGGAGACAATACGTTTTATTTTTCTGCACTTTGAGTTTTGAAACTATGCAGATTTTTTTACATTCACAAACAGCTGTATAACACTACATCACATTACTGGTGCACTTGTAGACTTAGTCAATGTTGACTTCAGTTGTTGTAATTTGTCCTTATTCTATCTTACACGACCTCTGTAGGTTCTACATTCCTGTATTCCACGCATGCTTTCACTCTACTGAGCGCCGTGGTGGAGAGAGCCGCAGGGCAGCGCTTCCTCGACCACATGATGAAGATGTTTCGTGAGCTGGGCATGCTCAACACCGTACCAGACGAAAACGACCCAATCATATACAACCGCTCGAGGTAAAAGAGACATAACAATTCAAACACATGTGAATCTGCAGCTGTCAGGTGGTACAATCTCTCCGAAAATTCAGAGTTTACAAGTTGTAATTACGGGTTCTATGAGGACATGAACGCTTTTTACGAGTCGGAATCTCGTAACTACAGTAATTCTGACATGGCGTAAACGCACCTATACTTAAAGTCCCCCTGTGGTGAAAATCAAGCTTTTAATGTTGTTTATATGTTTATGTGGTGTTTTTAATATGCTTTAAGACAAACCATGTACAAATTCATAAGTCAACACCATTGCTGAGTATTTTCTCCTTAAAACTGCAGTGAACCAAAGACAGTCTCAAAAACGCGGTTTGAAATCGCTGGTGTTTCTGACGTCACAAACTACCTTCGCCAAATCACGCCCATTAAAAACCGTTTTTGGTATTTAAAAATCTTTTTTGTTATTAAAAATCTTTTTTGGTAAATAAAATAAAATATAAATATTAGATGAAAAAAACGAAATTTGTTCAGGCCGTAAAATGTCATGTGGTGCGACTTCCCAAAAATTTAATTATATTTATGAATTAATAATCCATTATAATTGTTATTAAAAATGGCGTTTTACCTTTATTTTACCTTTATATTTAAATATGTTTTTAAATCTTTTTTGAGAAAACGTATTCAAGGTGTAAGGAAAATATGTTGTTACTTTTTAATTGATGGTTACACCACATGAGATTTTTATTAGTCAAAATCATTATAAAACCAACATTTAGATTTCATATGATGGCACCATGGATTTCAAACCAGATTTCTAAAGGATTTTTCCTCTTATCAGTCACTGACCTGTATCACATTCTCCCCTGTTTTCTGCAGATTCTACCACTTCAACAAAAAGCGCCGTGTTGTAAACTGTCCCTATGTGGACAATTCGTACAAATGGGCTGGAGGTGGATTTCTGTCCACTGTGAGTGACCTTCTGGTCTTCGGTAACGCTCTGCTCTACAGCTATCAGATGGCCGAAGCGAAGAACACAGACGGGCTGCTTCCTGGCTTCTTCAGACCCCACACAGCCAAAGCCATATGGGCACCGGTGGACAAAACAGAGGCATCGTGGGACAAAGATGGACTGTACGCCCAGGGCTGGCTGGTCGTGGAGAAACAGCAGAAATACGGGCAGTGCCGCAGCCGCAGACATTACGTCTCGCACACAGGGGGCGCTGTGGGGGCTAGTAGCGTCCTGCTGGTGTTGCCCAGAGAGCAGCTCACCAATCAGAAGCTGCCTCCTCCACAGGGGGTGGTGGTGACCATCATCACTAACATGCAGTCAGTGGGGCTCAATACCACCGCGCTCAAGATTGCACAAACATTTGACAAGGCCAGGGACGGAGAAATCGCGTCTACTTGATACTCACACACACACAGAACTGGTCCTTTTGTAGCCGTTTTGGTGAACATCAGGATGCTGAGGTGCGTCCATGCTTCGGTTATAAGTGAACAGTTGTGCCGAGCGATCATTTTGATAGCTTTTATACACGTGATTGAATAAAAAAGTATTATGGAAACTTTGATGACGGCCTCTTTTCATTTTCCTTCCACATTCAGCATGTTATGCACATAATCTGGTGATTTATCACAATTATTAAAGGGTAGTTGGGATGACAAGCAGTGCAGATTTCATGAGCTCATATTTATTTTCAGTCTACATGGAATATAAATTTATTTGGAAGAAGTGAAGTGCATAAAGTCAAAACCTGGTTAAAATGGTGTGAAACATTGATCGATTACAGTGCCCAAAAACATTTTACTTTACACATTTATTCACATTTTAACAAATGGGAATTCAATAATAAAAGGAATTTCTATAGTCATTTGAAAACAATCATAAAGGATCATAGTAGGAATTTTGTTCAGGATTCAAGCATGGAACAAAATACAGCCTAGATTTTTAACTAGTGTGATTACTTGTAGGTATTTGTTAATCCAACAGTATCTTGTTTGATCAGAATCTTACTGATTCCAAAAGACTAATAATAATATTTATTTATTTGTATAGATAGATATGAAACGTCATGCTCACTGATCTCCACTAGATGGAAGCACTGTCATCAGTTCAGTTTCAAGTCTGAATAAACTTAAATTCTTTCATACCATTAGTAGAAAGAGCAGAGTATTTAAACTAAATTATTATATTTGACTTTCGATGTCTTTTTTTTAGTAGTCAGAAAACAACAAGCAGTCAAATGAAAAGTGACTAATAAGTTAAACAGATATTGGTGTGCATAAAAACAAGCAATGGATTTCTTAATATAATTTTTATTAAATTCAGCTTTTTTTTTAACCCATTATTAGTTTATATGCCTATATAAGATATAGTTTACATAGGATCTATACTATAGTTATTAACAGTCAATATTAATTACTCATATATACAAAATCTTCATTTGTCACATGTATGTTCAACTGGTACAGCAGTTCAATCATTTACAGTATAAAGTCATCAGCTGTTTGTGGTTTTCCACTGATGTTACCAATTCACCAACATACTTCTAATAGTTGTTGTTGTTATTGTTTTTATGTTTGTTGTTGTTATTGTTTTTGCTAATATTATTATTTGGTGGTGTTGTTATTTTTGTTGTTGCTTTTTTTTTTGCCATAAATTTAGTGGTTGTTATTTAAATTTTGCTGTTGTTATTACTTTTGTTTTTATTTTTGTAGTAGTTGATATTTTTGTTGTTGTTATTATTATTCTTTTTTAATTATTATTACTTTTTTTATTTATTTTTTAAACAACACCCGATGGCCAAAAATTGTTCTTTAAACACGAGCGCGAAGGCGCGCGCGCATCACAAATGACGTCATCGCGGAGTGGGCGATAGTGCGCGAGACCCCATTTCGCTTGGCGGTGTGCACGACATTTTTTTTTACTTTCCGCGCGGCTCCGCTTCGAAGACGCAGGACAAAATGAGCCTACAAGAGCATAATAAGCCTTTTTCATAAACATAAATGTCCATGTTTAATAAAAATGTTCACGAAACTAAATGAAAATGTTTAGTGAAATTAGAAAATATTTAAGAGATCGTTTAATAAAGTTGTATCCATACATGTTCTCATATCCATATATTTTGTTCTAATGTCACTGGATTCTTTTGCAGTGTGGTATTGGTGGTGTACTAAAATAAACATCGTCACCTGTGCCAAAAAGACAGGCACTTAGTGCAAATATACACTCCGTTATCAGAAATGTAAAAAAAAGAAGGATTTTATTTTTTTTCTTCCACTCGCTTGGGCCCCACATTGGATAATCGGGCCCTATCTAACGTTATATCCCGTGAGAAAGCACAACACAGAGACCCTCCATCACCCTCTGAGCAAACTCTTCTCGGTCTTCTGGTGATCTTCTATTGGTCTTCACTGCAGATATAAAGCAGTCTCTTGCTTCAGAACGGGTGATTCATCGGGCACTGTGGTGAGTGGAGGTGTCCATAAGGCAGTGGTTTTCAATTATAGTCCCAGCTGGTTAAGAAAGAGCTCCATGAACTGAACTGAGTGTGTCATAGAACGGTAGTTCCCGGGACCAGGACTGAAAACCACTGCCATTAGACACTGTGCGGGTGCTTTCTTCCTTTAAATCTTCAAATTCTTTCTTCAACTCCCAGTGTGTAGTGGAAAAAGACGGAAATCGAATACTTCCCTAGGCCTACTATATAGTATGCGAAAAACAGTAGCCTACGCCAACAGAGTAGTATATCCGAACACATAGTATTCGAAAACCAAAAACGGTAGGCGAGAAGTCCCCGGATTACCTACGAGATTCTGAAGAGCACATTCCGTGGACACTTTACATCCATGAGGCCACGGGAGAGGTTGTCTTCTATAAGGGGAGAAATTCCACTCTCAGTAAACTTCCGGCTTCTGAACTGGTTGCAGTTCCACTCTGGTTCCATATGAGGGCGCTCACAGGACGAGTGCAGAATGAATGGAGGTCTATGGCGCTATACCCCTCAAAATCCACTTTTCTCAGGATATAATTTTTTGTCTAGTAATTTGAATATTGTATTCGAAAGGAGATGCAAAGAAATTACACATTGCTGGGTGTTAGATTTTTTAGAGTCACTTATTTGCTTTAAAAAGTCTTTTAAAATGTCAATGACGTCATACACATCGTATGACCAGAGATACTGCTTTACGGCAATCCTTCAGTCACTTTGGTGCTTTCGCGCTCTGCACTTTGTTTTCTCTCGAGGCATCGACAACACAGCTGACACAGGTAAATACACGTGCTAGAAGAGTTTTTGTTTTGTTTGTTTCTGTTCCCGCTTCGAATGCCATGATGCCATCAAGCGGTATCTCTGGTCGTAATCAGTCCTTCACTGACCAATCAGCGTTCATTAGCAGAATGCTAGCGTGTTATGGGCAACAACAATTCAACCTGTAAGAAATCGTACTCGTAAAAGTACTCGGTCATTCAACTTTCGACCTATAACCCACGTTGAACTTTCTCAACGGCAATCGGGTGAAAGAGACAAATTTAGCCGTCTAGCTCCATAGACTCCCATTCATTTTGCACTCATGGGCGATCGACCCCAGTGGAACTCTGGTGGAACTACAACCAAAATTCGGTACAATAGGACTTGTTGCTGGTAGGTCACATGACGTATACAACATGATGGATGTAGAACGTCTGTATTACATTTACACTACACACATTCATACTATATGATACTCCGTAGATACTCCGTAATCTGAACAATTCCACAGAGGATCCACCTCCCCTCCAATTATTGACACAACTAGACAACTTTAACAGCTCGCTCAGCATAAAATAAAACTGTTTTTCAAATGTACTATTCATTTTATTTGACGTTTATCTATCTGTTACAGTCAGATTAATTAGTGGGACAAGAAAGTGCTGGTAAATATTCCAGTTCATTTTCATCCATCTGGTTTATTCATTAGTACATCTCACTGGAATCACATTGCATTATGGGATACATTGCCCATTGTACTGTGTTGTTGTATACTGCACATTTTTTCACATACAGTAGAACTTCAATACAGAAAACTTGCATACTGTGTACATATTCTACAAATATATGAGTAGCATAGGCCAGGGGTTCCCAAACTTTTTCATTCTAGGACCCACCTAGACAAGTATAATCAATCTCAAGACCCACTTGCACTGGTGCTACCAACTTTCTCAGTTGGTCGCATCAGAATGATTTGGTCGCACCTTTTTTTTTTTTTTTTTGCTACATGCCATGGGATTGATCAATGCATGCTGATGAGTTTGCATGCTAGTTTTGCACTGATGTAAAAAGACTGACAGTGACAAGACCTCATGTTAGCAAAATATTTTAAACTTTTAACTCTTAAAAAAAAACTTTAAAAAAACATGTTCTTTAATGTTTGATTACAATTTTACAGATGGGAAATTAAAATATTTTATCAATAATAATAATGCCACTGACGATTCTGATTATCGATGCGATTCTTTAACGATTCTCTTATCGATTCTTGATAGCACTGTGTGGAAAAATGTAGTCATATGCTTTTCAAAAAAACAAAAAAAAACAAGGGGTTTAATTTATTTTAAAGCTTAAGCTTGAGTAAGCAAACTGTACTTTTTATGTAATTTATGTAATAAATAGAACCTTATTGTAAAGTGTTACTGATTACACCGATTCAGACGTCTTCTGAGTTCACTGTTGGAAAGATCAGTTGTTTTAACCATTCATTCAAATTAATTTCAAAGGAGTCGATTAGTTCGCGAATTGGACGTGTCGTGCGCGTTGTGTGATTATCCCAGCAGTTAGGACACGGACATCCAAGATTTGTGTCAACACAGAAAACCTTTCATCACTGGATAGTTTTTTTGTTTAATTAAAGTGTTGTTTTATGTCAGCTGAATGTCTGGGACGCTTTTCAGAGAAGATCAAAGGCAACAACTTATTCAGCAGAATTCACACCCAGCAGTAATTAAGGGGAAAAAAATCTCCGAATGCTCCACATGAAACTTTGGTCTTCCGACCTTTTACCACCGTGTCGATTTATTTTGATTAATATGTGCGAGGGAGAGAGAGCAAGACAGCGCTTAGTTTGGAGACCGTGAAGTCTTGTTTACACTTTCGCCTGGCTCCGAAGAGAGAGAGAGAGAGAGCGCGCGCGCGACCGAGTCTCTCTCTCTGCTCGTACTCTGTCACAAGCGCAGCCGTTCATCTACATTACTCACCGATCAAATAAGACTTTGGCGGGACAAAAATTCACTTTGGCGGGCGCTAAAACTCACTTAAGAGTCGTTTGTTCATTAATCGGACTGGTTTTGTTTCACTCATCGTAATGTAAATTTAGCTGCAGCTAAGTGCCTTTGTGCGACCCACCTTTTCTCACTGTGTGACCCACAAGTGGGTCGCGACCCACAGTTTGAAAACCACTGGCATAGGCTATGATATGAAAATTGTTGGTTTTTCTTTCATTTTCTTTGAATATGCTCCCATTACATTTTATAAAATGATTCTGTACAGTGATGTGCATTAATGTTTAAGCTTCCTGTTGTTACGTTTAAAGTTAATACATTTCAACAGTATGATGGAATTACAGTAATCCAGTAGAATTTAAAGAGATAGTTCTCCCAAAATGTTTTAATTCTGTCATTATTTACTCACCCTCAAGTTGTTCCAAACCTGTATGAATTTCTTTCTTCTGCTGAACACAAAATAATATATTTTGAATAATATGGGTAACCAAACAGTTGACGGGCCCCATTGACTTCCATAGGATTTTTTCCCTATATGAAAGTCTATGGGGCCCAACAACTGGTTACTGACATTCTTCAGAATATATTATTTTGTGTTCAGCAGAAGAAAGAAATTCATACAGGATTGGAACTTGAGGGTGAGTAAATGATGACAGAATTTTCAAGTGACAAAATTAAAAGGAATAATATATTATTCAAAACAAAAACAGCACATTGTAAAAAATAGTGTATGTACATGACACATGTGAGTATGTTAAATAATATCAAGTCATCTATATCTAATTAAAATGACAAATCTACACTTATGGATGCTGCTTTTGAAATGTATTGCTTTCCATTGAACAGCTGACATGGTAACAGTTTGTTTCAAGAATTTGCATCCTTTTGTTACGTATTTAAATATGGTTTAAAAATGACAGAACTATTTACAAAATGTAAAAACATAAGAAAAGTATTTTGTGTGCAATCTGACACATTTTCACATTGAGTTCAAGACTTCCAACAAGGGAGTGATGTTACAAGGTTCGCAACATCAAAACCAATGTCGAGTTCACATGCATCAAAAGTCGATTCACACTTGATCGCAGTTAGAGGTCCCACTCAATTTGCCTCTCTTATATTCCTCAGATTTTGGTTGGTTCTGGGTATTTTTCTTAATTCTGGGAATAAATGGAAAGACAACTGTTACTTCTTGCAGGTTTTTAGGGGTTAAAAACAGCTCTTGCCCATAATATGGAAGCTTGACCATGAAATAAAAAGCTAAAAAGCTTATTTTCCTCTCAGAATTGCGAGTTTAAAGCTCTCAACAACTCGCAATTGTGAGATATAAACTTGCAATTCGGAGAAAAAAGTAGCAATATCTATTTTTTTCCGTGACGGAAACAAGCATTCCACAAGTAGGCTCTACCAGTTGGCAGATTCGACAGCATTTAAAACAAAGTTGATTACCACAACAACAGAAAAAAAAAAAAAAAATAATAATAATAATTTAGACTTGCCCTTCGTTTTCGAGGTTATGATGAGTACCATATCATCTTTACGGTTGTTTTAAGCTTTTTGTTGTAATGGCAACGAAGTGATCTACAATTAGATAACTTTATAAAAGGTTTGTTGTTTTCCACACTAAAATGTTATCAATTTTTTTTTCCAAATACGCATATTGACAGGCTTATTGTTTAGATCTTGCGGCTATACTTTTGAAAATGTGAGTATTTTAAAGTACAAATCGGCACATTCACTTCCATTGTAACTGTCACGAGTGCTGAATCGTTCACTCAACCGATTCATTCAAACAACAAAACAAACGGTTCTGCAGTGGCTTCGTTTGGAAGAACTTTAGTTGGCGACGCAAAAACAGCTGAAGCAACTGATAACATTGTGTCAAAAATGTAAGTTATTCAATATTGACTTATTGTTTACAAAACTGGCAAGAAATATCGCACTAGCAATCTCTATTTCCGAAAATGAGCCCTCCTCCTGCAGCGTGCTCGTGTGATATTGCTTCATGATCTCGACTTCCATTGTAAATACAGTCGAGGGATGAGAAACCGGTTTCTGTGGTAATCTGTCATATGATTATATGTTGTCTTTATCATGTTGATCAAATTTGTACTGAATCCGAAACCAGTGTGAAATGCGCACGTGACTCACTTGCAGATGTAATAGATGACCACAACAAGCACCGCTAAAACGAGCAGGACCATGATGACCACAGCAGCGATCAGGCCCTTCTCTTCACTGCTGTGTGAGAAACTGAACAGCTGATACTGCTCACATCTGCTGCCCTCATAGTTCGCACTGCAGCTACACGACAGGGAAAGGGTTTCAAGCCAAACAAGGTATGCTAAACGATAAGTCATCAAATAAAACAATAGATTTTCTGTTCGCGAGGACACTCACACACAGGTGGGGGTAGACACAGAAGGTATTTTAAAGCATGTTCCTCCATTCATGCAAAAGTTGGCTTCGGACCCAGTGCAAGGGTCACCGTGTTCTGTAATAAGAGGAAATAACTAAATAAATAGATGAATCATTTATCAAGCTTTTCCCCACAGAGCAGTTTTTAATTTTGTTTTGCATTTTATTTGCATTTCATGAATTCCACATCATGGAAACACAACATCATGTGTGACGTGCACATGATAATGTATTTTATATCTATAATGGATGTGTATTGTTGTTATTAATTACCTGCCATCATGGGAAATACTAAATAGATCTTCTTGTATGGGAACTTTAACAGCAGTCTCTTACAATCACCTGAGAACAAAGGAAATGTTATGGTCAGATTACATTACATTTTACATTTATTACAGTGTCCACATTAATTATATTGGTTGCTTTCAAAGATGTCAACTTTCCTACAGAATATAAATGCTGTTTGTAAGGGATGATGTTCGTAGTTATTAATTTGTCAACAAAAATCTGGATAAGGTTGAGTAAATAATATTTATTATTATTAAAACTGGAATATTAAATATTAATTTAAAATTGTATAGTATTTAATATATATATATATATATATTTTAGTGTGTGCGCATGTATAAATATACATATACACACACACACATATATTATATAAACAAGAACTTTTATGTTAGATGCGATTAATCGATTTGACCACTAAATTTAATGGTTAATATAATAAAATACTATTAAATATTCCAGTTTTAATAATATACATATATAATATACATACGCAATTAATTGCATCTAGCATAAGTTTGTTTATATAATATGTGTGTGTGTGTGTGTGTGTGTATATATATATATATATATATATATATGCATACATATGTGTGTGTGCACTCATATATACTGTATAATGTACTGTACACACCCATATATAAACAAACTTGTAATGTTAGAGATGTGATTTATCGCGATTAATAGATTTGACAGCTCTAATATTCATATTTACTACAATTAATTATATTAAGTATAACAATATAGTTAACACCTAGTTGAGTGTATAGAGGCTACGTGCAACTTAACTTCCGTATTCTGTAAAACAGATCGCATCGCTTCCGGTCTTTTGTATGTGCTTCGTGAAAAAATGAGCTGTTTTACTCAAGATAACTTAAAAGGAGCGAGCAAAGATGAGCATAACCAATGTCCCTAAAGTTAATATCAGATCTCGTCTAAAGTTTCAGAACTGTGGGCGGTTGCATAAACTGCTTAGGCTAGCCTTAAAACCTAGGCATCTGTTTGTTTTTTCTTCAAGACTACTCCTTACTTTTTTTAAAAAGCGAGTTACATAAGAAAGTCGATTGGTCTAATTTGAATCAGAAGAGTAAGACTGATTATTATCTCTTGTGAAACTGCTTGTTGGCCAAACTTGTTCTTAAGACACAGTTTTAATGGCTTTAAGTTTATGCAACTTGCCCATGGCAGGATCTCAAACCGTGCTCAGATTTACCACTTAAAACTCTGATATTTCTAATCAAATTCACATTGTTGAAATAGCTCTGCACTCATACTGTGTTGGTTTCTCCCAAGGAATTTGAGGATAAACTTCTAAGACAAAGTTGATTTTTAAATGA
This sequence comes from Rutilus rutilus, assembly GCF_951802725.1. Lineage (NCBI taxonomy): Eukaryota > Metazoa > Chordata > Actinopteri > Cypriniformes > Leuciscidae > Rutilus > Rutilus rutilus. Next base: position 18,426,934 of record NC_140233.1, read on the forward strand.
AACATTACTGAGAGCTCTCAGGCCTTATCTGAGCAATACAAATAAAAAAAATAAAAACACCTGTCTCAGTCAGGACTCGCCTGTTTACAAGTTTTGAGCTTGACTACGTGCAATTTTACAAGGCTTCGGTTTTCTAACACTCGCAAATCCTAATGACATTTAGACTTACCTTCCAGGTGAAATGCAGTGCAGATGAGTCACCTCGTCTTCCTCAAATAAGTTCTGAGCTAAACGCCAGCGTGCGACTCAGTCACATAAGAACTGTGGGCGGATCCTTTAGCGCAGAAATGTCGTGATTGCTGTTTGTCCACATTTGTGAATGAAACGATTCTCATTGTGCGTCGGTGGAACGTAATGATGAGAGTTCATTTATAGGGAATTACCTGCTGTTGCATCACAAACTTCTAAGACAAAAGACATTAAAGGCACATTTAGAATTGAACTAAGGCCTGGCTTAATCTAAGCCCTGTTTGTGAAACCAGGGCTAAAACTGTCTGGAAAGTAGAAGCCGCTCTGAATGCATTACCACATTTATTCCATTTTGTATATTTTGAAAGGGTTTAAACATCTAAGATTGGGTCATGAAGTGATTATGGTTTGTAAAGCTTTAGGTTTCTTCAGATATGTATTTATAGAAACTGTGTGGGGTGTTACTGTTATTTTAAGTGCATTAAGAGAAGGTGTGGTCCATACTCTCAGTGAGACTGCTTTGCTCTCTCTCTCTCTCTGTGTGTGTGTGTGTGTGTGTAGGCCGGATGGGTTTGGTGTCAGACTCTGGTATGCCAGGTATGCTAATGGTGAAGTTTTGTGCGCTGCAGGTATGCGTGGAATCGTGGGAACTTTGCAGACTTTAATCGGATTGTTTACATTCCTCGTTTAAAGGGCGCACGAGGGACAAAAGGCGACGTCACGTCGTGTCATCAAAAACCGTTAGAGCGGCATAGTTTTGAGGTGTAACAAGGCCAAATTACTACAACTTTAAGTAATGACATAAAAAAATATAACTAATGAAGTTTGCCACATAGAAACAGCAATTTAAGATTGAAAGAGATAGGTCGTGATGTCTTAGGCTTAGTACGATTTTTATCTAAAGAAATAAATATTTTTATTGAGCAAAATATTGTCACATTGATCAAAAGTGACAGTAAAGGCATTTATAATGTTAGAAATTTCTATTTCAAATAAATACTGTTCTTTTCAACTTTCGGTTGATCCAAGAATCATGGAAAATGTATGTTGGTTTACACAAACATATTAAACAACACTGTTTATAACATTGATAATTAAGAGCAGCAAATCATCAGGATCATGTGACACTGAAGACTGGAGCAATGATTCTGAAAAGCCAGCTTTACTATCATAGGAATAAAGAATGTAAAATATAATAAATAAAAATTATTTGTAATATTTCACAATATTACTGTTTTACTGTATTTTGATCAAAATCTTTTATGCTTGGTGAGCATAAAATACGTATTTTACTTGAATATAAGTAAATTATTATAGGCTATTTTCAGCTTTACGCACAATATTATTAAATATTATTCAAGTTTGATCACACCATAGTAGCCTATATGATAAATGACGCGGGTTAGTATTAGTTGAATGATGTGCAATAGAATGATAAATAAAAATAAAGATTGTTGTTTTTCGCAGTTTTGCCATAGAAGAACAAATTTTGGTTCCACAAAGATCATTTCAGTGAACAGTTCTTAAAAGAATCTTTTTTCTCTTTGTGTGAAGAACATTAAGAACCATTTTCCACTCTAAAGAACCTTTTGTGGAATGGAATCTTCCATGGATTCTTCATTGAACCATAAAAAAACTTTATTTTCAAGACTGATATAGGCTATTGTGATATGATGACATAATTATAGTAAGATAGTATTAGTGTTATCTGAAAGTCTGAAGAAGTTTAGTACAAAGGCCGTCAATAGACCTTTTTATGTGTTTCTTACTTGGTGGTCTTCATTTCTCTCACTGTCTCGCACGCACATCCCCGATCAATAGTCACCTTCGAAAAGCATTTCTCACATCTCAATGTCACCCCTGCCATGTCCATATGCTCAGTCATGACTCATGACAGCGGTTGACGTTATTCTACATGACTGATGTGTGTTTGCAGTAAATGGCACGCGCAGAATATGGGACGTTGGCATGGAAATGCACGCGAGATACTCGCACCTCAGCAAGGTGTTTTGATGGATGCGAGGTTATCCCGGAGAACATTTGCCATCCCTCGGACAGAAAACCAATAGAAAAGCGTTTTCTCTACGTAATGAATCCCCTCCTCCTCCTCATCCTCCTCCTCCTCCTCCGACATAACGGAACGATGCTGGCGTTCATGCTTCAATCGAATCGCGTCAAATCGACTCGCGGCTTCAGCGCGATGGAGAAGACCGAGTCCCTGGCGTGAATTGAAGAGGGGAGCCCGACACTCAGCACAACACAAAACACACACAATGCGCTCCTCCTGTCGCGAATACGATGCCTTTCCCTGGATGGTTGGACTCCTAATATCACCTCGCTGAGCGATGATGCTCGTTTCACGGCTCGCCTTTGCTCGTCGTCCGCTTTATTCGCGAAAGAAGCAGCAGAACGGATGCTTGACCACTGCGAAACTGTCTTCACGCATCAAGCCTCTTCTGAATATCGGCAAGGGACACGTTATCTTAACCACGAGGGCCAGGGAGACACGATTAAAGTTTCAACGATGTAAATCGAGGTAGGTCAGCCCTTGGAGACGAGCGTTTCATCACTCCTTATTCTTCCTTTCATTCCGCCAATTATCGGCTTAATGGGTGTTTGCTGTTATTTTGGTAATTGCATCACTAAATCAGCTGTCATGGTGCTGAGTAGCCTTTAATCAGAAGACCTCACTTCATCCAATCTTTAGGCCTGGGAAATACAAGACACGTCTTCCATTTTTGAACGCAATAGGCTTTATTACGTGCGCATCAAATGCTGTGTTGATGGGGGATTTTTGGTCACTCCTGACAAGGAAATCTGGTTACAAGAAGGTTGTAGCTTGGAGAAGCACGTCAAAATGACACGAAATAGTTTCATCGCCATGTTGCATGTTTTGCTTTTCACGTTGCCTGAATGTGTTCCGTCTGATCAAGTTCATTGCTAAACTTTTGATACTGAACTGATAGTGCCATACGAACTTTGATTCTGTAGGTCTTTGGGCACGTGGTCAACACAACAAATCAAAATGAGCATTGATGTGAGACGTGCATGATTCAAATCTGTTTTAACTGACCAATAAGTAGGCTAATTCGTTATATTTATTGTTATTAATCTAAGAGGTATAGCCCTACATCATGCACTGCAGGTCCACAACCTGAATTGCCCTTCAGCTATAGTAGCCTATTGAAGAGTAGACTGCGTTGTGTGTAATACTGAATCATCCCATGCTTAAAGGGTTAGTTCACCCAAAAAAAAAGAAAATTATCCCATGATTTACTCTGCCTGAAGGCATCTTAGGTGAATATGACTTTCTTCCTTCAGCCAAACTCAATCGGAGTTATATTAAAAAATATCCCGGCTCTTCCATGCTTTGGGAGTGAATACAATAGTAACAGAGATTTTGAAATCCAAAAAAGCGCATCCATCATAAAAGTAATCCGTACAGCTGCAGGGTGTTAATAAAGGCCTTCTGAAGAGAGGCAATGGTTTTTGTTAGAAAAATATCCATATTTATAACTTTATGAACTATAATCACTGGCTTCCAGTAACGGCCGTACGCGAGCCTTGTTCCAACAGAAGAGTGACCTCTGACCCGACGCATGACGTATTGACGAACGTGGATGCGCAGAAGATGGAGCAAAACAAAACAACGGTCACGAATTAGAAGTCTTAAATGAATTTTTCTTAAAAGAGACATGTTGTAGGATCTTGAGTTTGTTTGAACCACGAGAGCCGTCTACTCTCACCTAAGCTTACGCGACATCATGCGTCAGAGGTCACTCCTCCGCCGAAACTAGACTCACGTAGTTACTATTCACTTCAATTATAAAGCTCAGATTGTGTTTGGCTGAAAGAAGAAAGTCATATACACCTAGGGTGGCTTGAGGGTGAGTAAATGATGGGATAATTTTCATTTTTGGGTGAACTAACCCTTTAAGACATCAAAATTGTGTTCCATATTTAACCCATACGGAACGCAGTTTGTACTGTATTTTGCGAAGTCAAGGCAAGGGTGGACAGTCATTGATTTGAACTTATTTTAACTTGAGCGCTGCGTTTTTAGAATGCGTGAGACGCTGCAAAAGACGCGTATATTTCGGAAAAATGGAAGTATCGCAGTAGAATGGAAACAATTGTATCTGTTAATATTATTTATTGGGCCTGAACTAACATGAATGAACAATGAACAGCACAGTGACTGACTTTTCTTTCAGGTCACTTTATGTCCTAACATATAAACCAACAAATTTATATAACCAACAAAAAATACAGACCATTAAACACATGTTGAGTTTCTGTGACAACATGCCCCAATAGTGTCACAATAGGAACTTTCGATTAAGCAATCTATAGTAGGCTTTTCAACTAAATATAATTAGTGAAATGGTGAAAATCTAAAAAGTAACATACAAAAATAGCTTTGTTTCGATTCACATACTTTAATGATCTAATTAAATTAATTAGAAAAGCATGAAAACAGTTCAACGTCTGTTTATATCTGTAAAAATATGATATTGTAAATCTAGTTTGAAGGACAGGATTCACAAAAATTATATTTCAGTCGGTTATCCATGCATTTTGACTTTTTACTCCCTTTGTGAAAATGTTAATCAAATTTAATGTACATGTAAACATTTTAAATAATAATCTGTTAAGCATTATATAGTGTAATAATGCTATTTAGAAAAGTGTTTTTTCACCTTTTATACATTTTTCATTATCACGAGTCGCAGATAGCACCTTTCGCCTAAACAAGAATGCAAAAATGAACCCTCCCTCACATCATCTTCTCTCCTCTACCTCGTCCCACTTCCATCTATTCTGATTTGCTGTCTCACTGACCTGTGTACGGTATGCCTTATTTGGCTTAATATGATTTGTCTTGTGTACTAGTTTCACCTCATCCCCCAGCTCGAGGTAATGCCTCTTGTAAAACCGCTGGAGTTTGAGACACCATGCGTTTGTCAAGCGGTCTCAGTAAATGAAGCCTTCATCACAGTGCTTCAGTGATTGAAGCTGGTGGTAACCGAGCGCTACAGACCATTCTATTTATTGATGGCCGTCCGTACCGAGGTTGACAACTTCATCGCACCTTGACACCAAAAAAAGGCAATCGCAGGCAGAGTTTTTGTGTAATGCTTAGCCAGCTGAAAATCATGCTGTTTGTTCAATAACAACTTCTTTTCTTTTTTTCGAGGTCGAGGTGGTTATTAAATGTGAATGAAGCACTATGCACTCAGCTCTCACATGGGTACCATATGTAGGACAATAGGAATTCTGGGAATTCAAAAGGCTGGTCTTCGCTTCAAGAATATGTCTTGTCGTGTTTGAGAGACCCCTCAAAGAATCTGCTTTAGCTCTGGAAGCGCTTTTTGTTTAGATGATTGTCAATTTAAAGGCGCAGTTCACCCAAAAATGGAAATTTGCCATTATTTACTCGTCTTCATGTTGTTTCAAAGCTTGTATGGTGTTATTTTTTTACACAAAATGTAAATCTTGCATCAGTTCTTTTTAATACAACAACAGTTCACAGCGAACATGTTTGTTAAGCGCCAAGATAAAAAAAAAACTAAACCTAAAAGTAGCCCAAATGGCTCGTATACCCTTTTCTTTTGTCTTCTCTCATATTATAGCTTTGTGTAATTAAAAGACTGAAGTCTTATTCACTGAAAATAGCTGAAAAATAGATCAGCGAGAGACTAATGTGTGAACAAATCAGTCTGATTCTTTGTTCTGTTTGATTTGTGAAATAGATCAACTGGTTCATTGAAACAAATCGACTCGAAATAACAATTTATTTAATGATTCAACTGGATTAGTGCACAAAATGTTTTATATCAGGCAATTCTTTTCAATTAACTGGACTGGATGATTCGTTCATGAACTAGGCTGATTTGTTGAGGATTTCGTTCACAAATGTCAATGATTCAACGTTGCAGTTATCAAATTAAAGGTGACATGAAAATTCACCCTATCTATATTATATCTATTTTCATCTCATTGGGAATGCTTCATATATTATTTTTACCTTAAACTGTCCTAGACCAAGACATATGGTGACAAAATCATTCAGTCCAATCATTTACTCCGCCGCTTTTTTACAATTGACTGCAGCAGACTCGCATTCAGATCTGCAACAACTGATGGACAGAACCAAGTCTACGCCATACATTTTAATGGAAGATTATCAGTGAATAATAACTTTAATAGATATATGATTTAGAAACACTCGGAATAAAGTGCACAATTCATACAAAGTTCTGTCATGAAACTCTGGATGGCGCAGGCTGATAGGTCTTTTACTCAATATGCTTGCGATCACATTCTCTATAGGACACGGCTGATTGGTTCCTGCTGTATCAGTAGCCAATGAGCTCGCTGCTCAACCTTTAAGTACTGGCCAGCGTTTGTTTTAGCAGTGCAGCGCGCTTTCAGAAACCCTCCACCTTCCCCAGCTCCACCTGTATAGATCTGCTACGGGTGCCAAGACCAAACATACCGACATTACCATGCCAAACACTCCGAGAGTTGTCATGACAGAACTACACTGTAAAAAATGATATGATCAATAATTTATGACAATATATGTTTTTACATTGCTTTACCTCATCAAAATAAGTGAAACAAGTTTCAACTTTTTTTTATAAGTTATACAAGATTCAACTCATTTTTTTAAGTCAGTTTAGTGTAATTTAAGTTGAAATGACTTAAACATCCTTGTTGATTGTACTCAATTTAATTCAGCAACTTTTTTTTTTTTACTTTTATTGCTGTATATCAAATATTCTGCTAAATGGGGTATGAAGCTTTGCTGAATCATGTAGTGCGCTTATAGCTGTAAACGGTTTCTTCGCTTGATTTCAATCACAGGTCAGAGGTAAAACTGTGAACTTAAGCGAGTATTTGATTTCATAACAGATCCAATATCTCGCTTCATTGATTTTATTGCATAAGCTACTTTTCCTCCCTTCACAATGATAGTACATTTCAGTTTTAACACGCACAGTAGTTCCTACAGTATTTACTTTATATTATGATGTGTTTAAAGAGAGTATGTTGATTTTTGTTTTTTTTCCCTGCTTTTCTTCTCAGGTCTGGTATGAGTGAAGTCACCTCCGTCTAACTAGAGCTCACGTTTAAGAGAAGTGAAAGAGGAAGTCCGTTCAGCGTTTGCTGCGTATCGCACCATGAGCCAGCCACAGTGAGTGTTCAAGCTACATCCTACCTGCTTTATAATGATGTGGAGCGGTGTGTGAGGAACGCCGCTGTGTATTGGGTGCAGGAGAGTGTGTTAAATTGTGTTTGTGTGCGTTTACACTCCAGTAACACTAATTACGTGTTAAGCATTGTGTTGTTTAGACTTTTCTGTCCCCCTTTTTTCCGTTTGAATACTCTTTGGAGTATTCAATTTGTTTGTATTACGTTTGTCAGAGTAGGTTTTGCTTTATCTCTTTTTTTTTTTTTTTTTGTTGCATTGCATGAGCAATACAATTTGTCATTCAAATCTGGTCCTACCAAAAATAGGTCATAAATTGAGTACTGTTGTTAAATATTGATAATGTACATTATATATATATACTGCTGTAAATACCCTAATCATAAATATTATCTTGAAAAATAGTTAGTGGTTGGGAAGATTTTTTAATGTTTTTGAAAGAAGTATATTCTGCTCATCAAGGCTGGATTTATTTGATCAAAAATACCGTGATAAAAATTATATTGTGAGATAATATTACAATTTAAAGTAACTGTTTGCTATTGTAATATATTTTAAAATGTAATTTATTCCTGTGATGCAAATCTGAATTTTCAGCATCATTACTCCAGTCTTCAGTGTCACATGATCCTTCAGATATCAGTCTAATATGCTGATTTGCTGCTCAAGAAATATTTCTGATTATTATCAATGTTGAAAACAGTTATGCTGCGTAATATTTTTAACCATAAAAAATACATCACCAATAAATGGATGTTAAGAAATCATTCATTACAGGGTCAGTCCAGCATATGAATGTTCTTAATTGACTCGTCATCTTCACCAGCAGGAACCGCAGCACATCTCACTCGACATCCATGTGTTTGCACTGCAGCAGGAGGCGTGTGATATCGTAATTTATAGTCACACACTGTTCTGCAGTCAGGTGCTCAGCATGTCCTCAGATTCATGTGGAGAATGCCCTTTCCACATCCTTCCAGCTCACAACTGTTCCAGGATCAGCAGCACAGGTGCTGACTCAGCCTTCTTAGGTGTAGTCTTCATGGCGCGACTTTTGCGTTGTCTTCTCACCGAGTCAGAATCAGGCCACCCTTACCCAATTTAATTTGATGCCAGTGAAATTGGGTCTGTGAGGTAGATTTACAGTCTGTTCAGTATATTGCATTGCCTTGTACAGTAGCTGTTGGTGTTGATCACTGAATCTAAGAAACGTTATTCATAGTGGACCTCAAACCCATCATATATCGAAGGAAATTTCAATCGTGTTCGTAGGTATTTGCACATAAAGTGTACACGTACGTTTTGTACATTTTTATAGGCACTGAAACTATTATAACTTTTTGACTGCATCTATAACATGAACTTGTACTCGTAACTTTTAAATAAATACAAATGTTTACAAATTCTTTAATGTTGATGATGTTGTTGATAAAGGTACAACAGCATCATATTGACAGCACCTAATGCGTAAGCTCTTTTATGTACTAATGTTTACAAATCATTTGAGGTTGATGTTGTTGATAAACATACAATAGCATATCAACACGCCTAAAACCCTTTTGTATATGTAAACTTTTACAAACATACAAATGTTTTCAGATCCTTTGATGTGAAAGTTGTTGATAAACATGCAAAAGCATCGTATCAACAGCGCCTAAAAAGTAAATCATATTATGTGCAACTTTACAGAAATGTTTACAACTCCTTTTGATGTTTATGTTGTTGATATATGTACAATAGCATTGTTTCAAAAATACACAAGAAAAGGTTCTCTTTAGAACCCTAAATTTTAAAGAACACTTTATGCCAAAAAAAGGTGCGAGAAATGTCTTAAATAATAGCATAACACTTTCATGTTTACCATGTAAACTTAAAGTATGTTTACAAGCGGTTTAATTCATAATTTAAATTTTTTTTAAATGAATTAAAGCCAAAATAATTTCCAAAACTAAATCCATAAAATTATCCCAAAATTACCCCTAAAAGGTTCTATTTATATATATATATATATATATATATATATATATATATAAATAACCTTTTCTTTGAAGAGTAATAAACCCTTTTGTGTATGTACAACTTTAGAGACATACTAATAATTACAAATCCTTTGATATTCCTAACATAGACATGTCTATCCAAATGTTTGAAAAATAATGTGTGCTTGAAACACACTTTACATACAAATATATGAATATATATATATATATATAGGATGAGATAATGTTAATTGAATGGACAGTACTTCTATCCCTCAAAGCCTTGTTTCCGTTCGCGTCAAATTAAATATGGTGAAGGAATATTAAACGAGAGTACAACCAATACTAGCATCGGTGTCGGTATATATATTGTTTTATGAAGAAGTGCTTGGTGTGTGGCCCTCACAGGAAGCTCCTGTATTCTGATGGCAGTGGTTTCAGTGTCCAGGGAGAGGGAGGTTGGGGAGGTTGGTAGTGAATGCAGAGTGGATTACTTCAGCAGCCGTCTTTGTTCATCAGAGCTGCACTTGTGTACTGTGCATTCAGAGCAAGTCTGAGACACAGGAGTAAGCAGCAGAGAATAACATGACACATTTGACTCAATTACACACCATGGGATAGACTGCAAGTACACCGCAAAAGACACCTTATATTAAATCAAACCGCTTTTCCAAAACCACCATGTGGATATTATTTACATGTAGCATGTGCTGCCGATCTATTGTTGTGAGAAATAGATATACAAATGCTTAAAGTGCGCCTCTTATGCTATATTAAAGGTTCCTAATGTTGTTTTAAAGGTCTCCTACAATAGATTTACATCTATCCAAGGTAGAAAAAACAAACAAAACAAACTTAAATTTTCTCATAATATACATTGCAGCATCAGCTCTTTTCTCACAGTGTCTGAAACAGTTCAATAAAGGATTCAGACTCTCTAAACCCCTCCTTTCTGAGAGCCTACTCTGCTCTGATTGGTCAGATGGCCCAGTCTGTTGTGATTGATCTACCGCTTACAGCGCGTGTGGGAAACGAAACGCACATTATCTGAATTTCAGATCCGGATCTTCCTCGGCACTTTATACACAGTGATACGAACAGTAACGATGGCGTCGGTTTTATCATATTGAGTCCTCATCCTTTGGAAGTTCATGCAAAGTGGATTTGCTTTTACATCGCAGAAAACGGTGTCTTCTCGACATGTCAACAACATGAACCAAACTCTTCAAGTCTCAACTACAACTACAGTGTTTGAGGGTCAAACGTAGACGTTGTTTTCACGAGCAGCCAATGAAGACCATAGACTGACATTATGCACATTTTTAGAAATCTTACATAGGTTTGGGCAGGAAGCAAGACTGGAATTACTGATGACTCGAAGTTTGAAACTTTGCAGACCTTTTACAATTACACAAAGCTGTATAACACACTACATGAAAGTGTGACTGAGCTGTACCGAAAAGGGTCACACTGTACTCCCAACTATTCCACCGAGCTAGTACCAAAAGAGAACAGAGATGTGACCTTCGAGTACCAATATACTTTAATTAACAAAACAATAAAAAACAATCAATAATAGATTTGAATTAATAGACAATTTTACTTTCTTTATTATAACTTCCTATATAAACCCATATTTGGATATGTGGATCATACGCCAGATGCTATTAAAATCGCAACCCACAACCTAAATATTACTGGATACCAGGCCTGTGGGATGAGGAAGAAGCAGAGAGTCACTGGACCACAGTCCCAAGGGCACACATGCACTGATGTCTAATCACACTAAGAGATAACTTGGAATAAAAACAGTAAACAAATACAGGTCACTCTGTACCCTCATCTCAATGTCCATGCAGTGAAGAGAACATCAGGCCTCCAAGCAGTGAAGAGAACATCAGGCCTCCATGCAGTGAAGAAAACATCAGGCCTCCATGCAGTGAAGAAAACATCAGGCCTCCATGCAGTGAAGAAAAGATCAGGCCTCCATGCAGTGAAGAAAACATCAGGCCTCCATGCAGTGAAGAAAAGATCAGGCCATCAGTGAAGAGAACATCCATGCAGTGAAGAAAACATCAGGCCTCCATGCAGTGAAGAGAACATCAGGCCTCCATGCAGTGAAGAGAACATCAGGCCTCCATGCAGTGAAGAGAACATCAGGCCTCCATGCAGTGAAGAGAACATCAGGCCTCCATGCAGAGAAGAGAACATCAGGCCTCCATGCAGTGAAGAAAAGATCAGGCCTCCATGCAGTGAAGAGAACATCAGGCCTCCATGCAGTGAAGAGAACATCAGGCCTCCATGCAGTGAAGAGAACATCAGGCCTCCATGCAGTGAAGAGAACATCAGGCCTCCATGCAGTGAAGAGAACATCAGGCCTCCATGCAGAGAAGAGAACATCAGGCCTCCATGCAGTGAAGAGAACATCAGGCCTCCATGCAGTGAAGAGAACATCAGGCCTCCATGCAGTGAAGAGAACATCAGGCCTCCATGCAGTGAAGAGAACATCAGGCCTCCATGCAGTGAAGAGAACATCAGGCCTCCATGCAGTGAAGAGAACATCAGGCCTCCATGCAGTGAAGAGAACATCAGGCCTCCAAGCAGTGAAGAGAACATCAGGCCTCCATGCAGTGAAGAGAACATCAGGCCTCCATGCAGTGAAGAGAACATCAGGCCTCCATGCAGAGAAGAGAACATCAGGCCTCCATGCAGTGAAGAGAACATCAGGCCTCCATGCAGTGAAGAGAACATCAGGCCTCCATGCAGTGAAGAGAACATCAGGCCTCCATGCAGAGAAGAGAACATCAGGCCTCCATGCAGAGAAGAGAACATCAGGCCTCCATGCAGAGAAGAGAACATCAGGCCTCCATGCAGTGAAGAGAACATCAGGCCTCCATGCAGTGAAGAGAACATCAGGCCTCCATGCAGTGAAGAGAACATCAGGCCTCCATGCAGAGAAGAGAACATCAGGCCTCCATGCAGTGAAGAGAACATCAGGCCTCCATGCAGAGAAGAGAACATCAGGCCTCCATGCAGAGAAGAGAACATCAGGCCTCCATGCAGTGAAGAGAACATCAGGCCTCCATGCAGAGAAGAGAACATCAGGCCTCCATGCAGAGAAGAGAACATCAGGCCTCCATGCAGAGAAGAGAACATCAGGCCTCCATGCAGAGAAGAGAACATCAGGCCTCCATGCAGTGAAGAGAACATCAGGCCTCCATGCAGAGAAGAGAACATCAGGCCTCCATGCAGTGAAGAGAACATTAGGCCTCCATGCAGTGAAGAGAACATCAGGCCTCCATGCAGTGAAGAGAACATCAGGCCTCCATGCAGTGAAGAAAACATCAGGCCTCCATGCAGTGAAGAGAACATCAGGCCTCCATGCAGTGAAGAGAACATTAGGCCTCCATGCAGTGAAGAGAACATCAGGCCTCCATGCAGTGAAGAGAACATCAGGCCTCCATGCAGTGAAGAGAACATCAGGCCTCCATGCAGTGAAGAAAACATCAGGCCTCCATGCAGTGAAGAGAACATCAGGCCTCCATGCAGAGAAGAGAACATCAGGCCTCCATGCAGTGAAGAGAACATCAGGCCTCCATGCAGTGAAGAGAACATCAGGCCTCCATGCAGTGAAGAGAACATCAGGCCTCCATGCAGTGAAGAGAACATCAGGCCTCCATGCAGAGAAGAGAACATCAGGCCTCCATGCAAAGAAGAGAACATCAGGCCTCCATGCAGAGAAGAGAACATCAGGCCTCCATGCAGTGAAGAGAACATCAGGCCTCCATGCAGAGAAGAGAACATCAGGCCTCCATGCAGAGAAGAGAACATCAGGCCTCCATGCAGAGAAGAGAACATCAGGCCTCCATGCAGAGAAGAGAACATCAGGCCTCCATGCAGAGAAGAGAACATCAGGCCTCCATGCAGAGAAGAGAACATCAGGCCTCCATGCAGTGAAGAGAACATCAGGCCTCCATGCAGAGAAGAGAACATCAGGCCTCCATGCAGAGAAGAGAACATCAGGCATCAGGCCTCCATGCAGTGAAGAGAACATCAGGCCTCCATGCAGTGAAGAAAACATCAGGCCTCCATGCAGTGAAGAGAACATCAGGCCTCCATGCAGTGAAGAGAACATTAGGCCTCCATGCAGTGAAGAGAACATCAGGCCTCCATGCAGTGAAGAGAACATCAGGCCTCCAAGCAGTGAAGAGAACATCAGGCCTCCATGCAGTGAAGAGAACATCAGGCCTCCATGCAGTGAAGAGAACATCAGGCCTCCATGCAGTGAAGAGAACATCAGGCCTCCATGCAGTGAAGAGAACATCAGGCCTCCAACATTGTTTTGGTTGTGCGGATGAATACGGTTCTTTAAATTTAAATGTATTTTAATTGTTTCAATTTTTTTTTAAGGGTCAGATTCGTCGTGGTTACTTTTATATAACCCTTGCTCATCCTCATCAGAAGCTAATATTATTATTTTTTTAAATAATAATAATGTAACCATTGTCAGTAGCTGAAGTGGAGCAAATGTAAAATGTGAGGTTGTGCTTTTAGTGTTTTGATCATCATTTAGTCATGTTGTTATTGTTTGTGTATGTCCTTTTTTTCACCACACAAGGTGTGTGTATGTGTGTGTGTATATTTGTGTGAGTGATTGTGCACACGTGCATGCATACTCATGTGCTCATGTTTTCACACACGCATGCTTACATGCACTCTGACACACCCTGAGGACGCCTTTGTGCTTGAAACAGGTCAGCTAACATTTAGCCTCGACTGCTCTGTCTAATGAGGTCTGTCTTGTTGTTTTGTGCGAAAGCTGATCATTTTCTTGTCGTGACATTCAATTGTTACAATTAAATAAATTATAGTACTATCCAATTCTTTATTATCTCTCTATATAATAATTACACAATTAATCTGCTAGTTTTCATCTGTATGTAGGACTGCATGTTCTTCAGATGCAGTTTGCAGGGATTAGTTCAGATGCAGGGCACTTTCCATGTTCAGTATACATAATAAAAGGGTACATAATAATAGACTCTTTAAAACAAATCTTTCAACAAATAGGCAGTTAAACAAGTGTATATATATATATAATATTTAGACTGTCAAAATCAGAAGGTCATACTCAGTATTAAATTAGCTTTTTTTCATTAATTTTAAATGAGTTTTGCCTTTTGCCCCCGTTACCTAAATTTGGGACATTTCAAAATATAGACACCTAAATATGCTAGAAAATATAATTAATAAATTAATAAACAGGGTTGTACATTTATCCTAGCCGTCACTCAAAAGGGACAAATTGCTAGTTTATAATTACCGTAAATTAAAGAGAGAATTCTTTATTTTTATTATTATAATTTTTTTATAATGTTGGTAATTGGGTTGAAAAATGTCAAATTGTGTCAATGTAAAAAATAGAGGGATGCACGTCATATAGGCTACATAATTATAATGAGGACATTATAATTGTTTGCTTGGGACATGGCTTTTAATGGTGAGACTTTTGTAAGGCTCTCAAAAAGTATTGAAAAAAATGTGCATTTAGATTTATCAGCCAATATATCTGTTATCGGCTTTCAAATATAAAGAATTATCGGATATTGGTACTGGCCAAAAATTTCACGTCAGTACAGCCCTAAATAGAATTATATTATTAGTCTTCATGTCAGAAAGGATCCAGTGGCCGGATTCACGAAACTATCAACTAACTGAGGTATTTTTAAGGAAAAGTTAAGGATATTTTGTATTCTCAAAAACACTTCTTAATGTTCTTATCTTTTTTCATTAAGATTATTCTCTAAACAAAACTTAAAAACAATTCAAATTCTTGAAAAGGATCTTCTTAAAATCATTGTAAATAACATCTTAAAGTTAGGATAACCTCCAACCTCTTAAATCCCCAAAGGTAAGATTTTTTTAAATTGGTTTGAAACTTGCTTCACAACCATTTTAAAGTATTTTCGTTATAGTATGATTGTGAGTAGTATGAATGAAATTCGGACATACTCCATCCACTATGTTGTCAGTCATGTGACCTACCAGAGTCAGTTGCGTCGCTTCACTGCCGTTCACAAATCCTCTCTAGTGGTCTCATGGGATAGTAAAATGTCCACTGGACGCACACTTCAGAATATTACCGGTAGTAGTAGGCGATCCGGGTACATTTCGATTACTGTTTTATGAACGCTACAGCAGACATATTACTCTTGTCACATACTGTTTTTCACCTACTATATAGTATGGAAGTAGCAGATTCAGATTCAGACAGGAGGCTCTTTAAAAATGACAATACACGGCACATTAATGCTGAATGCTGAACTCTGTCTAGACAGTCTTGATGAAAATAATGTGAGCATTTAAATTATTACGGTACTCTGCCGGCAACTGAAAAGATTGGTCTTTGAAATGTTTTTCATTGAGTTGAGCAGCGAGTCTTTGGCTACAATCATAAAACACAAACAACATTTTCTACTTGAGAAAAAATATGATGATGATGATGATGATGATGTTCTTAAAAAAACATTTGAGAACTTGAGGAGTGTCTTTCATGAATTGCACTTGGGAACATTCTTACAGACTTCTTGGAAATTATCTTAAGAAATGTGAAAAAGAAATGTTTTTCATGCGTCCGTCACCAGATTATGTTACTACTTGGCTGTTTAAATGTTTTGTAATGGGGGACATCATGCAGTAACAGGCTTGCACACAATCTGGGCTATAGCTTTACATATATTTTAAATTCTGAATAAACTTGTTAACTAAAATTAGTTCATTAGAAATATAAATTTTTACTACAGTGTAAATGTGTAAAAATTATAACGTTGTTGAATTACCTTGACGGATACAGTTGAGAAGGTCAAGACCTCTGAGGTAAAGAATCTTTAAAATGATCTACTTTTTACCCTATAATTTTATATTACATAATAGCTTAGCAAACACATCTAATAGTTCGTACAGAACATGGGGTTTGTGCCGCATGTTTAAAAAACAAGTAATGGGACACTAAATCTAGCCTGTTTGTGTACAGTACCATATGCTTTCATTTCTTATAGCTTTTGATAGATAGTCTTTAATGGCTCTGCATAAAAGGGGTCATGCAAACATGGTGAATTACAACACCGGACATCTGTTCACTTTTTTTCACCATCATCTATAGTTGTGTTCTTGTTTAACCTCAAAATACCGTTCACTGTCACACAAGTCTCTATGATATGGCTGTGGCAGAAGGATGACGTGAGTCTTTCCAGCGCACCCTCAGAAATGATTACATCATGTTAAGCACTTGGTTGGGACATGGGAATCTCACTGCTGCTGACAGGACGTCCTGCTGATTAACACAAACTGATGAATGCTGGTTGCAGCATCTGGCTGTGAATGTGGAGCAGATGTTACTGGGACATTAGTTGAAACCCCTCTTGAACTTAAACAACTCCTACACATGCAGTTTTACTACCTGATTTCTTGGCTGTATACTTTAAAGAGGACCTATTTATGCATATTATTATTTTTACAGTCTTTTTGTTTTTAGAGTCTAGTATAGGTTTTTAATGCTTGAATGTTCAAAAACACATTATTTTTTATTGTTGCAGCACCTCTCATCCCAGTCTGTCAGTAACGTTCTGTTTAATTCCTGTCTCCTTGAAGCCCCTCCTTCTGAAAAGCACAAATGTGCTCTGATTGGTCAGCTGGACCAGTGTGTTGTGATTGGTCAATCGTTTCGAGTGTGTTTGGGAAATATCACGCCAACTGCAAGTTTCACACTACTACTAATTAGCGAAGACACTACTAACTAGCAAAGGGCATTTTTGTTGAATTTAGCCACATGTTTTTTGTAATGTTGTTTACAAGTTCTATAATTAAAAAAATATGAAAATATTGATTTATGAAAAACTGCACGATTATCAATAATGCATCAATGTTTTCGAAAAAGAAACATCTAAAAGGAATAGCTGCATGAGGTGAAGCTGAAGGGTGAATGAACCGTAGAAAACTGAAGCCTTTTCTATATGACACATCTTATGAGATTAATAATCAGATATCCTAGATACACAAACGTAACATTACAACTTGTATCTGCACAAAAGGACGCAAATAAGTGTTACTCCTGATGTGGATGCTCTCTTCTCGTAACAACGCACTGAATTCACAATATTCGAATATAATAGTGCTCTCATTATAATGTTACGTATATGGCAGATTGGCGCTGCACATTTTGCATTTAACTATTACTATAATCAACGTGATTCCAGGCGGCACTCCGTGCTTTCAAATCCATAGTTTCGCCTTATTTCGCTGGTCTGGATGGCATGCCGTCCTAACACTAACCAGTCAGACCTCAGGTACTGCCCTAAATGCTGCAAAAACTAGTCATTTTTTAAAGTTACGGCGATCTGTAGCCGCGTTTCCATTACCCTTCAAATTGCGCAAATTGAAATTGCGAATTGAAAATCCACTCAATGGAAACACGTCAATTTTGCAAAAACTCCATGTATCGCAAAAAAGTTTTTACGCTCGCATGAGGTGGTTTTTCAGGCAGTTCGAAAAAGGAATATTTCGCAAAACTGCAATGGAAGCAGTTTTTGCGGATTTACAGGTCACCTGACAAAAAGACGAGACAGAGTTCTTTATTAAAGTCCCTGTAAAGGCAATTCTAAAAAAAATTCTAAACACATTATAAATGTTAGAAATGTATTACTAAAACATATTACAAAGACTGTGAACTGTGAAGTACTAAATTGTCGATTTAGACCATTAAACAGTTTTTCACCATTGCTGTGTTCCGGATTTTTTGGGCGGGGCTAAAACGGGGGCTTGATGACGCACTGGAGCCCCTGAGCTCCTGGACACGCCCCTACTTGATGACGCACTGGAGCCCCTGACGCTGCCCCTCCCCTAACAATATAGCACATTCATTCACATCAGTTTGCCGATCGCGAGTTACTGTCAGTACTATTAGTTACTACAGCCTACAGTTTGCTAGCTAGCTATGCCTTCGTCACGGAAATGAGTACTACCTGGATGCGATCACGTACAAAACAGATCGGTGTCCTTATTTAAATTTAAGAAAAACGATCACATCAAGAAGAGGTGGATTAATTTTGTGAAGAGCCACCTTGATGGAGAGCTTTAGGATCACCGCCAAAACCCGCCTCTGTAGTGATCGTTTTATAAACTTCCTCATTTTTCCTCATTCCTCAACCAAATCATCCTCCCGTCGCGCCGACAACTGGTGCCATCGTCGGCAATGCGAGCCCACCAATGAGTGTAAGTTGCCTTGTGTGCTTATGTTATAATTATAGTAAGTAACGTTAGTCCAGGCTCGAACATGGCTTTGTAAAACCTAGGAGCATCCATTCCGGCTGTAGCGGCGACAGTTGAGTGTGGCGAGTCGGCGACTGCAGCTTTCCCGCGAGTGGGCGTGGTTTCAGCGCAGCCAGCGGACACGCCCCCAGCGTTTGAGAGCAGAGACTACTGCTCATTTTTTCAAGATTTTGATAGCTTATTTTATGTACTTGCCGGCTTTTTTTATCATTCAAATTTGGCTGGGTGGCTAATAACACATGTTTCTGTGGTGTGACAAACTCAGAACACATACTTAATTTTGACTTTACAGGGACTTTAAACTCATAAAAAACAAAATAATTACGGGAATACTGGATTCTAAACCACTAGGAAATACCACAATCAAGACTTCGAAGCAGATATGAGGGAGAAACAATGGAAACGCCGTCATTTCGCAATAGTTTTTTATCGTCATTTAGAGAATATCGCGAAAGATTTGCGCAATTCTGTAATGGAAACGCGGCTATTGTTTTCATGATCGATCACCGCTGTAATTTCCGAGTACTTGAATACTTGGTCACATACCTACTACTAACTCAACTCAATCAGGCCTCGCCCCCTTTGGTTTTTTTTTGCGTATGCCTTGAGCTGGAATTATTTAAATGAGGAATATTGTGACGTGTTCTTTCCCGAATAAAACTCAGGACTACAATGGAGGCGTTTCAGGGAGTTCAGAAAACTTGTTACTGAGAGAATAAATCCCTTTGGGAGTGACTTTGTGCTTTGTAACTTTGCATACATTTTTCATGCTCAAATAGCAACATTACAAACTAAAGAAAGTTGAAAAAACTGAATCTTTAAAGGGATACTCCACTTTTTTTGGAAATATCATTTTACAACTCCCCCAGAGTTAAACAGTTGAGTTTTACCGTTTTCGAATCCATTCAGCCGATCTCCGGGTCTGGCGGTACCACTTTTAGCATAGCTTAGCATAGATCATTGAATTGGACAAGACCATTAGCATCTCTATTAGCATGGCACTGCGTCATATCATTACGCCTGCTGCACTCATGGTACGGCAGCAAAGTTTCTTGATTATTACGTAGGAATGAGAGTATAGTTCCTAGCCATATCAGCCTAGAAAATCGCAACTTTACATTTTCCGTCGGTCTTAGTACACGATGTAACTACAGAAGAGTCAAGTTTTAAATAGGAAAAATATCGAAACTCTTTGGTCATTTTTTTGAGAGAGATGCTAATGGTCTTGTCCAATTCAATGATCTATGCTAAGCTAAAAGTGGTACTGCCAGACCCGGAGATCGGCTGAATGGATTCGAAAACGGTAAAACTCAACTGTTTAACTCTGGGGGAGGTGTAAAATGAGCCTATTTCCAAAAAAAGTGGAGTATCCCTTTAAGGTGTGTAAATGTGTAGTAACTGACTTGTTTGTAAGCCTGTATAACACAACCAGTTTTCCACCATATTCATACTGTATTGTCCTCTACAAACTGCTAGGTTGTTCTAGTGAGTTCAGAACCGTTGTAAAGATTATATCTCCTCTGTGATTTGCAGTGTGTTTAGTGTCTACTGACGCCCACCAAGGGACAGGTTATGATGACTTTAGTGCATCCCATGCTGAAACAGCATTTTATTGTCTTGTAAGGTCACAGATTCTCATAACTCACTCAAATCTGGATCAGAGGAACTTGATATAAAAGAGAAACCTTGCATAAGCCAGAGATATTTCTTATTTGTTAACTTTTTTCTCTCTCTCTCTAAGCTTAAAATTTAATTTCTACATTTACTACTTCATATTTAAAATCAAAAGTTGTATTTAAAAATATAAATTGCTTATGGTTAGTTCATGTTAGCCTAACTAAGGTTATCAAATGAGACCTTATTGTAAAGTGTAAAGCCATTTTCAACAAAAGTAATAAAGTCATTATTATTATGTCATATTTTTTACACATTATATTAAATTATATTTCATATTAAAATATTTTAATATATTAAATATTTTGCATCAAATAATTTAACTGATATTAATCTCTATATAAAAATTTATAAATACACTTGCATTTTTATTGTTGTTAATTATTATAGTGGGTATTAGAAGTTATTTAAAATATAATGTTAATAAATATTAAAAGTTGTAATATCAATCATTATTATCAAAACTTCCTTCTATGATTACAGTATCTATATACAGTATAGTTATACAGTAAACCAAGCCTATTAATTAATTTAACACCGAAGTCTCCTATTCCAGATTCACTGAGGTTCATATTCAGTCGAGCTCGGCTCTTTTTCACTTTGCCGTCTGAGCGTTTCCATGGTGGAGCGCATCGTGATGTTCAAGTCATTTACAGGAGAGACTGCAGAAGATTGTAACCTCTCTGTGAAGCGCTTGTCTAGAGACCAACAGTTCCACCTAAAACATGTATAATGTTCAAAATAGAGACATATATTCACTCATCAACCATTGCCAAGCCACTGTTATTGTTAGGTTTATGTTAAAAGTTCCAAAACTCCCAGGGAAAATATGTCCCCTCGAGCTTAGCATTTCTTTCACTTGACAAACACTAGTGAGGTATTTTTTTAAATACATATTTTTGGTAACCAGCCTTTATTTACGACGTATTCTAAGCTATAAAGCTTGAAAACGTAGTAACCCATAAAAATGGTGGGTGAGGGTTAATGTTCGTCCCTGTGGACTACTTTCTTATTTATTTCTATTGATTCTTTCCAGCTGATTTATGACCGCGCACTGTAAACTCACTGGGGGCAAAGTGAGACGGCAGCTAGTTCACGTCTTATCAGTCAGCGGAGAATGTGTAGAGTATGTGCGACGACACTTGAATTAAAATGTATCGATATACACTGATGAGACAAAACATTATGAGCAGCCACAGGTGAAGCGAATATTTTTGATCATCTCCTAACAAGGCCACGTATTAAGGACTTAGATTGTTAGAAACAATCATTTCTCTTAATCAACGTGTTGGAAAGAGGAGAAAAGGCCAGGAATTTGAGTGACTTTGACGAGGGCCAAATAGAGCTCCGGACGTCACGTGACCTATTCTGTTTATACCGCCATATTGGCAGGCAGGGGACAGCCGCGAGCAAATATGTAATGAACGACGGCAACCGAGTTCACTGCACACTTTAATTCAAAAGACATAGACCTGTACATAGCAAAACTGAATAGATTAAACTCAACAGATCCCTATAATGCCACAAACTGTTGAATGGGTTACAGCTGAAGCTGACTGTAATGCTTGCTCTATTCTTTGGAGTTTGCTCTTCTGTCTTCTGTTGAACACATCTAACTTCCGCCTTCTTTCTCTCTTCTCCGGGGATGGAACATGGTTGAACATAGATGGGACGTAGTCGGGTGAAAGAGGGTTGTCACTCTTTTTCCCTAAAACAAACAGAAAATGGCATTTAAATTTAACAGAAAAGAATACCAACTAGTGATCACTATCAGTTAAATAAATCGGCTTGATGGAGAGATAAACTCTCAAGCGCTCAGTCAGAGTGTTCAGCGAGTGAAAATATATCTATGCTAAACTTATACCATAGACAGTATATAAACTGGACACAGCGACCCCATTGGATTCAACGGAGAAAAGTGAAGTCAATTAGAAATTCTCACTTCCTGATGGCTGAGCGTACTGCGCAGACTCAAACTGAGCTTGACGACGTAGATGTGACGCGAGCCACCCGTCTGTCTTCTAGTAGCTGTGCCGAGAGAAATCTGAATCATTCCCTTCCGAAACTTGCAGAGACAGAGAGCGTGAGTAGGATGTGTCCATGAGCTAGGAGCAGGAGAAACTTTTGCTATGTATTCTGATTAATTATTTTGTCACTTTGCCTCCACGTCCCCCCGATTGCCCGCGAGCTTCTCCTCCTGTCCATACGGTAATGTCTCTACTGTGCGACAGAGAGTCGCGTGGTTATGACGCAATCGTTAGCCTATTTTTACAAAAACTGCATCTACGGGGCCATAACGTAAGATACAAGGTAATGGAGCCTTTTATACATTTTCTTGTTTCTTTAGAAATAAATAATGGACAAATTGAGTCTTTAAACGCCTCAGATGTAAAGTTATTCACTGTCAAAGTGACGCCAAAATGAATGGGAGTCAATGGGATGCTAACAGCAGGTGGGGGTCCGCTAGCCAATGGTGGTGCTCGGGGAAACTTCAAAATAATATAAAACCCTGCCCCCCTGACTTATACGTGACTTAGCCTCTAACACACACACTGGCGTGTAAAATCGAAGAATTTATTAGCCAATGGTTAATGATAGACATTATTTAGTCGACCCAGAGTGAAGATTTAGTCGCATATGCGAGTGATTCACTCGCATTGTAGAGGGTTGGAAACTTAAACGTAATGGCATTACAATCGTCAGAAACCATTTTAAACATGTTAGCTAGCCAAGTTACATTAGGAAGAACATACCTGATATGAAGTGATCACTGCACAAGCGAAATCCATTGCTTGATGGCTCCCAACCTCCCATCTCTCTGTTTTGTTGTGTTGGTTAGCACGCTTTATTGCAGTGAACCATTTCAGTCGTCTATCAGGATCCTTAGGAATATGATAAAATGATTTCCCCTTCGCTTTCCTCCGCCTGTTCTGGCATCCAGGCACACAGCAGCTGTCCACCATGTTGAAATGGTAAGGTTTAAACAGTCTGGTTTTAAATTATCATTTGATCACTATCGATCATGGTATTGATACCAATGCTGGCGATCTCTCCTGCGTTTAGATTGGGTGACTTCAGCCTCCGGAGCGCTATATATAAGACATATACCGTGAAACCGGTATAATTTTGAAAGATACCGTGATATGGATTTTGGGTCATACCTCCCAGCACTACCAGAGACCACAGCACACCTTCAGGGGTCTTGTAGAGGCCATGCCTCGGCTGTTTGGCAGCTCGCAAAGGACCAACAGCATATTAGGACAGTAATATAATAGAACAGTGATGAATAAATACAATTTATGTAATTTTGTATAATTTCTAATCAGGCACAAGGTCTGATTTCAGAGATAACTGGAGAACGAGGGGCTCTCAGTAACCCCCTCTAATTTGTGCACCAAACTTGGTCTTATGTCTGTGTCCTCTACTGCTCGTCCTGCGGTGTGGCGAACAGAAACTTCATGCGGGCGTCGTGCCACTAGCGAACACTCATCAGTACCTGACAGCGCTACGGCTTTGCATATGGTTATTTGCAAATGTGATTTTGATGCCCTGAACAGTTTGTGCGTGTCAGGACTGATTAGAGTCCTGTTAGCAATTGGTGGGATGCAGTGCCAAGTGCGCAGATAGCATCAGGGAGGACGGGACGCCACATGCTGAGCCCGTCCTTTACCAGCCAGCCCCGCATGAAGGGTGTGAAAAGAGATTTGGGAGAGAAGTGCGATCGAAGCGCTGCTGTCATGGAGCATTTTGATGTCTGTGAAGCTATGATGATATACAGTACGTTACTGTAATTTATTATAAAATTGTGTTCAAATGGTAAGGGCAAATTTACAGGTAAAGAGTAAATAAAGAAAATATAAAGAAAATTAACCTTTTTTGGACCATTTTTTTATATACAATTTTATTTTTTATATTTTTACAGTTTGACATTATTTTTGACAATTAACCACATTTCCTGCCATTACTGTAATGTGTCCAGATGTTTCAGTTTGGATTTTTTTGATTTTGCAATTATTCACAATGGTACAGCGTGATTTTAAGTATTTAATATTTATTTAAATTGTAATTTATTTATTTAAATGGTAATTGTTATATACTATTATAGTTATGTATTCATATTTTGAATTAGGTTTTTGTTTTGTTTTTCAATATGAAATATTTTGCTTTATAATTTTTTTAATACTACTGTTTAGGTTTACTTTTTTATTTTTTTCTAACTTTCATTTAGTTTTTCATCTAATAAGTAAAATTGAATTTAATGTGTGTATATATATTTTATATCGAATAAAGATTCCAAAATCTTTTGGAAATTGAACTTAATGCCTTAATGAAAAATCCAACCTTTAAGGACACCAATTTTCTTTGTGAATGAATAATGTATCGTAAAAAAATAAATGTTCTTCCTTAAAATACAGGGTGCATAAGTTAGTACACCCCTATGTTAAATTCCCATAGAGGCAGGCAGATTTGTATTTTTAAAGGCCAGTTACTTCATGGATCCAGGATACTATGCATCCTGATAAAGTTCCCTTGGCCTTTGGAATTAAAATATCCCCACATCATCACATAGCCTTCACCATACCTAGAGATTGGCATGGTTTTATTTCAGTTAGCCTAATAGCTGGTTTGATTTGCATTGAGAGATGATCTTATGGAAAGTACTCCATGCCAATCTCTAGGTATGGTGAAGGCAATCTGCCTGCCTCTATGGGAATTTAACATAGGGGTGTCCAGACTTATGCACCCTGTATTTTAAGGAAGAACATTTATTTATTTATTTACGATACATTATTCTTTCACAAAGAAAATTGGTGTCCTTAAAGGTTGGATTTTTCCAAAAAATGTTAATTAAGGCATTGTTCAATTTCCAAAAGATGATTTTTTTATTCCTCTTTTTAGTCAACTTTAGCATGGGTGTCTAAACTTATGCATAGCACTGTATACACACACACACACACACATTATATAAACAAAAAACGTTTGTTAGGTGCGATTAATCGATTTGACAACACAAATTTTTTCTACGTTTTTTTTTACATTACAGTGCAGCAATTTGTCAAAAAAATAATGTCAGTGTATTATCTTTATATATTTCTTGTTAAATTATATATTGTCAATTATACCACGTCTCAGACAGATTTCTTCAGATTCACCCAATTATTCATCATTCATTCATGTTTGATGCATTGTTTGCTCAAAACACAACAAACACGGAGATGAAAGAAAAGCAGAAGATTTTCTGGGGAAATTACAGTACGTTTGGGTCCACAGCCATTAATGTTTTAAAGATCGGGATGGGCAACAGTAACAGAAACACTTCCCAGCGTTATATCACTGTCTTATAATGGCGATCCACACATGCATGCAGCCTCTCTCTGTTGACCCTGTATTCACAGTGGCAATGCTTCTTTATTCTCCTGAGAATCTGTACTATTACTTGCTTCCTTTTTTGTTCACCACATTTTTTTTTCCCCTTTGCACTGGCATAATTTATCTCCTCTCATCCGGCACGGCTGGGACAGAAGCCAAAACCCAGGTTTCTTCCCATCTCTGTCCTTTCTTCTGCCCTTGATTAAGTCATCTTAAGAGTCGCGATGATCGATTCCAGTTATGAGGATACGTTATGATCACAATTATCACATTGCCGTTTATTTTGTAAGGATCTCCCTGTCTGGCTAGTTCTCATGACCTCTTGGTTTTACGTTGCAATTAAAGGTGTAGTTCACCCAAAGATTTACATTTTGTCATCTTTTACTCAACCTCAAGTGTATCAAAACGTATTTGTGCGAACTATTTTGTAAGTTACCTCACTAAAGTTCGATATCAAAAGCAGCTGTGAGCATCGCAGAAGTATATATTCATTGCCTTGTTTGCGCTGAGATTGAGAACAGCAATCCCAAACTGCAAACGTGAGATGAATCAGCACACTAAATCCAATAAATCAAAGACAAAACCGGGTAGAACCAGCCATGACATCCAACTGTGGGACTTTGTTGTTTTGCCACAATACTGTGCTTTGAAATTCTCTCGACACCTCATTATTGTAGAACGCAACGCATGATGCTCCGACCATGATGAATATTCTGGGTTTAGGAATCAATCTCGACACGTGGGACGCTGGCCACAACTTAATCTTCTTTCATGCATTACTTATGTAGCCATTGAGGTTTGGTATGCATTTCCATATTCCACTTCTGCTATTTGTGGCCATGCCCTTTTTGAGATTCCTCAATCTGCTTCTCGTCTGTCTTAGAATCGCATCAGTCGGTAATCTGCGGGAATACGTCTCAATAATGGGATTCTGGGTCTCTGATTCACTTCCCTCTTCTGTTGCTGGTCGTTCATTGTGTTCGTGTCTCATACATCATGCATTGTCGGAATAAAACACATTCCTCATCCCTGACCTCTCCTGCATTGTGATTATTATTATTTTTTTTCTCTTTCTCATTTGTGCCATGTATACTGTTCCCCTTGTGTTATACTTTGGTACGCTTTGCCTTAACACCCCTAGGCGGTTTTCCATAAGACAGTTAATCTTTGCCTTATTTTCTGTTTTTATACAGTATACTTATTATTATGTGGCCTGCCATTGTTTGCTGTTTAAAGTCAACATGAAACAACTCATTTTGCTTCCATATTGCGACATTTACAAATGAAACAATCAAATATCAACACTATTGGCTTTCAAAGCAATATTTATTTGGCACAAAACATTTAATTCTGTAAGTAATAAACATGTAAAATACCTCACAGGGACTTTTATGTAGGGCCTTAATAAATCAGTGACTCAGTTGGTTTGTTCAGAAGATTCATGCAAATCAATCAGTTCACAAAAGAAAAACTGTTTGATTTACATTAAAGGTATAGCGGAGGATTTTTTACTTCCGGGTGGATCACCTATACTATTGGTCCTCCTAATTGTCAATCATTCTGGTGAATCAATCAAACTTATTCAAAAAGTGGAGAGGGCGGGTCTTATCTAAAATTCGGAAAGATCCTCCGCTATACCTTTAACCATGTTGCGAACCAACTGCACCTTATCAAAACAAACTAATTTACTGAAATATGTAAATTTCAAGTGCAAATAACTGCTTAACCAGATATTTCACTACCAAAAATGCAGGGCCTGCAATGAATCTCATTTTAGTGAATCAATTCTTCCAGATGATCCATGTGAATGAAGCAGTACGCTAAAGTAAACTGCAATATTTACATGAACCATTTAAACAAACCAATTAACCAAAATGAGTGTAACTTTCCAGTGCAAACAACTCCGGTTAACCAAATATTTTGCTACCACAAATTCAGGACTTCTACTCAGGGACTGAATCAGTGACTCATTTTAGTTTTAATCGTTTTTTTCGGAGAGCCCGTGCGATAGGACTTCACAAAGTACACTGCTTGATTTACATATATCATCTAAATGAACCGATTCTTTAAAATGAGTAACTTTCCAACGCATTGATCGGAAATAATTTGAAGTGAATGAATAGTTTCTGTCGTTGGCTAAAGGGGTCGGGGGTTGAAAAACATTTCAGTGAAAGATTATGATGAGTCATGGCACTGATAAAGCATTTCACAATAAGACCAGACAATTGTATAAAGAAAGTAAAGACTAACCATTTTGTTTTCATGTTGACTTTTCAGTACCCATCTGTGATGATAGGTTTCATTTAGTCTGTTGTTCCAATATGAAAAGTCTTTGTGGTGGGCGTAATCCAGGTCATTTCTTTATGCTAACTTGTTGAAGACAGTTAATGTAAGAAGACAACAGAGTAGTGTCCCCCATGTGTCCCCAGGCCCCCTCAGCAGGCAGCAGTGCCGGATCTGGAGGTGATCTCTCAGCAGGTGGAGGATGAAGGCCAGTGCATGGCTCCAGTGCAGCTGGTCAGCTTCGCCTACAGGGACCTTCCTCTTGCTGCCCTGGACCTCTCGCTGGCCGGATCCCAGCTACTTTCCAATCTGGACGAAGAGGACAACCAAGAAGGGTAAGAAACTGCTGGCACACATGTGATACTGCACAGAAACACGTACACGTGTCACTTCTCATTGACTAACCCAAATCAAAAAATTTGCTCTTTAGTAGTGAGTATAGTAGGGCTGTTAAATCGATTAATCGCATCTACCATAAAAGTTTGTGTTTGTATAATATATTGTATGTGTGTAACACACGCATATATTTTATAAACACTATAACAAAAAAATCTAAATTTTATTTTAGATGCGATTAATCGCTTTGACAGCACTAGGGTATTGACATTTTGGGCCCTATCTTACACCCGGCGTAATGCGATGCAAGTGTGTTTTGCTAGTTTCAGTCCGACGCAGTTTTCATTTTCACGTCCTGCGCCACGTTGTTTAAATAGCAAATGCATTTGCGCCCATGGGCGTGCTGGTCTGAGAACGAGGTGTGTTCTTGCGCATTGTTGAAGCGTTGCTATTTTGAGGCAACAGAAATAGACTGCGAAAAAGAAATAACAAAAAAAGCGAATCCGCCATGGCGCAAGTGCAACTGGCATTTAAAGGGAATGGGAGATGAGACTCTGATTGGTTTATTGCACGTAAATCCCAAAACACACCCATTACTCATTAAGAGAATAGGGACAACCCTTCTAGACCACGCGCCGGGCGCACCGACCATTTTTCCCGTTGTTAAACTAGCAAAAGTGGATTCTAACTTGCGCTTTAGACCATGTGCTTAGATCGTTAAAATAGGGCCCTTTGTCTGTTTGTGAGTGGGTTTTCCTTTTGAACACCCCTAAAGAATAAAAGAATAAAATTAGTATTTTTTCTATAAAAACATTTATTTTGCTTACATATTATTTATTTTATTTTTTATCCAACTATGCTCTTCCCTAAGGCTACGTCTACATTAATCCGGATACATTTGAAAACGGCGTTTTCGTTTAAAAACGCTCTCCGTCCACACTAGCGTTTTCAGGCGTTTTCCGACGTTTCAGTGTGGATGAGAAACTTTTGGAAAACACCTGAACACGCTAAATTCACCTGACTGCACATGCATAAAACCTTCTGCGCAATTCTTCTGATAGGATCATTTTATTTAGCAAAAGATCTCACCATTCACTGATGCTACAATGCGGAAACGGCGTTTTCGAATTTATCCACTTTGGAGAGCATTTTCAAAAAGCTTAGTTTTCCTTAATAAAAACGCAGTCTCAGTGTGGACGGAAGGCCAAAATGGAGAGAAAAAGATGTTTTAAAAAGAACAGTGTGGACAATGCCTAAATGGTCCTCCTTTAGTTTGCTGTCAAAGTGTGTATTAACACACAAGAACGAATCATTTGAAAAACATGAATGTAGAGGCATAATATGACATTTTAGTCTGAAATGAAACATTTCCAGTGCAACTGTTTCATAGTTTGCGCTACTCTAACGTAACATTTTGACAGTCTCTCTTTGTTTGCGCTCTTGTCACTGTGCCACTTTCAGTTATTATCGGATAAAGGATTCTGACGAAACATGCGCCAGGCTGGGAGAGAAATATTCAGATATCCAAAAAATCAGGAAGAGCAGCATACTCTCACTTAGATCAGCGATACTGACTTTTAACTGGAATTCCAGGAATTCATTTGAAGCTTGGCAGGGGTGAGGTAAAAATAAGCCTCAACATGTCTTATAAACAATAGTAGCAGTACCTAAAGTAGCCGAGATTTCAATCTTTATTGCATCTGACATAAAGTAGTACTCTAAAGGAATTTGTTTATAATATGTTTGCATGCTGAAATGATTTGTAATGCAGAACTGGATCGTTGAGGCTTGTTTACCTATTGTGTTTCGCTTAAAAACAAACCTGGGGAGCACTGAGAAAGATGTTTATTTAATTTTTCGGCTTGAAATGTTATATTTATTTCTAAGGTTTCTAATGGAAACTCAGACAAAACCAAAATTATATCTTGAAAGATAAAATAAATAAAACGAATGACATGAAAGTGCCTACTGTGCAATAACACTATTCTGAGACGGACAGAAATCCGTAAATTGTTTGTTACAGAAGTTTTAGCTTTCGAAACCGTTACGCTTTTCTATAATTGGATTGGTTACTGCCATTCATAGCATTTTTTTTGTTTTTGACTAGCATGCCTTTGTGATCCATATCATCCTGTTGCATCATTTTAAGATTTTTGGATCAAAAATGTTTTCTGCTTGTGTAGTTATTGACTATCAGCACAAAGTCTGGACCACTTAGACAGGAAGAAGCCATCAGAACACCATGTAAATTGACCAATCATAGGCTCATGCCGTAATGTGTCCCCTTACTTTTCAAACCTCTCCTACACTCTTAGAAGAAGAGGTTCCATGTAGAAGCTTAAAGGGTCAGGCGCTGCTTCTTAGTTTTAATTAATAGTTTTTTATTTTAATTACATTTTAGGAGCTCGTAATCATGCTTTATCACTAGAAAGATTTGAAATAACCTGTTAAACGTAAATATTTTGCCATCATTTGAGACATTTCTTCATATAGAACCCTTTTGCCATATAACCCTTCAGTTCTATATTAAAGAGTGTAAACAGTATGTCTGTGCCAAAAAAAAAAAATTCAAATACCGGATGTTTACCGCAGGAGGTTGGTTTCTCGACTACTTCACACCATATTTTTAAATGCCAGGTTTCAGTGGGTGTATTTGTGTTCCTCAGTGGTTAGTGTGCAAATGTGGCTTTAAAAATCATCTGGCAGCCGCACTGCATGCTGGGAGTGTAGAGCACCCAGACCTTTATGGTGCTGACTGGGTTTTTTGGCAGTCGACGCTGCTGTCCCGTCTGGGTAGCGTGACTCACCGTGGACGGCCACTGTGCGATGCTCTGCTTCATGCAGGGAAAGTTGACAAACACCATAAGCTTAATTATGGCAGCCGTCACACTGTCCACAAGCCATGCCTGTATGTGTGTGTGTGTGTGTGTGTGAGACAGATGGTCCGTACAATCTCTCAAGTGTGCCATTGTGTGAGTGTGTTTCTGGGATGTCAGCACAGAGCATTCTGCCTCTCACGACTCACTTTGTCAGGTGACACACCTGTGATAACAGCCCTGCTAAATGTTGTGAAACTTTTTTTCTATGTATTTAACTCTTCCCCTGCCAGCGTTTTAGAAAAAAGTTGCCAGCCAGAGCCAGCATTTTTGATCATTTTCACAACATTTTTAATGGCCCCCAGAATATTTTGTTGTATGAAAATCTGAGCATGCAATATGTCAAAAGAACAAACTTTTAAACAAAAAAACCCTGTTTTATTTTAGCTTTATTTTAGCTTTTTAACACTTGAATGTGGGTTAGTTTCATTAAAAATAAGCAACATTTTGAGCAAAAAGATGAGAAATTCATGTCAATCCAGATCAGATTCAGAACAAAGGTCCAAACATAGATGGAGTAGATCGAGTCCATCAACACCCCAAAGCTTCACGATCCTATAGATCTTCCTGGGTCATTTAATTTAATGATATTTCATTCAGTAACATTAGGCAGTTTTGATTTATATGCTGTTTAATGTTGATGATCGCGTTTTTTTACATGATATCGCTTGTTTCTGCTTCTTCTACGTCTGTGTTTGGATCAAGAGATACTCTTTCAGAAGAGGTGTAATAGCGCCCCCTACCGTATAACAGTGAAAACACAGAAAGCCGAAAATTCTGTCAGTGGCGGGGAAAGTTAATGACATTTTGGGTTTTTAATGTTACACGTTTAACGTTATGTTTTCATAATGTAACAGAAACATTTTGTTGCATATAATATTAAAATGTATTTGCTATTATAAGCCTTTAACAAGTACGATTACAGCGAACATTCAGATCTGTGTTGGGACTGCCACTGAGCCAGAGAGAGCTGTGGTCATGTATAGCTATGAAACCACAAATGTTACAAATATTCATATTATCACAGAAGTACTGGTGGGATAAAACTTTATTGTACAGATTTAAACACTGATGACTATGTTGGCGATCAAAATAGAGCAAATCGCCTTTTGTAAGTATCAATTACAATGTTACACCAGTAGATGGCGACAAGTGGCTGTTAAAAAATGTATTTGTCATTGAATCATTCAAGAGATAAAAAAAAAAACGATTCATCCAGTAATGACACAATTTATTTATGAGGGAGTCATTGAATCATTCATTCAACCTGATTTTTTTTTACATTTTAAATAGACTTATTTAAATTAACGTTTTGTCAGAACAACAAGTTTAGTTGTCTGTTCAGAATTGTGGGAGAATCATGATCTCTGTTTGAAACAAACAGCTCTAATTCTGATTGTTTGTGATTGTATCCAATCGCATAGCAATTTCGCATTCTTATGTTTACGCATGGTATACATTTTTTGCAATCCAGATATGTAAACTACATTCTAAGTTTTGTTTACGTCATTTTTTTATTTTAGGTGTGGTATCTAGAACAATTTTAAGCGATTTAAACCAATCACTTACAAGTAAAACTTTTTTCATCGCATTTTTAAGCGTTTTAGGTTATCTTAGCTGTGTGGTTTTTTTTGTTTTTTTTTAACTGTGTGCTGTGACAACCTAACAGCAATCAAAATACAATGTTCTGAAAATGTCGTAAAAAGTTTTATGCTTTCTGGGATATTTATGTCAGGTATCATTACTGTTAGAACATGCTTTCTGCTAACGGCACTTTTCACTAAATTTGCTGAGTGATATTATCCACAAATCATTTATGACAGAAACTGATCGCAATTGCACAGATTTCCATAGAAAGCGCAAGGTCATGGCCATTCCGGGACACTTTGTTTGTGACAGTTTCACCCCACCGGCATATCAGCAGCTTTGTTTCCTTCTCCTGTAACTGTGAGTAGAGAAAGCGAGAGCACAGTCACGTCACGTCATGTTTCTGAAGTGACTCACATCTGAAGCATGTACAGAATGATACAGAGGATATGTCCGCATGGTTTGATGTCAGTTTAAGCATTATTGGAATATATGCTGATAATGTAAACATGCCAAAATTGACAGCTCATTCAATCTTTATTTTTATTTTTATTTTTCTATTCATTCAAAGGAACACGCCGACTTTTTGAGACTTTAGCTTATTCACCGTATCCCCCACTGCTTCTTGGGCGGAGTGATTTGCTCGCAGCACCTGAGAAGCCCCGTGGTGAGGAGCAGAGAGTTCGCTCAGAGTTGGAGTAAATCACTCCGCAGAAGTAGCAGTGCTTCGCCTTCTGAGAATATAGTTCCCAGTATGTATACGGTTAGAAGATGGCTGTGTCTCATGTGACCTTGTTTTTTGTACACGCTGTGACTATACAAATCACAAAATGTAATAGGAAAATGTTGGCGTTATTTTGTCACTTATTGGGAGCAGTATGCTAGCTGGAGCCGTTTACCTCCAGTCTTTGTGCTAAGCTAGGCTAACGGTGGGTATGTCAGACAGAGTTATGGCACGCACAGAGATGAGAAGGGTGTGTATGGACTTATCTAACTCTGGGGGTTACGGTGAATAAGCTAAAGTCCCAAAAAGTTGTCGTGTTCCTTTAAACCTACTTTTAAAATGTGTGTGTGTATATGCGAGTATGCATGGTCCTAGAGATGTAATATTTTACTAGTATTATTATTGTATTTTAAAGTTAGAATTTTGATTCATGAGATATTTAATGAAAATATATGCATTTCTTTATAGTTAATTCCCCAGCATTTCGACTCCAGTTGGTTTATTTAAGTTATAAAATGGCTTAAATTTTATGGTTAAGCTTTAAAAGAGATCGCACACCACAAACTTGGCCGCACAACAAGTTTACATTGACTTTCTCTTGCTCTCCAAGGCTGCATTGTGAAATATTATTGCAAGGTTTAATATATTTAATTAAGGCGAGACACTACAGGTGAAAAGGGTAACATTTTAAAATAATAGATATCACCATGAAACTTCCTCAGTTGATTACTTACACAAGTATATTTAAAAAAAAATATTACAAGTTTTAGAAATTTGTATGTTTAATTATGCAAATTAGGCATTATCTCATTAAATATGCACGATTTTGCATATATTTTCGGTAGATAGATCTTGTGATATGATAAAGCCAGGTGCAAAATTCTTTTTTTTCATTTTGTTTACACACAAGATGGGGAAAAAAAAAATTCAGAGGGATTTCAGGATATATGCTTTCATTACCTAGGAAATCAAAATATACTGTCCATAGCCTTAAAAAATTGTTTTTCGCCATATTTTTTTTATTCAAATGTCACATAAATCAGGCAAGGAATGATTTATTAATAAATCCCTCTGAAAATATCTTCAGAATACTGCTAATTGTATAACTGGGAAGTTTGGTGTCCACAGGTGCTACATAGGCTGAGATGTTTGTACTGGAGAATGACAAAAAACTCATTTTGAGAAAACGGCAGTTAAAGATTTAAATAGCTCTAAATGAGATTTCGTCGTTAGCTTTAAATCCCCCTTTGGACATTCACGATTGGTTACTGATAGAAAGGAAATGCCCATATTTGGGTTACATAGCGTTGTGCAGGAGACTCAGAGCTTTACAACGACCGGTCATAACAGACTTCAGTGAACAGACGGAGCTCGGCTTGTCGCGTTGGAATGCTGACTTCTTGGTAAATTCGGGAGAAACTTACTGCCGCAAGTAAACAAAATGTAATAAAATAAACATCTTGATGTATATTTTCAACGTTTTCTTTATAGCAGCTTGAAAGAACACATATTGAAGGAGTAAACTAGACCACAATCTCAAAACTGACCACTGCATGAAAAATGTTTTTGCCTGCCGTGTCTCGCCTTAAATGAAAGTTATTCCTGTGATCAAATCAAAATTTTCAGCTCTAGTCTCAAATGTTCCTTCAGAAATAATTCTAATATGATAATCTGCTGCTCAAGAAACATTTCCTATTATTATCAATGTGGCGCATTGTTGAACGACCTATTTTTGAAGTCGACTTTTAGGAGTTTGAAGTTTGAATCGCTGATGACGTCGTCAATAAAAACACGAGATGGGAATGCTTTGCAACAGGCCGCAATTTGCAACTAGATGCTAAAGTTTGTGAACCTCGAGCCGAGACTCAAACTCGGGTCGCCTTGTGCACAGCTGCAGCAAATGTCAGAACGCTGCCCACACGCTATTGCTCTGACATAACAAGCTTATTTTTCAGTTGTTTTGTCTATGGGTCGTTGTAGATTACAGATTTCTGCTTGTTCTAAACCAGATACAGATTAAGTAACACAGTAAGATTTGAATGCATTAGTGAAAGAGCGATTGTGTGTGTGAATGTAACCTACCTGTGCAGCAGTAATAGTGAAGCTGTGGGTTTTAGTTCCAAAACAGAGCAATACTGTATATGCCAGCACTTTTCAGTTTATAAGCTATTTAATTGATAAATCACAGAACAACGCTGACAGTAAGTCTCTGTGCTCCTGAATGTTTCTGTATGCGCGAACTGCACATGATGTGCGCACTACTGTCTGTAGCTGCGTCCCAATTCAGAGGCTGCATCCTTCGAAGGCCGATTGCGTCACCGCGTCACCAATTCGAAGGCTTCTTCAAATGTGTTCTCCAAATGCGTCCTTCGTTTCCTGTGAAATGAAGGATACAAGAGATGGATCCTTCGCAGCCTTGCTTTCCCAAGAATTCATTGCTCGCCAATGACGACAGGTTTTTTTTTTAGAGAAATTGCTGAATTTTTGTGAGAATTTTTCTCGTTATTATGAAAAAACATTGTTTTAATGAAATCTCATTATTACATTATTACAAGAAAATGTTTAATTAACATCTCTTTAAATTAAAATAAAACAAAAAGAAATTCTCTTTAAAATAATATATTTTCTCATAATAACATTAACTTAATGTTATTATGAGAAAATATTTTATTTTAAAGAGAATTTATTTGTTTTATTGACACATTATCTCGTTATTACGATAAAACATTGTTTTAACGACATCTCGTTATTATGAGAAAAATATATATAATTTTAACAAGAAAAATTTTGTTTTAACGACATCTCGTTATGAGAGAATATATATTATTTTATCGAGAAAAATTTGTTTTAATTACACTATCTTGTTATTACGAAAAAACAGTTTTAACGCCATCTTGTTAAAACGAGAAAATACTTCATTTTAACAAGAAAAATGTTGTTTTAATGACAGCATTTCGTTATTACGAGAATATATATATTTGTTTAAATAACATAACATCTCGTTTTTATGACGTAGTTGAGTAGGAAAAATATGTGTGGCAGCATTGCGCCACCGTAGAAAACAGGTGGACTAGATTTTGTGGAAACAGGATTCTTTGATGAATAGAAAGTTCAAAAGAGCAGCATTTATTTGAAACAAATCTTTTGTAATAATGTAAACACGTACTGTCACTGTTGATCAATTTAATGCGTGCTTAATACAGCTGTTCATTTCTATTCCAAAAATCTGACTGACCTAACACTTTTGAATGATTTCACATGTCTTTGCTACTTACAAATATCCCACCCAAGACCAGTTTTAACATCTCACACCTTGTTTGTTGTGATCAAACAGCAGATATTACAGAGATGATGCAGTCTAGCACACTCACTGGTGGGCTGCCACGTGGGCGGATGGTTGTAGTTGCAAACTTCAGGGGGCATTTGCAGAGCTGGCAGCCTCAGCGCAGGGGCAAGATATCCAATGTGTGGGATATTATTAGCATGTGCTGGCACTTGGGCTTCCTGACCGGAACATTATACTGGTGTGCATGTGGACTGCCCAAAATATTCATGCTTTCTGTTGTATCTTGTATGTTTTTCATAACAAAAGCTAGTTGACGGAGGAAAAAATGGAGCATGAAAAAAGAATAATAATTTTCGATTGTAATGGGAAATTATATGTTATTAAGTGTTAAATACTTTCTAAAAATGAAAATGATTTTCTAATGTTTTGGCAGGCTGCCCATTTAATTTAGTTTGGTATTTATAAACTATATTTTTACATTTTTGTAAAAGAAAAAAAATCTAAACATCTTTTTAATGCCCTTGCTCAACTTTATCTATAGAACGAGACCTTAAGCCTAGAGCATTATGGGTGAATTACTGACATCCAGCCTCAAGAAGATGAAAAAGACCTCAGAGACCCCTTGACTATTTATTTTGAGATTGATGCATTATATATATATATAAAAAAACAATTTGTGAAAAAATGAAATATTTCAGGTATTTTTAAGATGCTTAGTTGCAGTTTAATGAATTAGATAATATTGCGATACATTTGTGCTCTTTCATTAATTTTATAAACTCAAGTTTATAAATTTAGCACTAAAGTGACATATCCTCCTGGTAAATCCTGTGAGATTAATGGTGTGCTTTTCAGATAAAGAATCTCTCTGAGATTCAGCAGATATTTTATGCTTAGCTTTTGTTGTTGTTTTTGTTTTTTTTAATCTTCTTTATCCCTTTCCTGTGCTGAGGTTTGTCTGCTGGCTATGACAATTGTTTTTAGCTTTTGCTTGCTTGCTCTTTACCTGACATTGTCAGTGGAGCGTGCTCTTTCCCGCTGATCTGAGATCAGCCGCTCTCTTTATTATGTTTAGAAGCAGGGGATGTAAGAGATATGTGTCTTAGATCAGCATCCAACTTTTGACATTCGCAGCGGTCACTGGAAATCAGTCTGCCCTATTTGCTTATGACACAAATAAAAGCAGACAATTCTCAAAAGACTGCTTAGAAAGAATTATTATGCATTATTATTAATTTGAGACTGCTTTATTGGGCATTGCCAACCTTGAAGACTAAGGGACCTTGGAGCTGTGCTAGGAGTTTGCTAGTGCTCATATTTGGGGACAGGAATTAGAACACCCCTAACCATAAATATTAAACTTACAATGTGAACTTGTCCCACAATATTTCTACTTTAGGTACGAATTATATGTATACATACTTTATGCCTTATAGCAAAAACGCTCTAGAACTCATTAAATATAATAATAGGTTTTTTCATTTACTCACATTTAAAAAGAAAAAATTTAGCCGGGTATTAATTTAAATGTTACTATATATTTTTTTAATTTTCGCTAAATATGCCAAATACTTTGTGGGACTTTGTGGCATGATGAATTATCAAAGGCTATCATCTTCCACCTCATGGTCCACTAACTTGACTTTTAGAGTTTTAAAGTCACTTTCTGAGATATTAAGCCACTATTACAGGAAATTGTCACAATTATTAGATTTAAAGTCACGTTATGATATATATAAAGCCACAATCACAAGAAATTAAGCCACGATTGTGAGATTTAAACTCAGAACCGTGAGATATAAAGTCACGCTGAGATATAAAGACACAATTACAAGAAAAAAAGTTGCAATTATGAGATTCAAAGTCATAATCTTGTGAGAGAGGCACATTATGAGAAGCTATAAAGCCACAAAACCACTTTTTTTTATTTTTATTTTTTTTACCCTTAATACCAAAACAAGCTTCCATGCCAAAGAATCTTCCAGTCTATCATTTTATTTCCATTCCTGCTGCAGTGAGTGTGAATCAGCTGTGCTGTATGATCAAACTGTATAACCATGCCATTATCAGAACCCAAAGAGCAGGTTTAAAAGCCTTGACTGCACTTGATAGATTGCTATTACTGCTCTTGGAAGTGTCTTATATATGCTGTGTGATTTTTGTTATTTTACAGACTTATTTATTTATTTATTTTGTGTTAAAGCTGTAAGTTTCCTTTAAAAAAAAGTATTCCTATCAAGAAACATAATGGCTTTGATCAAGCTATTGCAAGCAGATTCA
Organism: Rutilus rutilus; assembly: GCF_951802725.1. Lineage (NCBI taxonomy): Eukaryota > Metazoa > Chordata > Actinopteri > Cypriniformes > Leuciscidae > Rutilus > Rutilus rutilus. The sequence goes on from NC_140233.1 coordinate 18,466,061, forward strand.
GACAGGTCTATTTCTCACTGGCTCATGCCAATAATGATTTTTAGAATCAACAGTAGTGCCTTTCCCACTGCTATGGGTTGGATTACTAATGCAATGGTGTTTTTAAGAGTCACATGCAACTGAGATCTCTGTCTAAGCAGCGATCGGTTCTGGTTCTTGTTTGCCCTTTAGTTATTCTTTAAAGGCCGAGACCCTGGCTGAAGTTTACTGAGGTCAGTAACGTGAAGCCGTTAATGCTACCGTGAGTGAGGTTGATTTATGTGGAGGCTTGAAGGCGCTTGTGGTACAGCTTTGTGCTCCTTGATTGCTTTTTCTAAAAGTGATTTCCTCAGAGACCTCAACTTGATGCCTTCTCAACCTCTTGGTGTTGGAGACTCACTGCCAGAGTTCAGCTTCTTGTGAAGCCAAGGTGTACGTGTCCATATGAACACATGCTTGGCCACTCCATCTGCTGCCTTGTGTTTTCATCAGTGCTTTGCAAGTCATGGGTAATTATATGAGTTTATGTTCAGATCCTGCCCAGATTCTAGCTAAAATAGGAGTTCAAAGCGAAAACCATATGATGCGATTTCTTGTTTTCCTTTTTCTTTAGTGTGTTATGTAGCTGTTTGTGCAAGTATAAGATCTGCAGAGTTACAAAGCTCAAAGTGTCAGACCTAAAGAGATATTCTTTATAAAAGTTGAGGCTCAGCCACGCCTTCCTAAAACGCTTCGTTCAAACACACCTCCTCAAATCTACGCCAGTGTGTGTGGGCAGAGTTTCAAATGTAAATGCAAAGAAAGAAGGCGTAACTTTTATTCTCGCTGTATTATTGTTGCCGCCGGCGCCGGCGGACATGGTTTTATGTTTACATAGTGTTCTCGCACCTGTAGCGCAACGCGTAAAAACACAGTATAAGTCATTATAATCAGTAATTATGTCCCCAATGAAATAAAACTTAATCTGATACGATCTGGTCCAGTCGCGCTGGCAAAGTTGATAGATCAGTTTGGACATCTGCATTTTCCGGATCAGATTCGGGCTCGCATTGAAAAGGTAGTACCGACATCTTCACCTGTCATTATTGCTTTGGGAGCTGATGTTCCAAATATGGTAAGGGGCGGGACATTTCCGTCACACACTTAAGATTTTTAGGCCAATCACAATGCAATGGATCACTGGACAATCAGAGCACACCGCGCTTTTCAGAACGATGAGCTTTGTAAAAATCTACACGTTTCAGAAAGGCAGGGCATAGAGGAGCAACAACAATGTACAGTATGTGTAAAATAATGACTTTTTTTTTAACCTAAAACTGCGTAAACGCATTGCATTAAACCAAATACACAAAATAATGTTCTGTCATATGACCCCTTTAAAATTAAGAATACATAAATGTTATATAATCTTTTATTCCATGCATTATTCCATGTATATAACACATAATTGTACAATAATACAGTGTAATTTTACTTTGGTCCAATTATGCTGCCTTTTTATACATAGTTTGGCCAAATTCTGAGACAGCATTACATGTATGCTTTACAGAGACCATCCCAGAAAGGATTGTGACAATTTCAGAGAAAATATTTACCCAAGATGGTAGACAAAATTGAGGGAAATTATGATTATTATAATATGTATGTTTGGGAAGGCATTGATATTAAAATTCTGACAGATACCAATAAATAAATAATTATTTTAATTTAATAGGTGATAGCTGATTAATGGATATTATATATAACTGAAGAATATATATTATATATAAACATTTTTTAAATAAAATTGTACAGAATTTATATTTTTATAATATTTTAATGTTTTAATATTTGTATATATTTATCAGTTGTAAAATAAAAATACTATAGTACATAATTATGTTTTGCAAATATTTTAATATATATATCATATTAAAATATTTGTAAAACATAATAATTATGTACTATAGTATTCACATTTTACAACTAATAAATATATATAAATATTAAAACATTAAAATATTATAACAATATCAATTAAAAATATAAATAAAATCTATTAAAATATTGTAGTTCTGTACAATAATATTTTCCAGTTATAGACAACTGATAAATATATTAAAATATTAAAACATTAAAATATTTAAAAGTCATAATTCTGTACTATTTTTTTTTTTTTTAAATGGATGCAAATCTTCATTTTGAAATGGTTATTAAAAAATGGATATTCATTTTAAGATTTGCTAAAGATTACATTTAACAGTGTTACTAAATAAGAGGAATGGATATGAGCAATATAAATATGGGAATATGAGCATCAAATTAAATATTCAATTCGACCAACAACAAAAATAAATCTCTCTTTCGGTCGAAAACATACTGTCATGGTTTGTGGCTGTAGAGAGAATATACTCACAACGAATATTTTGTGTGTATTATATTTTTAGAGTAATATGTAGTTATCTTAGCGACATGTACTAATGACCTGTCGCGAGAAGCACGATTGTGTGGCACACATGCTTGACTGTTGCCTATGAAGAACATATCGAATCAGTCACTTTTGAAGCTCTGTTTCAGTTAGGACAGCAAAGCACCTCGCCAGAGTTTAGAATGGTTTTCTTTCCTGTTCATATTTCTCCCGAAGCAAGAGCGGGAGCGAGAGAATCAGTGTTTGACTGAGAGGCAAGTATGACAGCACATTTCTCAAGTTCACGATCGATCAGGTTCATGGTGTAATTCAGCCCTCTCCGCTCGCCCGTTTGCGGGAGTTCAATCCGTCTCTCCTGCGTCTCGCGTAGTGCTGATACTGATGTCTCTATAAACCTGTCCACTCCAGCACACACATTTCCTCCTTGCTCTTTCTGGATGTGCGTAGGGTTAGCAAAAGTGCAAATTACCATTCACGTTTGGAAATGTGTTTGTGTACGTTATCGTGTGGTTCTGAATATTTGTGTTCTTTTAAAGCTCCAGTCAGGCATGTGTGCATGTAGAGAAGGCAGTCAAAGACGAATGTCAGCAAACTGAAGTGTTTTGGCACAAATTATATTTGATTATACAGCAGACATTTTAATGAGACTGTTATGCTTCAGGATTGTTTCCTCAGTCAATTTGTAGTCCTATTTATGAATTTACTATAAAAAAAAAACACAATAATAATAAATGCTAAATGCACCTCTTCTGTGATGAGCATAGTTTTAATTTCTGTATAAATTTTTTTTTTTTTCTTAATGTCCTGATATCATAATGAATGACACATGAAAATGGTATCAATATTTTTCAGAATCATATGAAACCAACATGTATATTCTAACAAATTTGCACATGTTTTACATTTAAAGCTTATTGAAAGGTTTATTTTTAGTGATGCAGAGATAAAAAATATTCTAGTTCTACATAAATATAGTATAAAATATAAATCAAACTACAAGCAATAGTAGAAATAAACAACAGAACAAAGATGCAAATGAAATAAACAGTGTTTTTCAGGTAGATGTAACAGTAGTTAGATACCGATTAGGTAGATTATGTGCAGAAATTGAATAAAGTAATTCAATGTGAAATAACACTGCATAGTCTTCTCTGTATAAACTATAATATAGATGTATCCTTATTAAAGTTACAAAAGTTTTTGCAGTGAGTCTATTGTTTGACTAACATTAAAAACACAGACAGCTGCAGGAATATTAGACTGCTGTGACTTTAAGACGTAATGCACGGATCCGATATACTGATACTGTACACTTGTTTTATTTCTCGACTGTTTACGTTCACTTAAGACATTACCGACTGTGTTTACTAGGATACTTGCCAAGAGCATTTTGACATTATTTTGTGAGAAATTGTCCGTTCAAGTCCACAAAGATGTAAGAGTGCTCAATTCGGATGTGCAATTTGTGTACACAAAACTTCTCATACAGCGCGCGCGAGTTATCTTTCGTGTCTTCTTGCACTTGAATGCTTAAATTGGCAAGGCTTTAAAACTCATGCAAATAATAAACTTTCATTACGACGCAGCGCTGGCCAGATCAAGACAGTGACAATTCAGTCAACAAGCCCTGCATGTGCTCTCTCTTTCTCTCACATTGAGTGTGTGTGTGTGTGTGTGTGTGTGTGTGTGTGTGAGAGAGAGAGAGAGCGACAGAGGGCGGTCTCAGCCAAACCATGGTGAATAAAGCTCAACAGGCAATGAAATTATATCTGCACTAAACAATTTTTTTGCCTCTAACTGAATTACAGGCGACTGTAATCATACAACTTACTAGCCATTGGCTAATTAAAGACATTTTTTAGTCCCCTCTCATTTGGTCGCATATGCAAGTGATTTACTCGCATTGTAGAGGGTTGGGTTATTGAACTCTTTATGGTGTGCAGGGTGTCATGTTCTATAAATTAAACCAGTCGTAGTTCTTCAGCATTGAGCCGCCTCTCAATATATCAGCCTGAACAAATTTCACTACTCTAGCCTGATTTTTGGTTACGGTGAAGTTTACCATGTTTACCTGATGTAGTGCTGTACCTGTTACCTGTGCACATGAAATAGACACTGAAATGGACACAATAGACAAAACACATAATCTGGGAAGTGCTGTATTTTAGTCTGGCTATAGCTATGTTAACTAATGTAAGTAAGAATAAATGACTTGCTCAGTACTCCACTGGATCAATCGCATTCTTCTTCTGAGCCACTGCACTTCTTCCAAACTTGCTTGTAAAGCAGAGGAATGATGAAGCTCGATACGCTGTTTATCGAGGTGATAGGTATGGAGCGAATTATGTGCCATAATTAAACAAACAAATCCAGCATTTTGCAAACAAACTCGATCTGCTTTGCAAAGGAAAACTCGACTCCCAAACAAACAGAAAGCAATGTGCAAGTACAAAAGTCAGTTTGAGTGAAAATGCACTGGAGTAACAAATATGTATTGTGTTTTACAAATATAAATAAATGAGCCAAGATAATACTTCACAAATAAATACAAACCATCCTACAAATTGCATGTAACCTTTGAACAAATACCAAATCTAGTGCATACAAATGCATATCTGTCTGTTATGATTGTGTGACACTTGGCTTTTTCTGAGATCTCTCGGCTCGATTTTCTCACAAATGCAGTTGAGCAACTTCCTCTTCTAAAACAGTAGATGGCGCTAGTCTCCCGGAGAAGCACTGATTTGAAACTTGTCTTTGCCTACAGCTGAGGAAAATGAGCGGTGAACGGGTGTGTTTCTGTCTTATTTGATCTATAATTAACCTTTTTGAGGTTTTCTTTTGCAAAATGTTTTATTTGTTTGTTGGCAAGTCGAGTTTTCCTTTGCGAAGTAGATCGAGTTTGTTTGCAAAATGCTGGATTTGTTTGTTTAATTATGGCACATAATTCGCTCCATAGATAGGGCGTTCACAGGTTAGCGTGGCTCACGTGGACGATTACCAAGTTTAATAAGGATTACATAAACAGAGAATATTTGTTTTTGATATGAATTACTTAATTTAATAGTAGACACTTCAAGCTTTCTAAATGCATATCTCTTATGTCTGTGTGGCAAGTATTCGCTGAGTTTCGGTTCATTTTTGTGACACATTTCAGAAAGAAGTTCACAGAGACTGAGATAGCAGAAAGCTTGTTTTCTTTATATTACAAAAGCACAAAGGTTTGTTGTTATTGTGAGTGTTCACAATTAAAAGTAGACCCTTTACAGTTTCAAATTATGCATTACTCGTTTCTGTGTGGGGTATTTAAAGTTTTTTCCGCTGTTGTGAGAAAAAGAATCCACCTGTCCATCGACCCCTAGAGGGTTAAACGTCAGTTTCAGTTAATGATTTTGGCCCTCCATTTTGGGTAGCAATTTTAATAAATCACTAGTTTTTTTCTTTGTCATTGGCCTGCCTTTACGTGCCCTAATGTTTAGCCCTCACCTCTAGTTTGACTGACACCTCTGTGGCCTGAGCCAGCAACCCCCGTTCTCATATGACCCATGATCAGGCTCCACTGTGACCGGCATGATGAGGTGGAGGGAAGGTGAAAGAGATCCAGTCACACTCCATAGCTCCACTCTGGAACTGGAGACCAGCAATGTCCTTCTTACTCGGCGGCTTTTTGGGTTGAACTCTTCCCACCTAGGACTCATTCATCCATTCCTCTAATACAGGTCGTGGGATTGGGTTTGAGTCTGACTAGCTGCTGCTCGCTCAGCATAAAATAACAACCTCCAGCCATTGCCATGTTTCACCAGCGCTCCTGGTCTCGGTGGTTTCGCGCTTTGATTACACTGCCCTTCCAGACTGCTTGCTAGTACACTACTGCAGCTGCAGCCAGAACCACATTTTATTTCACTGCACAATGACACTGATGTTCAAGGAGATTGACCACCTTTAAGTGTTTGTTACACTTTCAGTTACACTTAATCTTGACACATTTTTCAGGTTAAATATATAAACATTACTTACACTACAATTCTATTTAGAATTTTTACTAGGGCTGTAAATAGATTTTAAAAAATGTAGTATGTGAAAAGTAGGCATTGTAATGAATTATTGTGCGAAAAAAGTCACGATGTTAGCGGTCAACCTGTACCACAATGTGTAATCTCAACATAAAATGTTATCAAATTATAATGAAATGCATTATGTGCTGATGAGAGTTTGGTGTTGTCGAGCCATCAGGGAACTTGGAGTTTGCAGTTTTACGAGGGCGTAAAGTTACAGAGTGCTAAGCTGGTATTATTAGACACCAGTGCTCAGCCAAGCACACAGATTCCATGTCTGATCTGCCCTTCCTGCTCGAACCGCACAAGGGCGAAGCCCAAAGCATGCAAATATAGTCCATCTGATCAAATGAAGGCACGGCCATGCTGTTAAGCAATCATCTTTTTGGCTGCGTCTGATAAGTGGAGTCTGTACTCTCCAGATGGTGTGTGTGTGTGTGTATGGATGCAACTCAGAGAGCCACAGGATGAGGTCAGTCTGGCCACACTGATCAGTCTTTTCTACGCTGCCAAGATCAGAATCCGCTCCCGAGAGAAGGAGCCCAGGATGCACAGTATGGGCTTGGAGCTCAGTCTGGAAAATAGTGCGCAAATGCTCACGTTCCAACAGTTCCGCAAAAAAGAAAAAAAGAGAGTGATAAAAGAGAGCATATATGGTGCCAAAATAGTTTAAGATTTTAAGTAGTGGCGAAAACCTGGGCGATGTTTGGAATTGAATTAGAGCTGCACATTTCTGGATAAATTGTGAATCCCAATTTTTTTTTTTTTTTTTTTTATAACAGATCACGATTCTGAACAGACAACTAAACAAAATAACATGCAATTTGCTCGAAGGTCTGACAAAATGTTAATCGCTTCAGTCTATTTAAAATGTTTAATTTATTTGAATGAATTATATATAAAAAAAAAAAAGAATGATTCAATGACTCACTCATAAATACTTCACTTGTTTCATTACTGGATGAATCAGCGGGGTTTTTTTTAACGAATCTCTTGAATGAATGATTCAATGACATACATTTTTTAACAGTCACTTGTCGCCACCTACTGGTGTAACAATCTAAATGATACAATCTTTATATGACGCGCCAAGTTACTTTCAAAAGGTGATTTGCTCTATTTTACTTCTGTGATATGAATATTTGTAACACAGAAATAACAAAACTGTGTGGTTGAAAATACTGTTTGTGAAGTTGTTCCATACCTGTCCTGAACATAACCGCTCTCTCTGGATCAGCGGCTGCACCAACGCAGATCTGAACGCTCTGGTGTGATTTTGTCAAAGGTTTAATAGAAACACGGAAATAGTGTCATTTAGGAATGAGATCGCGTGGGTGTTTGAATCGAGATCCCGACCTTTTAACGATTAATCGTGCAGCTCTAAATGCTATACTAGCATACTTCAACTGTATACTGACGACTATGTTTTAAAATATTAAGTGAAATAGTATGCACTATGCAGCGAGAAATGCTCTACCTGCTGGTAGATGCCATTGGTTCCAAAAAGCATCTTTATCTGCCATTCACAATCTTTTTCGCAGGCTTTTGAGATGAATGGAATAGTATTCTCCTGGGAAAATTGACGACCTTAGTGAACTTAAGCATACTGAACTCAGTAGGTCTTTACATACTCCTGGCTCCTGACAGAATGGGTAGAGAACATTGATGTTGTTCTTGATGCTAAATTGTCCACCTCTAAGGTTACTCCCCAGATCTGAGATCAACTCGTGGCAGTGGAATAGCAGTAGATGATATGAGAGTCAGGAAGGGAGATTGAGAGGAACACAGAAAAAGCTGGAGGGAATAAGACCCCTCAACAGGGCAATTCAATTAGTCTGCTTTTAGAGGAGCGAGGAAAAGAGAGATAGTGAGAAAATGTGATTAATCAAAGTGAGACACACTCATAGAGCATCCACTGAAAGGTTTACTGCCTAACCAAATTTGAAAAACACAATTACACTGAAGGCTATAAGCAATTGCAACTAATCAAGTGATTTTTTGGCAGATCCTTTACTTAAAATGAAAGTGAGTGGGGCCTGGGGATATCGAGCTCAAAAATGACAAAAATAAAGTACCATAAAGGTGGCATTAAAGTAGTCCATACGACTCCTGAAGTCATACGATAGCTACATGTATATGTGAAGAACACACTGACAGATGCTCAAAAATCTACACTGTGGCCACATCTCTTGATAATGCCAAAACAAGCTTTAGGGTTATTGTAGTTAATAGCATAATTTAAGAATGGTAGATGCTAACTTGTACGTAGACGTAAACTTGTATGCAAAATTTAATTTGATTGTAAAAGTACAAGTAAACTTGTATGTGCATGTAGAAATAGAACTAAAATTGTATGTAAAAGTAGACGTACACTTGCATAAGTAAACTTATACTTACAAGTAGAAATAGAAATAAACTTGTATGTAAAAGTAAACTTGGATGAATGTGTAGATGTAAACTTGCATACAAGTAGAAGCAAACTTGTTTGTAAAAGAAGATGCAAACTTGTACACATTTAAGTTTGTCTACATACAAATACATTTTTATGCAAATAAAGGTAAACTTGTATGTAAAAGTACAAGTAAGTTTACTTTTTCATACAAGCTTGCTTCTATTTGTACATAAAAGTTTACTTGAATGTGGATGTAAACTTGTAAAAGCAGATGTAAACTTCTTACACATTCTTACAAATTTTTTTCTATTTCTGCTTCTACACATTCATACATTTTACATACAAGTTTACTTCTGGTTTTATATATATAAGTTTGCTTCTACTTGTAAAAGTAGACTTATGTACAAATTGTGTAAACTTTTGTACAAAGAGAAGCAAACTTGCATGTAAAAATAGATGAACACAAGTTTGTTTCTATTTGTACATACAAGTTTACTTCTACTTACAAGCTTGCTTCTACTTGTAGATACATTTACTTCTACTTCTACTTTTACATACACGTTTAATTCTACTTTAACATACAAGCTTGTATTTGTACATTAGTTTATTTGTATGTAGATGTAAGCTTGTAAGATTTCTATTTTTATTTCTACTTCTACATGTTTCCTTCTACTTTTACTTACAGGTTCACTTCAACTTGTAAAATTAGACGTAAACTTGGTACAAACAAGCAAACTTCTATGTAAAAATAGATGAACATACAAGCTTCCTTCTATTTGTACACAAGTTTACTTGTATGTAAACGTAAACTTTTAAGAACGTGTACAAGGATACATCTGCTTCTACATATAAGATTGCTTCCACTTGTACATACAGTAATATTGACTTTTACATACAAGTAGAAATAGAAGTAAACTTGTATGTAGAAGTAAACTTGTATTTTCATGCCTACCTGTGTTGTTAGCAAATATGTGTGAAAGTAGACTCCAGCTGTCTTGTGTTTGTGGTTTTGTAGCTCAGAAATGGTTCTCTTCTCTTTCTCCCTGTCGCTGTATTTTATCTGCAGGTCTAACTGGCTGAAGCCGTGCTGCGGGAGGAGAGCAGCGCTCTGGCAGGTGTGTTTGCTGAGCGCTGGCTTCAACTGTTTCCTGGTGGCCTGTGTCATCTTGGTGGTGCTCTTACTGACTCTGGAACTGCTCATCGATACTAAGCTTCTACAATGTGAGTATTAGAAGGGGTTCAGGATCTCTTTAGAAGCCATTCTAGCCTGAGAATGAGGATTTACCACCGAGTTAGCACACATGCTCTGACACAGCAACTTACTGTATAAGGGATTCGGATTTGGACTACACTGGTCATGCTGTTTTGATTCACTAGGAAGAGATAGCTCAGAGTCATTCATGCAGGAATCGGAATACACTGGTTGAGCTCGATGTAATTTATTAGGGATTCAAAATACTCCGGTCACACTGTATGTGTTGATTTAATTTAAATAAGAACTAGCACATAAGAGTAATTAGTTCAGGAATTAGACAACACTGGTTATGTTGTATGTTGTTGATTCCTTAAAAAAATTATTCCCTAAAAAATTACACTAGTCTCACTTTTTTTAATTCCCTGAAGAGAAACCGCTTAAAGAATCCTGTGTTTGGGATTCACACCACATTGGTTGGGCTGTACGTTTTTGATTCACAAGGAAGAAATAGTTCATAATTTAACTAACATAATTGAACAGTGTAATTAGTTTGGGAATCGAATTAATAGTTTATAAGAGTCATTCGTACGGAATCAAGACTATACTGGTCGATATGCATGTCATTTGTCTGGGATTTGGATAACTGTGGTCACACAATGTATGTTTTAATTTACTAAAAATAACTCACAAGAGTCATTCGTTAAGGAATTGGACTACACTGGTCACGCTGTATGTTTTTAATTCACTTATAAGAATCAGTTGTTTGGGATTCAGACTACATTGTATGTTTTTGATTCATTAAGAGTCTCATAAGAGTCGTTTGTTTAGATTAGATTTAGATTTTTAAGTATTCAGTTGGTTCTGAATAAGAACTGGTTATCATTTCCCAACCTAATAAATCACATGCATTTCATATTCTCATAATACAATCTTGAAAAGTATGCAGTGTATAGAATACACTATCTCTCATAACTATACATCTGCAATTGTTGATCTAATCTCTGCTGGGATTATTCTCAATAAACACGTTGTGAAACGACATGTTCTTTGCTGCTATTTGCCTGGACGTTTTCATTTCTCGTAAGAGCCTATTGTAAATCCGAATGGAGATCCCCATTCATGCTATGGCGAAAAATCACGGCTCAGCGTGCAGATGAGTGCGCACTAAAGAGAGAAATGCGAGAGATGACAGAAGCATAAGTCAGCCTATATCGCTGTCTTCTCTGGCCTTTACAAAGTCCTGAAAGACCGATTGAGGAGGAGATGGATTGGAACGGAGAGAGAGAGAGAAGAGTGAAGGAGTGCAGGACAGCGACCGGCCGGCGAGATTAATGGGAGGAGGGATTGAGGGAGATGAATGGGCTGATGGACAGATCAGTGAACAGAGCAAACTAAGACATATGGGCCGGGAGGGCGGGCGGGTGATAAACTGAATGCAGTAGATCTCTTGCACCGTAATGGAGCGGATAAATAGACAGATGCAGTACGCGGATTGGGTGCAATATCAAATCACAAATGCCTAATGCTTTCAGTTCAGGCGGCTGGCGTAATGAGATTGAGCAGTGACTGTCCTCGGCTTGCGACACGGATGCGGCTCATGCAGGGAATTTGGCTTCCCACTCGAAAAGTCCCTGTAAGGAGGAGTAGTTTCATATGAGAATAATTCTGAAGAATAAATGGCCTATTTTCCCCCCCAAGTAGATTACACTATTATGTGAGGTTTTCATGTGTTATGTAAACGTACATCAATATGTATGTTTTAATGTAACCTTCTCCGTTGAAATACTCTGATCAGTTCAAAAATAATTTATGCAATTTTATATTAGTTATTTGAACGAATTAAAATAGCAGTTTCGTGTCTATCCTTGTATTGTTCAACTGGTTTAGGTTGATATGGTATTTAGTAAGTAATAAGTAATGCAATACTTTTTTAAAGAGAGCAATTTAGTACAGTGATCTAATTACACTAAAAAAGGAATGAATTACTAGCTACTAATTACATCTTTACCAGAGTAACTTACAAACACTGCTTGTATAGCTTACTATTAATGATGATTCAGAAACCGACAATGTGAACCAGTTTAATGATTTGTATGAGATCAGCTAGCAAAGCATTTGGAAATCACTTCCCAGATAGCATCAGGTTTGGCCCACATCTCCCATATTCTTCTGGCCCATATACCACATATCCGGGCCTCATCTGGGCCAACTATGGCACATATGGCTCAGGTCTGGCAGCGGCAAAGGTCATATGGGCCATATCTGGCCCACACACATAAAGCTGGTTTTAGTGTGAGTTGTGGCTTGCTGTGTGTGGGCCAGATACGGCCCATATGACCTTTGCCGCTGCCAGACCTGAGCCAAATGTGCCATAGTTGGCCCAGATGAGGCTACCTGTATGCTATCTGGGTTTGTTTGGGAGCAAAATCAAAAACATAGTAATAACTTTCCTCATCAACATTCAAAATGAAACCAGAATTCACCCTTTTACAATATTTGCAATATATTTTATCAAAATGTAATGTAACGTGCCATCATCGAACAACTTTGATTCATTCATTTGAACATTGATTAATTGAAACACCATCCAATCCATCCAAATAACCATTTTACTAAAATGAACTGAACACTAAATACACTAAGATTTAAAAGTTTGGGGTCTGTAAGTTTTTAATACTTTTGAAAGAAGTCTTGTTCTCGCCAAGCCTGCATTTCTTTGATTCAAAATACAGTAAAAACAGCAGTATTCTGAAATATTATTACAACTTTTTTTATTTATGTAATTTATTTCTGTGATGCAAATCTGAATTTTCTGCATCATTACTCCAGTCTTCAGTGTCACATGATCAATGTTGAAAACAGTTGAGCTGCTTCATATTTTTGTGGAAACCGTAAAACAATTTGACGATAAAAAGTAAAAAATAAACTTTTGCGATCACACTGACCCCAAACTTTTGAATGGTATTGTACTTTTTTTGGAGTTATTTTGAGCTCATTACATTTGACTGTATTTTATCCTGAATCATTATGTGAATTGTGAGCGCAGAATCTCTTTGATTTGTGTCCACAGTTAATAATGCATTCCAGTTCGCCTGTATCATCCACTGGATCAGCCTGGTCATCCTGTCCGTCTTCTTCACTGAGGTGAGTGTAAATGCTTCTATGCCAAAAGTCACTCAAAATCTCCAAGTCATTTCTCATTAAAAATGTCTCCTTCAATTCTTTCAAGACTAAGTTTCTATACTATACACATTCATTTTATTTATAACATACAAAAAAAAAAATAAAGTTGCTGATTGGATTTAAAAGAGTCTATGATTGGATCATTATTGCAGGGATTATTATGATTCTAGCATGTTATATGTTTGGCAACAGTTCTTCTAACCCGAATTGATGGAGTGTGTAGCTTTTGATTTCTTAAACAACCATGTAGGAAGACACATCATGGTCATATTCCAGGATGACGATGTCAAGATTCATCAGGCTCAATTTGTGAAAGAATAGTTGGGAGGAGCATGAAGAATAAGTCCAGACCTTAAATTCATTGAAAGGATGTGCTGGAGGAGACTTTACAGAGTGCTGGACTCTTGCATTGTCAATACAAGATCTTGACCAAAAAATTGATGCACCTCTTGATGGAAATAAATGTTGTTAAATGTTAATAAATGATGTTTTTTCCATAAATATTTGGTGTATATAAAGTTTTGTAGAAACTCCTGAGACTTAAATGAAAGATAACGGAGTAACATCTCTGCAATAAAAGATTTTAAAGGTCACAGGCGACTAAAACAACCAAGCTGCTGACTCTGAGACAATCATGAATTACAGAGAGCCACCAGGCTTACTAGAAAGCCTTTTTCACAATTATCGATAAAATAAATTAATGAGACCACAACGGGATCTATTGGGTGGATGTATTTGATGTAAGGCTTCGTCTGAATGTTTATGCTGTAGGGCCATCTTAATTGAACCCAAGAAAAAGCAGTTTCACATAGTGCTGTTACTGTACTTTAAAAGTGTGTGTGTGTCCTGACACGTGCTGACTTCTATTGATTCCCATTTCTTCAGATCCAGTTGCATTTGTCTCTGGCTCTTTTAAAGCAGACTTGCATTTATTTCCTTCAACTTGCGTTTTACTTGTCGATACAGGCCAAGAGACCGGAAAGCCTGAAACTTTCAGCGTCGCTCCCATCTTTTAGCCTGAAAGAGAGAGAGAGAGAGAGAGAGAGAGAGGGGGAGAGAGAGTGAAGTAGGAGATACAAAAAGCTAAAAAGACTACCGTGTGCCACCTGAGTCAGCAGTCACTAAAACACAGCGTCTCCTTCGAGTGTTTCGATGAGATCTCGCCAGCTTGCGAGTTTATGAATACATATTGCAGGTCACTGATATATTATGAGCTGCGTTCAGAGACTAGATGAAAAGGAAAAAAATGATTCGGGTTGGAAATGGGTTTTGCGGAGGCGCCGGGGTTATTCCGCCACCAAATGGAGGTGAATTCTGTTGCCGCCACATCTCGATATCACTTAAATTTCGAATTACCCTGCGTACACATTTCCCCTGCAAGCTCATTATTTACGCGTGCTGTTCGTGGGTCGCTGGAAAAGGAATGTTTTCCTGTTTTTTTTTTTGTTTGCTTTTTTCAAGGCTTCTCTCTTGGCTTTCACAAAACGTGGCTTGTTGTTCTATAGTGGATGATTTCCCAGAATGCAATGTGCTGAACCATCAGAAATATGATAACTGATTTTCATTAATCTGTTCTTTCATTCTGTGGCTCTTTTCCACTTATATGTGTCTCTCTCTTGCTCTCCCAGACTGTCTTTAGGATTGTGGTGCTCGGGATATGGGATTATATAGAGAACAAAGTTGAGGTAAGCTCCCCGGGGTCTCATTAGTACAGGGGGGACACAGAGGGAAGAGGCGAGCCCTTGAAACTTAATGAAGAATGAGTCTCTCTGGCGCAGTGACACTCTCTCAATGTCACATTGTTGCCTGAGCAGGAGAGGATCCATTGATCTAACTGCACTGGGATTGGCTAATTCAGTTCTATTGACCCCGCCCATTCATTTACATATTACATTTTTCTTTTTGTCATATGTGCCTGATATGAAGTTTTTAAAAGCATTTACATGTGCACACACACACACAAAAAAAAACTGAAATATTAAGTAAAAAGGTAAATAATATATTTATAATATATAATAAATATATAACAATAAATGTAAATGTGTGTATATATGTATATATGTGTGTATGTATATATGTATGTATATACATGAAAGAAATATGAGTATATGTATTCTATTTGATAGCACTAATATGCATAAGTGTGTGTGTGTGTGTGTGTGTGTGTGTGTGTGTATGTATATATATATTTATATTTATATTTTAGGGCTGTGAAAAGATTAATCGCATCCAAAATAAAAGTTTGTCTTTACATAATATATGTGTGTGTACTGTGTATAATTATTTTGTATATATAAATACACACACATGCATGTATTTATTTAAGAAATATTTGCATGTATATACTGTATATATTTATATATAATTTATATTACATATAAATATAAATGTTTTATATATAAATAACACTTCTTTTTTTTTATACATACATGCAAGGGTGTGTATTTATATATACAAAATAATTATACACAGTACACACACATATATTATGTAAACACAAACTTTTATTTTGGATGCGATTAATCGCGATTCATCTTTTCACAGCCCTAAAATATATATATATATATATATATATATATATATATATATATATATATATATATATATATATATATATATATATATATATATAGTACAGGGCAAAAGTTTGGAAACATTACTATTCTTAATGTTTTTGAAAGAAGTTTCTTCTGCTCATCAAGCCTGCATTTATTTGATAAAAAATACAGAAAAAAATGTAATATTGTGATATATTATTACAATTTAAAATAATTGGTTTTCAATTTATTATACTTTAAATTATCATTTATTTCTGTGATGCAAAGCTGAATTTTGCTGCCTGTATATATATATATATATATATATATATATGAAATATATTAATGTTTTTTAATGTTTTAATTATATATTTACTGATTATTTTATGGTGCACACACACTCACACATATATACCAAAAAACTGTATGTTTTGTATAATAGAAAAATATATAAAATACATATATGTATGTATGTATGTGTGTATGTGTGTGTGTATATACAAATAATAATATATTTAGAATTTATAAGTATTATTTATCTATTTATTTAAGTACATAGTTATGAAGCTGAGGGACTATAATACAGCACTACATGCTATGTAACAGCCCATAATATTAAAAAGACTTTTTATATGTTACAAGCTAAAAGACACTGGCGTATGATCGTTTGTTTGTTTGTTTATTTTCGTCAGGTATTTGACGGTGCTGTGATTGTCCTCTCTCTGGCCCCAATGGTGGCCTCCACGGTGGCTAACGGTCCCAGCAGCCCCTGGGACGCCATCAGCCTCATCATCACCCTCCGCATCTGGAGAGTCAAGAGGATCATTGACGGTCAGCTGCTTTATGACAACACTCCAAAGTCTAAAAAATACATGTGTTTTTAGTTCACCAAATGTAAATAATTTTGACCCTTAAAACACGTCAAGAAACCCTTAAAGAAAGTGTTAATGTAAATGCATTAGCCAATTCAACTGATTAATCTTACTAGCTGTTGTCCTGTCCGGCCCAATGAGTGTGAGTTATGATAGACGCCTCACACGCGCTGCTGCTGCCAGTGGTGGTCTTATTAAAATTCAGATTGATTCAGAGTCTTTTGTTGATGCTGAGAGGAGCATGATGTCCATAATTTCTCAGCACAGGTTCTGTTTATGCAAGTGTATTCATGATCGATGGCTGGGGCAGGTCACCCTCATTCTCACTAAACATCATTGAGCTGTCGAGTGCAGCGCCGTCATGAACAACAAACATCTCCACCAGAGAGAGATACAGGCACATCTAGTTAGATTTTCATATGAAAGACATGATAAATAAAAGTAGTAAGATTACTGAAACTTCATTTAAAGATATAGCTTTAAAGCTATAGAAGTATTTAAGAGAAACAAAAAACGAATACAAATTACGAAAGCGCATAACAAAAAAATACTAAACCTTAAACTAAAAGTGAAATGAAAACTGAAAATATGAAAGTGGAGGCTAATTTAAAATATTAATAAAACTGTAATAGAATACTAAAATAACAGCGGATACAAGAAACTGAAGTACTGATGCAATATCGTGACAAGGCATTCACCAAAAACAATTTTAGAAACTAACAAAAATGTAATGCATAAATAATCATGAATATGGCATCAGTTCACAGGATAGCGAATCATAATAGAGCTCATTTACATACAGAAATCATCAAAGGATGGTAGTAAAAACATCTTTACCTGCAATGAATGTTTAGTCTAATTGTTTTATATATATATATATATATATATATATATATATATATTATTAGGTACATTTTTAATTATTTTGACTATTCTTACTATGAGTTTGTAGCATGTCAATGCAGTCCATATGAGGGCGAACTTGCTTTGATTTATTTTTTTTGTGTACCTTTTTTATTCCAATTTACATCTAAATCGCTTTGTGCCCATGTATTTTGTGTATTATGCATGTCCGTTTGCCCATATCTTTTCCATTTTCTTCGAGAATGGTTATGTGCAAGATTTGAGAATTACATATTGTTTCATGTGTGTACGTTCATGCGCCTCAAGATGAGTGAGAGAGAGAGAGAGAGAGAGTGCACAGTCGGCAAAAAACAGCAGACAGCAGAATACTGTCGTTATACTTTACACAGTGTTAATACAACACCAGTGCAACACTGAAGTTATGCAATCTGAACACTGAAAAATGAAGAAGGAATAAAATCTTGATATTTTATAGAGACAAGCTGACCAATTAACATTCATGAGCTCAAGTCTCACGGCGAGTCTGGTCCAGTTTTACGCCACCCTGTGGTTGTTTCATGTTCACAGCAGGACATGAAACACCATGTGCTGAACTTTTGAAAAGACACCAGTGCACAATTAGATTTACTAAGGGTTAGTTGCTGAAACGTGTTTTTTATTTTATATTATTATATTTTATTCATATATTTATTAGTTGTTTTTATTTAAGGGTTAGGTCACCCAAAAATGAAATTTCTGTAATCATTCTCACCCTCATGTCGTTCCAAAGCCGTGAGAATTTTGTTAATCTCCGAAACAAAAATGATTTTTTTAATGAAATCTGAGAGATTTCTGTCCCTCTATGGACAGCTACGCAACTACCACTTTGTCACTTCAAAAAGTGCATAAAGAGATTGTAAAACATCCATATGAATTGAAAGGTTTAATCCAAATTTTCTAAAGAGACACGATCACGAATTTCGGTTTTTATTCACCATATAAACATCATTAACTCATCAGTTATTGTAAACCGAGGATCAAGCATGTTCACTTGACGTGCGTGAACCAATGAGGTTCATTCTCGTGTCACGCAGCACGTTTGAGCTTCAGCAAGAACCAATGAGGTTCATTCTCGTGTTACGCAGCACGTTTGAGCTTCAGCAAGAACCAATGAGGTTCATTCTAGTGTTACGCAGCACGTTTGAGCTTCAGCAAGAACCAATGAGGTTCATTCTCGTGTTACGCAGCACGTTTGAGCTTCAGCAAGAACCAATGAGGTTCATTCTAGTGTTACGCAGCACGTTTGAGCTTCAGCAAGAACCAATGAGGTTCATTCTCGTGTTACGCAGCACGTTTGAGCTTCAGCAAGAACCAATGAGGTTCATTCTCGTGTTACGAAGCACGTTTGAGCTTCAGCAAGAACCAATGAGGTTCATTCTCGTGTTACGAAGCACGTTTGAGCTTCAGCAAGAACCAATGAGGTTCATTCTCGTGTCACGCAGCACGTTTGAGCTTCAGCAAGAACCAATGAGGTTCATTCTCGTGTTACGCAGCACGTTTGAGCTTCAGCAAGAACCAATGAGGTTCATTCTCGTGTTACGCAGCACGTTTGAGCTTCAGCAAGAACCAATGAGGTTCATTCTCATGTTACACAGCACGTTTGAGCTTCTGCAAGAACCAATGAGGTTCATTCTCGTGTTACGCAGCACGTTTGAGCTTCAGCAAGAACCAATGAGGTTCATTCTCGTGTTACGCAGCACGTTTGAGCTTCAGCAAGAACCAATGAGGTTCATTCTCGTGTTACGCAGCACGTTTGAGCTTCTGCAAGAACCAATGAGGTTCATTCTCGTGTTACGCAGCACGTTTGAGCTTCAGCAAGAACCAATGAGGTTCATTCTCGTGTTACGCAGCACGTTTGAGCTTCAGCAAGAACCAATGAGGTTCATTCTCGTGTTACGCAGCACGTTTGAGCTTCAGCAAGAACCAATGAGGTTCATTCTCGTGTTACGCAGCACGTTTGAGCTTCAGCAAGAACCAATGAGGTTCATTCTCGTGTTACGCAGCACGTTTGAGCTTCAGCAAGAACCAATGAGGTTTGTTCTTGCGCTTCAAGCAAGTATGGTTGAGCTTCGGTTTATGTTCACTGATCAGTGTTTATGTGAATAAAAGCCTAAATTCAAGCTGTTCATAATAAAAAGTGATTGTGTCTCTTTAGAAAATTGTAACTAAACCGCTTAACTTTTGGATGAACAAATTGATCAGAACTGTTCTATAAAATAGCAGCATTCTGAGCGGTACAATTTCTTCGATTTAAGAGAGATTATGCATATTAAATCCAACTCTAATATGCATAATTTTAATACCTGTAAAAGTATATGTATAGTTGCAATAGTCTTTTCTTCCCTATTGTGACACATATCCGAATGAAACGGCTTTTTTAACAAAAAAACAAATGTAGGACGGGGCTGGATTTTGTCAATCAGGAATTGATTGGATGGTTGTGGTTTGCTTATTGGTGGATCTCATGTGAGTGACAGGTTGCCCCGCCCTCATGTCAGTTAACGCATCATCAGAGAAGAGATGAGCTGCTAGAAGGAGGGGAAGTTATTTTGATTAAAGATTACGAGGACACTTGAATTTTATTTTTATTTTAAATTAAGTGCACAGATAAATCATTTATAAAACATACAGTAATGTTCAATAAATAATAATAAAAAAACTAGATTTGTTCATTTTGATTTCATGGTGAATTTAGAATAATATATAACAATCCTGAAATGTATGAAGAATATTGAAGGACTGAGTAACACATTGCCATGCAGCAAAGCATGCTGGGAGTTCTCTCGGCAGATGGTACCAGTGTGAGAAGAGTCTAATTGATATGGAAAGCGAGTGGATGGTAAGAGGGGTCATGTGGATATGGCTTTATTAAGAGCCAGCAGCACCTGATAAAAAGCCTTTGGCCCTCTCAGCACAATCCCAGCCAAGCCAGAGAAAATCAACGTCAGACGCTATTGTCAATTCATGAAATATCAGGCAGATACGGTCTCTCCTCTTAGCTGTGGATGGAGCTGCTGTTAGCATATGGCTGCATTGGATGTTTTCAGAAAACAATTAGCTGTTTATCAAAGCAGTGTTAAGCCTTTTAATATTTGATTGGCTGTTTCAGAACAGAGATGAGCTATTTAAATATATTCAGATACATTTATATTAATATATATTAGTATTTATCATTTTATTATATTAATAATAATATTTAATGTATTTTTTTTGCAACGGGACCAACAATTGATTCAGCTTGATACAAAAATTGTCACTTGGATAATTCTCTTATTTTTCAACACTCCCCTTACAATAAAGTATTGCGATGGTATCATTGTACAGTGATGACATCAGATTGTAATACCATGGTATTACTCTGATGTTCTTCCCAAGAATGCAAGGTATGTTTTGGTAGTTTTTGTAAGTCCAAGATAATTCAAGAAATATCATACATTTTTGGTCTTTAAGATATAAAAAAAATAATTTTCTATTCATCAAAGAATGCTGTATCATGGTTTCCACAAAAACATTAAGCAGCACAACTGTTTCTTGAGCATCAAAACATCATATTAGATTTCTGAAGGATCATGTGACACTGAAGACTGGAGTAATGATGCTGAAAATTCAGCTTTGATCGCAGGAATAAATTACTTTTTAAAATATATTCAAATAGAAAACAGTTATTTTAAATTGTAATATAAAATTTCACAATATTACAGTTTTTACTGTATATTTGATCAAATAAATGCAGCCTTAGAGAGCATGAGACTTTCAAAAACAATGAAAAAATCTTATCGACCCCAAACTTTTGAACGATAGTGTACGAATGTACATGTTAATTTCATGGTTCATTTTTTGCTCAGAAAGGATTTGAGCGTTTCAGAGAACAGTTCATAAGTTTGCTCTCTTCTCTTCTGTAGCGTACGTGCTGCAGGTGAAGGTGGAGATGGAGATGGAGATCCAGCAGTACGAGAAGACCAAAGCAATGAGAGAGGAACAGCTGGAGAGACTCACACAGATCTGTCAGGAACAGGCCGTGAGTGATGATCAACCAATGCTTCCTCTTCTACCCTTCACTCCTGTCCGACTTTTACTTTACCAAAATAACACAAAAAGCACTTATATTAGGCCAGTGACACACACTTTGGCAGTAGCATTAGGAATGCTAAACCAGACTATTACGGATGCACAGGTACTCTTATACACTTATATATGCTGCCCACTTCACTAGTTCTTTAGGTCTTTCTTATCTTAGGCCCTGTTTACACCTGGTATTAAGATTTGGCGTTTTGGTTGATCGGATCACGAGTGGGCGACACTAAATACAGGTGTAAACAGGGTCCAAAATGTTTTGAGCTTGTCCACTTTTGACCACTTCCAGAGGTAGTCGAAAACACATTCAACCGGATTGCTTTCGTAGTGTAAACGCTCATGTGGTCGAATGTGTTCGAACATTTACGAAAGACCGCGGATACTAATGCGGAAACATTATGGGAAGCGCACTAGCCAGACGGGATTCAAACTTTGTCGACCCAAGTTTGGTTTGAAGATGAAAAACATACCAAGCACAATGTTCTCTCACCATTCCTGATTTCTAACACACACTCAGCTGGTCTTGCGTCTGTCAGAGCAGAAACAAAAGCTGATGCTCTCCATATGTTTTTCCATCGTCATCTTTTTGTTCATGTGTCAATTGCATAAACTTATTTTGTCCATTGAAAAAAACATACATTTTCCCGCCCATAGACTCTCCCCTCGAAGAAATCAGGACAGAAGTGGTCGAAAGTGGACAAAAGAGAAGCATTAAAACACCAGGTGTAAACGGGAATGTCTCTCCCTCGTCTACTTGTGATCCGATCGACCAAAACACATCTTAATACCAGGTGTAAACAGGGCAATAGAGTGGTGCTGGGATTATGTATTTTTGTAGCCCCAAACCTGGAAATGAGTTAGCATTTTAGCACTTCCGGTTACATCGTACTGAAGTCAATGGGTTTTTTTTAAGCCTTTATTTGTCTTGTAAAAGGCGGTTGCTAACAAGTATCTTAATGGGACTACAGAGGTTGTCGGGGACATTAAACGTCATCAGTCGAACTGGTAAACTCATCTATTCACTAGTCCGCTTTCACAGTTTATAAATGGGCTCTTGCTATCTATTATAACTCGAACTTTCAGGAGAAAATGTTTTTAAACAAAGACTGAAAGAGTTGTTGAAGCTTAATGATGTGACCGTAGTGTAGTTTATTTATAACATTCGTTTAGCTTTTGAATTCTGCGGATTTTATTTAGGCTTCAAAATTCATAAAAGTTGTGGTCATTCGTGAAGATCATCATGATGAACAAAAGGTGTAAGTATCATGAGCTTTTGTTAGTCACAGACCTTATTTTCTGCAATAATCCAAAAGGAAAATCCTATTGTTTTT
This sequence comes from Rutilus rutilus, assembly GCF_951802725.1. Classification (NCBI taxonomy): domain Eukaryota; kingdom Metazoa; phylum Chordata; class Actinopteri; order Cypriniformes; family Leuciscidae; genus Rutilus; species Rutilus rutilus. Next base: position 18,488,989 of record NC_140233.1, read on the forward strand.
TGTCGAGGGATCCAGTGTGATGCTAACTCCGGGTTGGCATACAAAAATGTTGCTCTATTTTCTCCCCTCTCTAAACATGTTACTTCATCATTGTGTATTTGACCAGCAGATGGCAGCACTTTGACACGCAATCAAATTTCACTTCAATTTCATCTGCTCAGTAACACAGCACCTGTAATTTAAAATATATGCGTTTTGATGGATCAGATTGTATCAGATAAAGACATTTTTTTGCAATTGAGCCATTTTAGGGTCACTTTAAAAAGTGATTTATTTTTATTTTTTAATCGGTGTAGAATTGCATGCCACTGAAGTCGATAGACACTGATCTATGCGAATTGTGTCTCAACAGCACAATGCATCCTGAATATCTCATATTTTTACCAAGCTCATGCTTTATTTCTGATCGGGTCACGGCGGATGATGCAAGCTCCCGTTTCAAGCTGCAATCCCAACCCAGTGTATTACATAAAGCAGTCACGTGACTCGTCCAGCCGGTCCTGGGTCCACCAGACAGATAACACAGACAGGGATCAATGCACACCACTGAATACACAATTTACCCTAGATGTGTTTCTGTTGTTTCTTCTGCTTGGGGATGAAGGCAGATAAGACTGTGCTAGTAATGTCTTGAAGAGTGTGTTGGGAACTGATCTAAGGCCTGTCGATATCAGTGCAGTGGTCGATATCAGTGCAGTCATTGATTATGTCGAGTGTGTGGACGTTGATTCAACAAATAATAATAATACATTTTATATGTGCCTGGCCGGTATATCAGTCAGTCTTTGTTCCTCTCGTTGTCAGTTTGAGATCAGGCAGTTGAGGGCTCATCTGGCGCAGCAGGATTTGGATCTGGCCGCTGAGCGAGAGGCTGCCATGCAGATCCATCATGTATGGGGGAAACAGAGCAGCAGCTTCCAGGAGATAGATGGCCTGGGCCCCACTGGATCTGACAAACACACCAGAGAACCCAGACCTGCTCCAGGTACCAGCCCTGTCCCTGTTCTCCTGCTCTCACAACCGAAATCTAGTAACCTTTATACATGTGCCACTAAAATGTCTCTGGTAACTTTCAGTACAGTACTGTATCAATTACATAACTTTGTATGATTCTTCTGTTTATAGATAGAGAGAGAGAGAGAGAGAGATAGATAGATAGATAGATAGATAGATAGATAGATAGATAGATAGATAGATAGATAGACAGCAGATAGATAGACAGACAGACAGACGGACGGACAGACAGACAGATGGACAGACAGACAGATGGACGGACGGACAGATAGACAGACAGACAGACAGATAGATAGATAGACAGACAGACAGACCGATAGACAGACAGACAGAGAGACAGATAGATAGACAGACAGACAGACAGATAGATAGACGGACAGATAGACAGATAGATAGATAGATAGATAGATAGACAGACAGACAGATAGATAGACAGACAGATAGACAGACAGACAGATAGATAGACAGACAGAGAGAGATAGATAGATAGATAGATAGATAGATAGACAGACAGACAGATAGACCGATAGACAGACAGACAGATAGATAGATAGACCGACAGACAGATAGATAGATAGATAGACAGACAGACAGATAGATAGACAGACAGACAGACAGATAGATAGACAGACAGAGAGAGAGAGAGATATAGATAGATAGATAGATAGACCGATAGACAGATAGACCGATAGACAGACAGACAGATAGATAGATAGACGGACAGACAGATAGATAGACCGACAGACAGATAGATAGATAGATAGATAGATAGATAAATAAATAGATAGATAGATAGACCGATAGACAGACAGATTCGATAGATAGATAGATAGATAGATAGATAGATAGATAGATAGATAGATAGACCGATAGACACAGACAGACAGATAGATAGACCGATAGACACAGACAGATAGATAGATAGATAGATAGATAGATAGACGGACAGATAGATAGATAGATAGATAGATAGATAGATAGATAGATAGATAGACCGACCGATAGACAGACAGACAGACAGATAGATAGATAGATAGATGGATGGATGGATGGATGGATGGATGGATGGATGGATGGATAGAAACATACAGACATAGATAGATAGATAGATAGATAGATAGATAGATAGACAAATAAATAAATAGATAGATAGACCGATAGACAGACAGATAGATAGACGGACAGACAGACAGATAGATAGATAGATAGACAGACAGACAGACAGACAGACAGATAGATAGATAGATAGATAGATAGATAGATAGATAGATAGATAGATAGACCGATAGACAGACGGACAGGCAGATAGATAGACGGACAGACAGATAGATAGACGGCCAGACAGATAGATAGACGGCCAGACAGATAGATAGATAGATAGATAGACGGACAGACAGATAGATAGACCGATAGACGGACAAATAAATAGATAGACAGATAGATGGACAGAGAGATAGATAGATAGACAGACAGACAGACAGATAGATAGATAGATAGATAGACAGATAGACAGATAGATAGATAGATAGATAGATAGATAGATAGATAGATAGATAGATAGATAGATAGATAGATAGATAGATAGACAAACAGACTATATCCTACAAACCCATCGACCTTCCAGGTGTCCATTTCATACAAATAGTGCAAAATGTAGTTTCTGTGCCAGTAATAAATATTTGTAACTGGTCATTTTTCTCAGTTCACTCCCCTGTATTTTGCATGTAACAGAAATCGAATGAGGAAACTCAAGTTTAGTGATTCTCCTGCATTAAATCAGCCCGGCCTCTAAACACAGACTACAACATCCATTCAGTATTTACTGTGACAGTACAAGCAGGACAGATCGTATGATATCCCATTATAACAGACCGCTATAATGTTCCCCGCATTATGTCAGGTCACATTGGGATCTGTTTGGCAGGAGTACAGCTGTTATACACACACAAACACACACACACACACAGGCTGCTCTGTGCATTGGGCCTTGTTCCTCCTGAAAGAGTATTCAACTATGGCACAAACATCTGTTCCTTTAACCTGAAAAACCCCTCAATGGTCTTCGTGCAAGCCACACTTCATCCCCCAGAGGACTGTGGGAAATGTGGGCACCAGGAGCCCGCCCGTGGCTCTTTCCTCTAAACGGCACATGGACAGAAACGCCGTCAAAGCAGAGGCCGACCCGTGGAGAGGAGAGAGTGACGGTTGCCTGAGGGCTCCTTTCTTAGCGCCCATATTTTACATTTGGCGCCTCAAAGACAGGAATTAGATGAAGACAAAGCCGCAAAAAATATAAGAGCTGCTGAGTGATCTCATTTTTTAAAGAGCTTCTTTTTGAAGTTGTGGCCGGCTACCTTTCAGAGTTCAGCGAGAGCGAGGTCTCTTTTATCTCCGCTGTGGTTCAGATGAGAATTTACTGCGCCGAGCGACCGCAAAGAGATCCTGCGTGACATGATCATGTTGAATCATCGCCCTCAGAAGTCTGCTTAGTTTCAGGAACCGGATTCCTGAAATACTGGATGGAGACACCAAAAATAAATAAAACGACTTCGTCAAATGATTAAGATTTGAGAGGAAGCCTGAAACACTGTTTCGTTTCAAACATAAATGTGACATTTTTAAAAACAAGAAAAAACTGCCAATAAGATAAACTTGACTGAAAATATGAAGTCTTCACATTTTTCTTCCTACTTGAATGCGTCTTGTTTTAATGATGTCTGGATATTTTTTGCTGGAAAACAAGGCAAAAATTCAAATTGAAGGACATGAAAACAGACCTCACATACATATTCTAGCCTGGTGTAAATCAAAATGGTATTTTGGCAAAAGCAATGATTACAATTGTACATTTTAGGAATTTTTTTTCCTTGAAGAATATGATTTCATATTAACTCTTTCTTTGCCTTTCTCCCTGGAAGAAGTTAAGTGTGTGTGGTCGTCTCCGTCCTCATGTGTTATTTATTCAGCTGGGATTGTCTTCCTGGTGTTTTAGTCAGCTCCCCATCTCCTCCCGAGCCTCCGTTTGATGAATATTTTAAACAGGAAAAATGAATTTAAAAAGGCGCTGTGAGTTGGGTCTCGTCTCCAGAGATGTGCGGATGGCACTTAGAGTGCAGTCGACTCCTCGCTCTGCCAGGCGGATCATAAACGGATGACCTCCGCTGCTTCTACAGTCACAACCACATAGGACAGACTCTTTATGGGTCAGGAGGCCAAGCAGAAGACAAGGGTGGCCAGATTCAGAACGTTAATGCATTGCTTACACTGTAGCACGCTTCACTACATAGTTATAAATACTAGTTTAAGCCCCATTATAAAGCTGTGAAATGAGAAAAATGTGTTTTAAATTGTGTTTTAAACTTTAGGGAAAAGAGCTTATTAGGTTTGTTGGTTTTGGGATCATCAGATCACGTGATGTTGTGATGGACTTACATTTGTTCTTTTTCAGAGAGTGTTCATGATGATATGAATAACTACATCAGTCAGTATTACAGTGAGCCAAGTAGCGGTAAGCCCCTTAAGTTATTTATTGCTTTTTTTATATACGTTTACATTATGATTATTTTTGATTATACAATGTTCTATTATACATCTTTTATTTTTAGGTTTGATCTATGCATATCATTTTTGCATGTCAATCACATATGCATTTACTGGCATACCGATTTCACCAAGTGCAACATGTTCCTGGATCAACATTCCCATCAACCAATCAGATTTTTACAGTTCATGTCAAGTTTAGGTTTACAACCAGGGTTAGGTGCTTCTATATCAGTGTTATTCACTTATCATTTCCCTCTGATTTTAGGGATAAGTTATGGGTTGAGTTAGGTTTAGAGGTAGGGATATGAGGGGCTTTTGCACCGGAGGAACCTTTTCATAGTTCCTAGATCCGTTTTTTGTTGTATTCGCAGCGCAAGAACTGGGAATGATTTTAATTCTAGGAACTCTTTTGAAGTAGGAGCTCATTTAGTTCCCGTAATAATTTAGTTAAGAGTAGGGTCTTAACCAGCACAATAGGAACTACCAGTGACGTTAATATACGCTGATTGGCCGAATGCATGCAAAACGCCAGCACCTGAACAAAGTACAGATAGACACACAGATTATAGCCTGTATATTTACTCCACAAACTAACTCTACGAACATGGAAAACAGTGATAGATGGACCTCTCAATATTTACGCTATGGAGAAAATCCAATGCAACTTTGAAGGGACCAACGAAACTTGTACTTGAAACTCAGTTAGCAACATTAGGCATCAACCACATGGCAAAAGCTATAATCTTGTTCATATACTGTCTACTTTCTATGTGTAACAGTTCTATCTAATAACGTATTAGACAGGACTGTTAAACAGATCGTAAACTAATGAAGATGGAGAAAGGGAGCGCTGTGTGCTCAGGCTCTGGCGTTCTTAGTGCCTTCAAAATAAATGTCCGCCACGGTGTCAAAATAAGTCACAACATCAAGCGTGGTTTACGTCACTTCAGAGTTCCTACTGGCGGTGAGAATGCAACCAGGAAAATGGCTCTAGGGGAAGTTCTCGAGGAACCGCCCTGGTGGCTAGTTCCTAGAACCAAGTTCCTATAACTACCTGGTGTGAAAGCCCCTAGTTAGGATTACATTTTTAGACAGGAATGTTGTCCAGGATCAACAAAATATGTTGACCCAGGTACGTGTCTAACTCGGCAAAATCAGGACATGCATTCACCTTTTCCTGCATGAATTGGATGCATGCATCCAAATAAGTGGTCAACTCATTTTTGGCAATGTGGCTCGTGACCCATAAAATGTTGAAATATACAGTATATTTAAGTAAATAAACGTAAGTATGCAAGAATATAATTAAAAAACTTAAACATGAGATAAATGAAACTAAACATTTGTAAAAATTTGACTTGAAATTCAATTAACCGTCTCAATATTGAAATGCCAAACGGTCTGGCTGATATATCAGTTGACCACTGTCAATGATGCTTAAATATTTAGCATGGCATTCATTCTCTAAGTTGTGCAATCTGTTGTACATACAGACATCGGAGTGCCCGACCCTGGTGCTCGTGTCATAACCACAGCAGCCATCGATGTCCACCTTCCCACCAACCCCAACCAGTTGCCGCCTTCCCTCGTCAGTGCAGACGGCCCGGGAAGTGGTCAAGAGCGCACGGGCAGCTCTGTAAGTGAAGCATCCAGCACGACCATGTCCCGGTCGAGCTGCAGCTTCACGGCCCGGCAGCACAGCATCAGCAGCCACACGCTAGGCTCCACAACTGACTGCAGCTCTACCGTTCGGGAGGCCTCCACCTCCGACTACAGTGGCCAGCGCTGCTGCCCTCCTCCATACTGCAGCCCTTTGACCCTCGGGACGCAACCGGGCGTCCACGACCCCAGAGCGGTGGTCAAAGAGCTGCTCTCTTCCTTGTCCGAGGACTCCTGCCTAGCGCAGAAAGGCAGGGTGGACCCGGTCAACCTTAAATTGCCCAGTCCGGCAGGGTCAGTGAAGGCCAGTCCAGAACTGGAGCACAGGGTGAACATATACAACAGGAGAAACCAGGAAAGACTGGGTGTATTCCAGACCAAGCCACTAATTCACCTGCAGGGGACCGAGCCATCTCTGGAGGAGAAGTACAGGCTTATGGAGCCGGCAGATACTCCCCTGAGCCATATACCAGACACATAGAGCATGAATTGTGGGACAGTAACCACCAACACCAGCTGAAGCAGCCTCTCTCTTGGCCTCTCTCTCTATATCACTTACTCATTGGCTGTGTCCGAAAACTGAAAATGGTGCCTTCACTGGCAGTTTCTGAGGTAGGAAGGCATCAAGGCATATCCGATTCCAATGTTTGTGGAACATCCGGTCTACTTGAAAGAGTGTGACTAGACTAGACTAGTAGTTGCTGAATCAATGTAAATGACTCAGGACCAACACTACTGCTGGAGAGTCACCTTCCTACAGAGTTTGATTCCAAATCTGCTCCAACACACATTCCTGTAGTTTAAGTAATCCAGAAACGATTGGTTTGGTTGGTTCTTTAGTGTTCGATAAGGGTTGGAGCTAAACCCTGCATGAAGGTAATTCTCCAGGAGCAGGATTGGACACCCCTGCTTCTTTTCACCAGATTCATGTCCCGTCGTGTGGTGGAATGCACTGCACGACTTAAGATCTGAACAGATTTTAACACGCTTAGGGCCAGATTTACTAGAAGCTTGCGTCAGCGCAAACCCTCTTTTGGCATTAAAAAACTACTTTCCGGATTCACTAAAGACGCAGTGAAAAATTAGCGCTGAAAAGGCGTGAACAGTTATTTTTGCGGCTGACCTTGCATATGCATTTGTGTGAGTTTCCCTTTCACATATAACATTTATGGGAGGATAGTATTTAAATGAATCATACAAAGTGATTTACTAAGGTTTGCGCTCGTCAATTTACTGGTATTTGCGCCATTATTTACCGCCCCAAAAAGCATGTCTTAACCAGACACTAATTTGCGCTGCTCTTGGTAGATTGTGTTGGGCATTATGGAAATGATCCAGCTGCGTCTGTGTTCTGTCAGTCAATCACGCGCAGAACTTTCCACTCCCATCTGTGCTTTTATGGGATTGCGCTCTCACGCTAATCTGGCCCTAAGTATCATTCACTTGGCTTTGTAAATATTTTCAGAAAATAAACTGCGCATCAAACTGATCACACACAAACTGACTTTCTGCAACTTGCTTTGACGACTCCAGAATGGAAATCGGGGGGCAAAAATCTTGGCATATTCCAGCTTTAAGTTTCGGTCAGCCTGTGGACGACTTGATTAGTTTCATGGCAGTTTGGAAAATGCAATTGTATTTGAACAATCTAAGTCTGAGTTGTCCAATTGTCCACTGTCCAAGGTTCCTCAAATCTGGCCCTGTCTCAACTCTAATCAAAAGCCACTTTTCCGTCAAGCTGAATGGTTCTAAGAACGGTAAGGAACAGTTAAAATGATATTTCCACTTGAGCTTGGTTTGGCACGGCACAATTACCAACTGTTCTTGTCCCGGGATTCTCAGCATGGTTAGCCAACCGTGCTGGTAGAATGTGTGTAGTGACGTCGCCATTCAGGATTGGTCACTTGTCTGTTGCCTGTCTACCAGTTTCTATGTACCTGGCCAAGCATGCTAAAGTAAACACAAGTTAATAATAGAAATATCTGATCATCCTCCATAACGGGGTCGCTATTTACATCTCATACCATATGTAAACTTTTGTGTTACAAAGGCAGTGACTGACGCGTTTGTATTACATTCCATAGAGCCCCAGAATGGAAAAATGAAACCATATCCATAACGACTAGGCTGGATGGGCACGGATTGGAATGGTTAACCAAGAAGAAAAGTTTGGGCTGATGGTGGTCAAATCCTGGTATGTGGTATCAGGGTTTGAGCTAAACTCTTGGTTTTCCAGGGCTGGATTTGAGGAACCCTGAGGAATTAGGGTGCATCTTCGTACAAACATTGAGTGATTGAGCAGCAGTTGTTTTTTGTTTCGGACACAGCCAATTTGTCTTTCTCTCTGTGTTGAACAGCACTATACTCCCAGGTTTCATGTTCTCAGAAAGGGGCGCAGGAAGTGACATGAGGATAATGCCCTCTGCTACCCACCTCATGCAATGTTCCTCCTTACAGATGCACATTTCTCTCTCTCTCCCTCTCTGCAAGAGCACTCAAAAGTGTGCCACTCCTGCCGAAATTGCACAACCTTCCAAGGAGTCAGGGAGAGGTACTTCGGGAGCCATCATTGGAAGATTCTTCAGGAATTTCAGTGTGTCTGTTGGGCGAGTGGTGTATGAAACCAGCAAAGACACACTCTTTTAGACGGTAGACCAATATCGGAGTGTGGCTGGAAGACTTATGTGTTCTCATTCAGGGTGGCGTGGGAGGGAGTTTTTATTTGTCGATTTGTTTATTTGTACGAAATGTAACTGACACACAATGTACAGTCCTTCCCCCCCCCCCCCCCCCCCCCCCCCCAATGCTGCAGGGTTACATTTGATCCGTGTTCAAATGTGTCAAGCTGTGTGATTCAGCCAAATTTCTTACCTTTGCCTTTCTTACATTACTGATGCTGATGTTTGTATTCAAATTCTATGCGAGGAAAAAAAAAAAGTGCTAAACAAGTATTTTTAAAACCGAGAGCAAACGAGAAGCGAACATTTCAGGTATACAGTATTAGAAGATTTTTATGAGAAATTATGGTTAAATTGTTGTCATAACCCCAAACCTTTACCCCCATCCCAATAGCATGAGCCTTTGAAAAGATCTATCTGCTTTCTGACTGAGGCAAATTAATCCTGTGTTATCGACAAGGGATTTTATAAACTGATAATGGGAGAGATTGTCAAGCAATTAAAAGTTGGTCAATTCATTTTGTTTGTCTAGTTTGTTGTAGGAGAAAGGATGTCCACAAATGTGTTCTGTTTTGCACAACAGTATACTAGTCATTTGTAAATGAGTAAAAGCAGAAGTATATTTATTGGATAGTTTTATTGAACATCAAAGGCCACATAGCTACCTTGTTGAAATACAGCAAATTACTTTCACCAATAGATTACATAGAATATGGAAAGACCATCACAAGACAGCCAATCACAACTGCTGGATAATTGAGGTCAGTATACAGCAGGGGTGTCCACGATTAGGTGTTTGATTAGGGTTGAAGGTAAACTCGGGAGCAGAATTTGACAACCCTGTATGAGTCTACCGCAACAATTATGTTAAAACACCAAGTTGTAAAACAGAAAACTTTGGAGCACACGTGTCACTGAATTCTTTTATTAAAAGAAGTGGTTTGCTGTCTACATTAGCTTTAGTACATTGGTGTTCTGGAGTAAAATCCCACACGAGGATGGAGCGTCAGCTCAGAGCTTCTTAAGGCAGGTTCCCAGTAAAGTTCTCCAGGTGAGTACCATCTTTCTGAGTTGTCTCTCACTTTTTCAGGGCTTCAGTCAACTCAGGTACAACCTAGAAAAGAATACAGAGAGAGTAAATCAACCATGACTGATGTATTGATATAGTTAGAAATCTAATCGTTCGCTGCCAGGCCCAAAAAGTTGATTGGATCATTATTGCAGTGATTATTGTGTTTCTAGCATGTTATATGTTTGGCAACAGTTCTTCTAACCCTAATTGATTGAGTGTGTAGCTTCTTAAACCATGTAGGAAGACATTGAATTGTAGGATTCATTGAAAGGATGTGCTGAAGTAGACTTTACAAGATCTTGACCAAAAATTGATGCACCTCTATATGGAAATAACATAACATTTATTTCTATCAAGAGGTGCATCAATTTTTGGTTAAGATCTTGTAAAGTCTAGTCCAGGACATCCCACAGACTTTCAATGAATCCCACAATTCATGGTTTAAGAAGCTACACACTCCATCAATTAGGGTTAGAAGAACTGTTGCCAAACATATAACATGCTACAAACATAATAATCACTGCAATAATGATCCAATCAAAGACTCTTAAGCATTTGCCTGTTCAAATCCAAATAACAACTTTTTGGCCAGGCAGTGTACGATTAGATTTCAAACTAACCCAACTCTATAAAGTTTTCTCTAGTGTTTAATAAGCACCCTAGGTAAGGTGATTGTCATTTGAGAGCAACCTGAACTGTTCCTATATGTCGAAGGTTCTCATCCAAAACCGATATGCTCCTGTATTCCAGAGCATCCTGAAAAACTATATCATCACCCCAATATGTCCCCGGCTCACTTTTCAATCTAAGGAAGGAGGAGAAAGCCCATACATTTTAATCAGTTATCTGAGGAGTGACCGTATGTAAACTGATCCGAGAGTCGCCAGCGCTGCCCATCGTCGGCAATCACTTTTACACAGTTTACCTGCACGCCTGTGTCAAGCACGCACCGCCTGAATAAAAGATGAACGACAGGGCAATAAATGATGATAGCGTTACACAAAGTAAACGCCAACAACAGATGGATGTGGTGTGTGTGGCAGCCCTCTGGCACCGGGAGTGTGTGTGCCACCTTGAACTATGGCGCGCAGCCGGCCGTGTAAAGCTCCGGTGAGAGGAGACTGAAAATAAAGGTGAAAAACTACACCCACACGCTTGTGCTTACTATCAATTACTTTTCTGCTCTGAAAGGAGAAGTAGTTGTGTATAAGGCTTCTAGTCGGAGCCTGGAGTCGCCACTGATTAATTCAGAAGTTGCACACTTTCCATTAGGTGGAATAATGCGCCCTGCAAAATGTAAAAGAGAAATATGGGACAGCTTTTTTTTTTTTGAGTCTGTCTGGTTTTGGTTGTAGACTGGGTTGGCTGAAGAAATTAATACCAGGTCATTCGAAATTTACAGCGCTATTAATATTAAACACAAACGGTCCTGCTGATTGTCCGAGGCACTGGATTAAAATGTCTCTGGTGACCTGATGAGGATCTTTTGTGCTAATGAGATTCGTGTTTTAGAGGAAGAAGATTGTATCTTTCTTGTTACGTATACTTTATCCTTAGTTGGAGTGTCAAATGGCAAAAGGCTTCTCTTCTCTGTCCTGAGGAGTTGGGCGCATTTTTATTTTAAAGGGTAACTCTCGCCAAAATCCAACCTAGGGTCTTTTTGTTAATCTACCAGAGGCAAACTTTCATTTAAAAGCATAATTAGAATGGAAACGCCACTTTTAAGTTTGACCGTATTTTCGTTTTCGGTCAAATTGCCTGTGTCCGCCCGCATTTTGACAGTCAAAAATAGTCGATCTCCGAATGCAACGTAACAGGGAGGAGAGTAAAGATGGAAAGCTCCTAAAGCTTAGTTCCATATAAATTCACAGAAAATTTGTCGTTAGTGAAAAATCATTATCGGAGATCGACTATTTTTGACTGTCAAAATGCCGGCGGACACAGCTACAGTGAGCTGTTCAAAATCTTTCTTTTTTAGTAAACTCTGTGTACACAAACAATGTTCTCAATGCTTGAGTTCATGTGTAGAGCCCCTGGTGATACTTCGAGAAAAGATTTATGTTGTGTCGAGCCTTCTTAGTGTTTTAAAAATAGCGATTTTTGATGCTATCATAGACGTGCCCCTAGCACTCCCATTCAAAAGGCAATTTGACCGAAAACGAAAATACGGTCAAACTTAAAAGTGGCGTTTCCATTCTAATTATGCTTTTACACGAAAGTTTGCCTCGGGTAGATTCACAAAAAGACCCTAGGTTGCATTTTGGCGAGAGTTACTCTTTAAGCATTTTTGTTGCTTTTATTGATGAAATGAGTTAATGTAGAAACGGCATCACATTAGTGTCAAAATTAACACTTTTTTTTGTTTATTTTCATGGTGTTTTACCTTTATGATGGTAAAGACAAAGTTGCAATTAATCAATTAGTTTAAATGTATTCTTAATCTAAATAATTAGGTTGTTACCTATAAAATCAACAACTCAAAACATCAATAAAAAATAATTATAATAAATGAAACAAATTCTGTTACAATACAAATTCAGTAAAAATACAATTGGATTCAAACTTGTGCCACCTGAACACCCCAACTCGCCAACCGCTAGGCCACGACTCCAACTAGGAATCTTACCTTGAACAGATCTGCCACTAGGCCATAGTCAGCCACCTGAAAAATAGGGGCTTCTGGGTCCTTGTTGATGGCAACAATGGTCTGTAAAACAAATAAGTACATTATTTAGCGTGGTGGGATCGCAAACAAAAACACTGCATGGTGGGTTGAGCCACTGATTAACTACAGTCTCCATAAGCTAACATAAAAAAATAATTCCCAAATGCCAATTCCCAGAAAAGTGCAGTGGTAACTTTCTAACAAAACAAAAAAATGCCAACACAACATTATTGTAAATATCTAGTCAGCGTGAGGAGGATGCTCCTGGATGAACATATGGAGGAAGATGCTAGTGATGGACGCTCTGGCAGATTGTTAAGCAGTGCTATGAGAAACTGGAAGATGCAGAATAGAAAATGCAGATGAATTATGGATGCAGGTAAAAAGCTACTCCAGATCGCTTTTAAAACACTCCATCCCAATACATCGTCACACTTAAGAGAGAGTTAACTCGGCACGATCGGGAAACTCTTGAAGACCTCTTCTCGTGAGTGGGCTTTCTCTAATTGAGGATATTACCACAGAAAAGAAGATCTTAGTGTGTATATTTTGACATACATTACTAACTGTTACTGTACCTTGCTATCTTTCATTCCAGCGAGATGTTGGATAGCGCCAGAGATGCCAACTGCAATGTACAGCTCCTGTAGAGTAACCAAGAAAAGTATTAAAGTTATGCTTTTATGTATCATACAAATCAACAGATCCTTGCTCTTCTGAAATAACGTCATGTTTATGATGCTGAACCCCAAACACATTAATATATTTGCATTTCACTGCCTATTCAGTATTTACTTACATAAATATTAAAGGTACAGTGGCAAACAGCCCATTTAATACATGGTAAAAAAGTGTCATGAAATTTAAATAAGTGTTTTTGTGTATATATTTATAAATAAATAAAAAAATTATATGCATACATACATACATGTTCAAATAAGTACGTACACTGTATATCTGCTAATGATAGTGAGGTCAGATCTCTGTGTGGAGCACCAGCTATTGTCAGACTCCTTGCGCATACAAAAATCTCACTGGATTTTTACAATTAATGGCAAAAAATAATGTTTGGAAATGTAAACTGATATTTCCTACTGACACACTACAGCAAAAGATAACTAACAGGATTAAAACCTTTTTTTTTGGGTGAACATACTAACATGCCTAAGACTTTTGCACAGTACTGTATATATATTAAATGCATTTGATTTTAAAATAATATCGCTTTCTAAACATTTAACATTAAGAGATGTAACACAAATCAAATTACATTTTTCATTTACCTAACAAATCATATTACTCTCAATTTATATGCAAAACTAGCCATTTATGAATCACTTGTGAAGGGGAAGCTCATTTAATATGCGTTCAGAGTCATGTTATGCACATTGCACACGACTGATTGATTGACACCCCAAGCAACAATATGGTGTGCCATGTTTCACTTAGCAGCACTTGAAATGAACTGCACTGGGTGTAAACGAGGCTAGTTCCTAAAATCAAGAGCTAGATTCTTGCTTGCGTGTACAGAATTTCAACAATTTAGCATCGCCACGTGTTACGCTAACAAAGGCAGACCCTCAGCATGGGCTCGGAAGCGCTCTGCTGACCTCCCGTCCCAGAGCACAGGCCACAACATCCTCACAATTACTCAAAAGAGGAGTGCTTGGGGGATGTGGCAGGACTCCCCCCTCGCCTCCACCCTTCTCCCGAGGGAGTGCTACATCAGTGGCTCTCAGCTTAATGCACTGCTCCATGAATATTTCAGTGCAGTTTAATGTGGCTGTGGCGCTCTCCCGGGGGCCACCGCTTCAATTTGTGAACACGCGGCCGGCCCAGCCGGAGCTCTAAAAGCCAGGAGGAGGAGAGAGAGGGCAGGGCTGAAGTGATGGAGACCTGCAAACATCTCAATATCCAGACGATGGGTGAGCTTGTAGTGGGTGGTGGAGAAAAGTTCGCTAACGACTTTCGAGTTACCGGATAATTGGTACAAAGCATTTTATCTGCTGATGCAACAAAGGCTGAACCAAAAATATCAGCTTAATGATTCAATCAAATCAAGTCCTGCACTACATGTATTTTTTACTAAAGGTTTAGATCCGCATGAAATAGAAAAATATGAGAGATTATGGAAGTCGGCACTTTCCACAAAATAGGGCCTGAAAGATTTACCATGATGTTTTATTTATTTATCAATAAATGCTCTGTGAAAGATGGTTACGTTTAGAAAATGAATAAAAACGAAATATTACAATAGCAAACTAAATATTAAATACTGGTTTGAAACTTTGAATAATATATAAATCAATAAAAATCCTCTTGTGATTTTATTTTAACTTTTTTATTTTAAATGAACATCGCAATTTTTGCAACCCTGTTACCAACATGTGGGAAATTCATCTTTCTCTTTTTTTTAAATGCAAAATGGGTGACACTAGGGGAAAAATAAAAACACACCAAATGACTTGTAGGATTGCAAGAAACAGGGTTGAAAATGTAGCCCAAATTAAGCTGTCAAACAGTAGGAACTCATTTTTGCAACCCTGTTATCAAACCTTGGGAAATCTTTCTTTCTCTTTTTTTTTCCTAACAATAAACAGTATAACATGCACAACTGGTGACACTGTTTGGGGGTGCCAAATGACTAACAAGGTTGCAAGTAACCGGGCTGAAAATGTAGCCCAAATTAAGCTGTTATACAGAAGGGACTAGCTAACTTGAGACCAAATGTTGGTTTGTAGTTATTGATAAACTTCTATTTACAATTAATTAAAGACAAATATTTCTTCAATAATTTTTTTCTTGGATAACAGGGTTGAATAGTTATATATAATCATAGACTATAGTGAAAACAGCTTCATGTCATTTATATAGTTGCAGCGACATGGTGCACATCCTTAAACTTGAGTTTTTCATACAAAAAAAGGAACAAAAACCTCAAAACCACGACGTATATCTAGTCATCAAACCATCAGATCCCTGAGGGCTAAAAGATTACAATTAACCACAAAAGACATACTCAATCGACCCAAAACAACCCTCATCCATCTCGACTCGAGTTCATTTCACTGGTAGAACTCATTCGGGACTTGTTCAGGGTGAATACTAATGCACAATGGTCGGGTTACGCTTGACAAGCTTGTCAAAACATTTGGAGAATTGGGTTTGGGGCTGATTTGCCTGGTTTGAGCTCAGGGCGGACCTGTGCGGTGCGCAGCTCCACTAATGGCTCTGCTAAATCATTTACAAGCCGGAATATGCCATTAACTACATCACAACGCCTCAAAGCTCTGCTAATGTGTGGATAATGACAGCGGGGACGTCCCACTCGGAGCGGATAATGGAAAATTAACCCTTTTAAAGGGCAACACGGATCCATCTTTCTGGATTCTAACAGAAACGACAATTAGATATTGCTGTAATCAAAGTCAAGATGGTTTATCAGTCTGAAACCCTGGTGGGTTTATCAACTAGTGTTGAACTTTGAGAAGAATTTCCCTCTGTAGAGGCAATTAGTGCATATTGAAGGACTGTAGGACAGACTGAGAAATAAGACAACTGGTTTCCGGTCTTGGTACTTACAGGAGCCACAATCTTTCCAGTCTGTCCAACCTGCATGTCGTTTGGTACATAACCAGCATCAACTGCGGCTCTGGAGGCACCAACTACGATAAAATAGTGGTGTTTCATTTTAAATTCATATTTCTTTAAATAGCTTGATTAAAAACTAACACTAAACAAAGAATCTAGGTTCAAATCAATGATCAGGACAAAACAAACACCGTACCGGCTGCGTTCAGCTGGTCGGCGAGGTCGTAGAGCAGTTTGAAGTTGTCGCCGCTCTTCAAGCCCCTCCCTGTAATGACAAAGAGACGGCAGATGGGCATGAAATATGAAATTACTGACAAGGTTATGAGTCCAGTAGGATCGATACAGTCTCAGTTTACTATTGATTTTCTGAGCAAAAAAAAAAAATAGCCTAGAGAAATTTCAAGGGGATACCCAACATTATGACACAATGAACATAAACACAAAGATGATGTAGTCCCGGTGGGAAGCCGTTTTAATTTATTGTAATTTATTGATGTTATTTTTCTTTGATTTAGCAATAAAGTATGAGAGTTTGTGCCGTATTGCTTTTAATAAAACTGCTTGTCTATAATAAAATATTAGAATAAAAAAGGAACATGTTTTCATTAAAACGTAAAAGAACATATTTTATAAATGTATTTTGTTGTATTTATCTATTTGTCATATCATCAAAACTACAATTTTAAACAATAAATATACAATGAAACTTCTTAAAACAACTGAATAAAACAATGAAATAAAATCTTTATATTTAATATCTGATTAAATTAAATTTGTATACAGTTCAAACAAACAATGAACGTAAACACAAATATGGTGTAGTCCCTGTGGGGAAGCGGTTTTAGTTTATTGTAATTTATTCATTTTTTTATTAAGCAATAAAGTATGAGAGTTTGTGCCTAATTGCTTTGAAAAAACTGTTTGTTGTTAAAAAAATAAAAGTTACATGATAAAACCTTCAAAGAATCAAACTGGTTAACATTTGCCTCAATGGGTGTGGTGCAGTGATACATAGGTGAACAGGCACAATCATACTATAATGCTGTTATATCATGTATTTTAGCCTAACTATTCATTTTGTAACATGCATTAGTACATATCAAGACAATTTCCTGGAATGTCCAGTGGACAATTGCGGTTCTTGTACAAAGTTCTTACCTCCAGACACCACGGTTTTAGCACTGGCGAGATCTGGACGGTCACTCTTAGTAAGAGTTTGTTCCAGCCACTCAGAGACTCCAGCAGCGGCAGACGAAGAGACTGCAAAAGCAACAACATCTCGTGAGGAGCCGTCCAAATAAACACGCCGAGTTGTTCCAAAATACCCCTTTATGATCCCTTTAAAGTCAACGTTTAAACAAACTAGGCCATCAAAACCTTGCAGCGGAGTGGAGGATTATATACAACACTAAATACTATAAACCTTTGTGTGTGGTATCAAAGTCAGCGTGACCTTAAAGAAAAACATGAGCAAACAACAGTGTGTATAACTTTATCAAACGACTGAGTACCTTCCTCTGAAGAGGCGCTGCCCCCCTCTATGGCCGCTGGTTCAAACGAAGTGCCTCTAACCGTGAAGATCTTGACGCTTTCATTGCACTTGACTGTGCTGAGGGCATTTCCTACGGCCAGAAAACAGTGGAAAAGAGATGAAATGACAAGATTTGTTTTTTTCTTTGTCAGGCAATTAAAAATGTTAATGCAAATTTGGCTGCAAAATTACCCCCCAAAAAATCATTTAAAGTCATTATTGTGTTAAATGAGAAAAGCATCAATTAGACATTAGAAACAAATATTTGATTTGATTCAACATAGAATTTATTAGACACACTTTTAGGCTACAACTGCCATGATTTTTTCCTGAATTGGTATTTAGATACATTTACAGCTGCTTATTTACTGGAGCTCAGAGGTGGCATGAACGCATTTAAACAGCAATTACAATTGCATAAATAATGCCATGAGATGAATGGGTATTAAAGGGATAGTTTACCCAAAAATGTATTCTGTCATAATTTACTCACCCTTATGTTGTTTCAAACCTGTATGACTGTGAAACATAAAAGATAATTTGAGAAATGTCATTCAATGAAAGTAAACCAAAATAGTTGGGTTACCAACATTCTTCAAAATATCTTCTATGTTCCATGAAAGAAATAAAGTCATACAGGTTTGAAATGGTGACAAAGGGTGAGTAAATGGCGACAGAATTTTAATTTCTGGGTGAACTATCCCTTTAATGGTTTTTATTTGTATTAATATTGAAATAGGATTTTTAGTTTTTAAATGAAATGATTAAATAAACTAAAGCTGCCAGTAGGTGGCGGTAAATGTCTAAATGAGTCATTGTCTGCATCCGAAATCACTTTCTCTCTTGAGTAGGTTCTTATTTTGAATAAGCAATTGCATTACGACAGCTAAAAAAAAGTATGTTCTATATAGTATGAATGTAATCTGGACGTACTACAGTCACCATGTTATCATTATCACGTGATATACCAGCGTCAGTTGCGTCACTTCACTGCCATTCATAAATTCTCTCCCGTGGCCTCATGGGATAGTAAAGTGTCTATTATATGCGCACTTCAGAATCTCGCTAGAAGTAGTAGGTCATCCAGGTACCTTTTGCCTACTCTATATAGTAGGGAAGTTTGCGATTTCAAATGCAGCCATTGAGTCATTCATTAATTCATTGGATTAGTTCAAACAGCCGATTCATTCAGGAAGTAAGTAAACGGCTCTCTTTATAAGTGGGCCATTGAATCATTGGTTCACCCGATTCATTCAAAACGCGGATTTATCCAGAAAATAAACACAGCTGTGTGTTGCTCGGAGACGCACAACAGTTCTGCTGTGGCTTTATAGGTAATATTTTCATTGGCAGACAAAATTGTATCTAAAATATATAACACGATATTAACTATTTAACTTCTGTATAAAATCACTAACACATTTCAAATACATTTAGGTAGCCTAAGTAAATGTCCCTGGAGAACCTTCATATGGATCCCCCAGTTAAAAACCTTGGACATAAATAATCACCACAAGTGGCACTTTTCATTTGATGTTTTTTCACGAAAAACATTAATGTGACTTAAAATAAAATAAAGTCTCATAAATTTCAAGTGTTCTGTGCTTGCCAAAGATAAAGTGGCCGGAGTAATTGGGAAGTATTTATGGCAGTAGAGTTTATGGATGAGAAACAGTGAACAGAAAAATAATACATGCAAAGCGGAACAAAAAGGCTCCAGGCAGGGTCCCCCTTAGATCAAAAATAAAATATATATATATATATGCTTTGTTTCAAGCCAGTGTAAATCACTGTGCGTCTCCGTTCACGCAGCCAACCAATGGCCAGACTCCTAAATCACAAACTCCATGTTAAACAAAGAGAAGGATATGGAACATACTAGGAAGGTTATTTGAAAGCATTTCTTGACAAGTACATCTGGAAGTGCTACTGGTGCATTCGTTTGTGTGTTTACCAGCATAAATGGTCCTCACAAAGGTGTCTGGAGATTTGATCTCAATGATATCTGAAATGGGAGCCACATCCAACTTGGCGGCCACTCTTGGAAGGAGATTCTACAAATAAAGACACACACTCGGCATTATTAAAGACAATCGGATGCGTTTGAAGCTCCTGAATAAGCTCAAGCCATTAAAACATGCACATCCTTAATATCTGCAGATGCGGTCAAACTTGATTTGTTTGGAAATAGCATTATTACGGCAGGCATTGATCAAAACCCTTGTCTGAAAACTTTGGCCTTCCTGCATCGCAGACGGAATAAATATCGTGCAGTCTGAAAAAGAGCTCTAAGTTATGTCTAGAGGTGAAAAATATTGCATAGTGGTAATTCAAGTGTTTTATATAGTGACATAATGAAACCAAATCCACCACTTAAGAATCCATCAAATAAAATACGTTTAGCCAGTGAGGAAATTGAGACTAATACATCTCTTTGGTCTGGGGTTAGGCTACATAAGATACTGTTTAATGTATTACAATTCAATTTAAATACCATTAGATCTGCTGCCTGACAGTTTGGCTGTGGAATGACAAATAACCTTGCATATAATAGAGCCGCACTTATTGAGGACGGACTTTTCCCACAATTCCAAAAGTAAGAAGCCTGATAGGGGCTTGGCGGTATGAGAGTTTCTAATCTATTTCCCATTTGCGCTTTTCGCTCTGGGAAATAATCGAATAACTTCGGAATGAGTGTAACTACAAAATCCTGCATTAAGTAAAACATCTTCACTAATCACTGATGCGCTCACATGGAAAAATAAAAAAAGGAATCAAGGTAAAAATCGATGTATATTTTGCATTATTACAAAAAATGTGTTTGTCAGCAAATGTTTAAGAACAAAACAAGGCAAAACTGTACAGAAATGTTGTGCGTTCTGAAAGAAAAGTTTGTGATGTATAGTAATTATATAAGTGTATAGTCTGATGCGCTGCATGTTTCAGAGTAAAGCCCAGCACTGTGTTCATTTTCAGTTTCCATTCACAGTCAATGCTTTTCTGCAAGTGCTGTGTTTGGGAACGCAACATTTGTCACGAGAATCGTTTATAAATCTGTTGTTGTCAACAGAGAAGCAATAAGGTCTCTCTGCGGTTTCCCTCCAAAATGAAAGCTCAATGGTTTCATGTTTAAAAAAAATATATATAATTACCATAAAAGTTTTGTCATTTTACTGTTTTGTAAAATACAATAAAAATAAAACAATAATAATAATAAAGATAATAATTATTATTATTAACATTGTTATTAATAATAACAACAATTCTATTAATACTTTTATTATAACATATATTGTATTTTAATACATTATTATCATGATTATTAAATACTCGATTTCTTAATTTTACTGTACAATAGTATGTATAATTGCAATATAAGATATATCTTTTTTTAATTTGATAGAATATTTGTGGGGGGGGGGGGGCGTGGTCAGGTTTTCCTTTTTTGTATTTAGCAGATTTTTGTCTTGATAGGTTTTGTTTATTTGATGACGAACTTTATACAAATGTTACACAGGGTTTTTATCGTTAACTAAAACTATCAAAAACATTTCTGTTAATTAAAAAAAAAGCTGAAATTAAAATGAATAAATAAATTAATGAATTAATAGTAGTTGAAAAAACTAAATGAAAATGAAAAATGTAGCCTTGGCAATAAACTGAAAAAAAAAAGTACTAAAAATATGAACTGGAAATAAATAAAACTAAACTAAAATTAATTTAAACCGAAATAGCAATAAAACTAATGAAACGACAAAAGCACATAACGAAATTACTAAAAATAAAAAGCACATGAAAACTAAAACTATAAAAAAAACTAAAACAATGATTGCACAATTTTTACATACTTTTTTGCCTTTATCAGATTGTACAAAAAATAATGTAACTATTTACCTTAATTTTTTTTATGAATTAAACTAAACATTTTTCAGAATGTACAACATTTCTATACAAGGCAAATTTTTCATTGCTGACAAACACTTTTTTTGTGATTAAGTCATTAAGTGATTTTTGCATTAAGTCATATCACATCTTCACAAACATGCATTGCCAAAATTCATTTTAAAAAAACGTGTTGAGTAACACCATTTCAACGCAAATTTTTACTCGTATTTGGTGCTTTAAACCCTGGCTAATATGCTAATAGTGTATTAGTAGCAATGTTAAGGGCATTTCATGATTTCAATCCTCATTCAGTAACCAGCATCCCCCCCCAATAAACATTTCTCGGATTTTCGCAATTCGCATGGGTCATACTTTTCAGGACGGAAAATACAGAAAAATCACATCCCTGAAAAATGGACATCAAATTTGTACAATCTGATAAAAGTTTGTCTTCAAATCAAAAAATTTAAAATTTAGTTTGTTCTGATAAAGGTTTGTCATAATTCTCTCTTTGTTTTTAAGATAAAAACGTCCAATAAAAAGCTGATAAACGTTTGTAATCAATATTTAAAATAAAAAAAGATCAAGAAAAAAATATACATGAATTTTGTTTGCTCAAATGTTTGTCATCAAAATAAAAAGTAACAATGGTGTTGTTGTTCCCACAGTGTGTAAAAGACTCAATGATAAAGACAATCAAATCTCTGAAATCTCCCTTTCAGCCCTTATCGTCGGCCTTAGATTTACCTTTCCGAAAGCAGAAGCTCCCGCACAGATGTGTGTGAAACTGAACTGTTTCTGAGTTGCCAAGATGAGGGGCGTCAGCTCCTCTGTGAAAGAAGGCAGAGTTTCGTTTTTCATTTAAATCACTCAATACCATGCTTTCTTCAATATGATAGACTCTTTTATCCAAAGTCACTTGCACTGTTCTTTACTTAATTTACACAACCACCAAATACTTCCAAATTTATGAACAAAACCTCGAGTTTACCTGGCAATGACCCTTTGTAGGATGCATGTTGAGCTATCAGGATTTTCTTCACCCCTTGAACTTTGGACAACTGCTCTGCAACCTGTCCAAAAACCCATAATCAGAGCCTTTCAACTTGCTACACAGAAACCAATGGAAATGAAGAGAGAATACCTTCGCACAGTCCGTTCCAGCAACCAAACAGGACACGTCACTGCCGAGTTTATTAGCAGCAGTGATGGCGTTCAGGGTGATCGGGGTCAGCGTGTCATTATTGTGCTCGGCAACAACCAGAGTACTCTGAAACCTCTGAATCAAACCAGACTGGAAAGAAGAAAAAAACCTATTTCAATCTGATACAGTATGATATAAATAACTGCCAGGCTCTTTCACCCAAATAACCGATACAAGGTGACTTACTATTGAATGCAGACTGGGGCCAGTGCAGCCGAACACTGTTTTATAGCCCATAGAGATCATTAGAAATCTGATTTATAACAGGGATCTGATACTACTTAGGGTCTGGCCTGATATATTAACATAACAAATTCAATGTAGGTCACATTTTAAATGCATTGTAGGTCAATCAGTTAAAGACAGTGAGGAGGTTTCATAATGCACTGTTTACATATTGCATAACCTTGACAGATAGTTAGCTAGCTCTGTTTATTAACTAATCATATTGACGTCACCAATGCCTTAAAAGTGTCATGAACATATTCAAAGATCAATATCTATGTCTAAAGCTCTTTAAAAAAAACATTAACACTATGAGAATGTGTTAAAGTTAACGTAAACGCTTAGTTAGCAGGCTGTATAACCATGAAAAAATAGGTCAGCAAAGTAACCAAACATTTGACATTGCGTTTTAACCATTACATATCAAAAACAATACAATAAAACAAGTCTATATAGAAAAGAATAGCAGTTTAGTAACATATTACACAACGAGTTAGCCAGCATGCTAAGCTTTTTATCCAGGTCTTTTTGTGTCTAGAAAGGACAGTGAGAAAGAATAACAACTTTAAAAGAAAGTGCGCGCTGGTTAATGTGTCGTTTCGTCGGGTTTTTCTTACCAACTGCCTGAGATAGGTCTTGTTTACAGCTTTGAGCATGATTACAGCAGCAAACTATCAGTATCCACACTGCCACTGCTTTACAGGGGATAGAGGTTGAGTTGAGTTCTCGCGAGATCAGAAGAGACACGCCCCTCTTATATATAAGTCCGTTTTTTATTTATTTTGTAACATGTGCAACAGCTCAAATGTGGTTTTCTTGGAGGTGATATTCTTCAGTATATGTACTCTTCTTATATATAAGGCCTATATATATCGGAATAACTAATATAACTCTCTAGCAAAGTGGGCGGAGACTGACTGGATACGTAAGTAGCCTAGGGGGCGGTGTTTCATAGCTTTGATAATCTGTGGAGCTTTTTAGCTCAAGAAAAGTTAGTTTCCCACGGCGACTGTAAATGTAACAGGGTCCACTAAACCAAGGGTTAGATTTTTTATGACTTTATTCATAATTTTGTGGCATATATCAGCTGTACCAACAGCACATGTTCTGTATTAAGGTCTCGAGAACGCAACATTTTGGTATGAACACTGTAAACAAAAAAAAGTTGCTGCCTTAAATTAAGTAGACTACAATCAACTTGGATGTTTAAGTAATTTCATCTTAAACTACATTAAACTGGCTTAAAAACACGAGTTGAATCTTGTATAACTAAAAAAAATATATAGGCCTATATATAATTTTTTTTTTTACAGTGACTATGAGCTTTTTACAGTGCTCTATGAGTATGATTTTTATTAATGGTCCCTGTTTATCTTTTTGTTTGTTTGTTTGTTTTAGTAATTTTATGTAATTTTACTGCTTTGACATGTTTGGATTTGGTGCTTTGGGTTGTGTTCACGTGCAAAAATATGGTCAAGACAAAAGGGAAAGATTGTGATTTATTACTTTCTGCATGCTATTAAAAGAATCCTATATTCAAGATAGACTGTTCAATTAAACAAAAAAATTAAATGATACATTATAATATAATATATAATAAAATGATACATTTTATTTTCAAATTAAAAAGTTAGGCTATTATTGTATTCCGACCATTTTTTTTTCCGCAGTAGCCTGTTTGTTCCATCTGATTCATTCAATCCGTTTGTATTGAATTTAAATCGCCGACAAATGGTTGTCAACTGATTAAAACCAATAAAACGTAAAAAGTATAGGCTATTGGCCCACATGCAATCTCCTAGATGTCTATTTTTGACCCCCTCATGGAGCCAACATGGTTTCTTAGTAGCCTAAATTAAATGTGTTTCTTTGCGGGGTTAGAGGTCAAAGTCAAAGGTGAGGTTCGACACGCGGTCACTCTGATTCACACAACACCACTTTCAACATGATTCTTGTCCGAATCATTTTCAGAGTGAAATAAACGAAATTATTCATTACGGTCGCATTTTACATTTTTCCCCTAGCTATATTTAAGAATAAATATGACCAAAAAAATGGACGGAATAAACCAGCTGAGTTTAATTTAAGGAGAAGCATGAACGCTGTAAAACATGACAGCCCAATTAAGTTATTTGAACTTATTTATTCTCCTTAACTTAAAATGTCGTGGATTTTGAACTCAAAAGTAAAAATAAAAGTAATCCATTGTCTTGACTATTTGTGAGTTGAAACAATAGTTATCTTCAAACTGAGTTTATTCAATCTTTTAAGGCAGTTGAACGTTCATTTCGAAGTTTTACCAACTGGAAATGTCAGCGAATTATTCACAATAAAATGCACAGTTTAATGCAAGGTGCGTGTCGTTCAAGCAAAACATAACCGTTCTAAACTAATCTGTGCTGTGAGTCTCTTCTTCTGACATTTTCCCAAGCAGATTAAATCATTTAACCGAAGAATGCAGGTCCATGTTGGAAAATTTTATGATGGTAATTTTCAATGGAAACGCTCAAAGAAGCCTAAATTAGATGAATCGGGTTTGAAACACGTTACATTCGAAGTCAAACTAAAAATGTTACATTATCTCTCGAAATTTTTAATACTCTAAGCCGTTTTTTTCTAATGCACTGCACAGCTGAAATGTAGTATTTCTGTTGAATTTATTTCACATTTAGCCTATAGTCAGTTGTTTTTTACCTAAATTATACATTTTGTTAGACTGGCAAAAACGGGTTATGAACTGTAGGCTATTACAAATATGAAGCCATATGATAGGCATGTACACACTAGGCTATATGTGAAGATATCCTGATGTCCAGTAGGGGGCTCACTGTAACACATGGACTTCAATTCACATGGAAATGTTTTAAATCAACGAAACGAATGTAGCGTATGCTAAATGTTTATTTGTTTTAAGAAAGTTAGCAGAATATTTTGAAAATAAATTCATATATTTTTAAGTTTTATGTCAGTAGGCTATATCAAATGCAGTTTAAACCCGCAGATAATAATAATGTCGCTGCATACTTAACATTCATGCGTTGGTCCAGCTCCTCATTGAACACCTAAATGCAATACTGCCACTAAAATGTAGGCTAACTTAAAACAGAGAATTTCCAGCTACTTTTCTTGTGTGTTTTGTTCACCGTTGCTACTGTTTCACAGTTATGTTTTGGAGAAACAGAAGTGTGAGTTTAATCTTCAATTCCTCGGTAGATAATATTCAAAACATCTCTCGTGGTCGGATCTCCTCCTCGGTCTGTTGCTGATATTCGGGGGCGCGCGTGGTCCAGGTTTGCATGTGACGTCAGGGCCCCGGTGACGTCAGAGCCCGTGTCTGTGTGTTGCTCTTCCCACAGGCTCTTCGGCCAGAAGTTATTAGTCAGCTCGGGACGAGGCAGTTTCCCATTCCATTTCCTCATCTGTACGCCTTCTGCCTTAACCCTCCTGTATGGTGGATATTCTACCCCATCCTTCTTTCTTGGGTGATATGGGGGATCATTCAAAAAGTAAGTGCTGGGTGTTTGTTTTAGCTCATTTTGTTCGTCATTACACAAGAACTTTGAATATCGTTAATGCAAAATTAGTTTAACATTGCACCGAGACAATAAGAACTTTTTTCTTTCTTTTTTTTTCTTCCAGTAGACGACTATAGGCTATCAAAATATATTTTTATGTCGACTAGCCTATGTTATTATTATTATTATTTTTTTGTGCTAAGCATGACTTATCTGCAAACGTACAAAAACACGAACCAATATAATGAAATAAAACAGGAAAAATAACGACAGAGGATGCATGAGCTATAATCTTGCATATCTGCACGACGGCGGTGTTTTGGGGGGGATTAAACAGGCTATATAGGGGCGCAGTCGGAGGACACTAGCTAATCCTTGCTCTCCATATCCAGAGAAGTCTGGAATCGCCATGTGTGTAGGCTGTGGAAGTCAGATCCATGATCAGTACATCCTGCGAGTGTCCCCGGACCTGGAGTGGCACGCAGCCTGTCTGAAGTGCGCAGAATGCAGTCAGTACCTGGATGAGACGTGCACTTGCTTCGTCCGGGACGGCAAGACTTATTGCAAGAGAGATTACGTACGGTACGAGTCACTCATATATTTGTGATTTCACAGCTTTGGAATTTCGTCGAGGCCCTCTTTTTCACAGATTCTTGACCCGAACCGATCTAGAGATGTGGGAAAACCCTGCATGCTGTTCTGCAGTTTTATCATAAACTAAAGAAGTGTATTTTAATCAACCTTGGTTGCAGAGGTAAAAAAAATATAGCCTATATTATACAGTATAGGCTATAATAAAATATAGTAAAGCATACAAAAAACTAAGATAGCCTATTTAGTGGAAACTAATAATTTGTCAGCAAAATTCCAATATTTCATGGCTTGAGTGTGATTATGCTAATACAGACATGTTTGGTTTAGCCTTGCCATGCTTGATTTTTTTTTTAATACGGTGTTTGTTCAGTATTGTTTTGATTTTATAAAGCATTGTGTTCATTGTGTCTTATACACACCTAGCCTATGCTCTCGTAAATATATGAAACCTCAGTTATAATACTCTATTAGGTAGCATATGTGTAAAGAATAATGCATTAAAACAGTCAAACACGTAATGTTTTAATGCATTATTCTTTACAAATGTGCTACTATTTACTCTGCACTGTTACTCTTTAGCCTACTGTTTACTCTGCGGATAGGAATATGTAATTATTCATGAAAGGATAAATGCATTGTATTGTGTGTATTGTAACATTTATAATTAATTATATACATGCTTTAAGAACAGAGTTACAATTGTGATTGCGATCCGTATTTCTTGGCCTTGTAAAATCGAGCTGAGATGAGTTGGACGGTTTTGGAAACGAACTGTAAAAATAAGCAAATGTTTCTGTTGGATTTTTGCAGATTATTCGGGATCAAATGCGCCAAATGCAACATCGGTTTCTGCAGCAGTGACCTGGTGATGAGGGCCCGGGATAACGTGTATCACATGGAGTGTTTCAGGTGCTCGGTGTGCAGCAGACATTTGCTCCCGGGAGATGAGTTCTCTCTGCGGGATGAGGAGCTGCTCTGCCGGGCGGATCACGGGCTGCTCATGGAGCGCGCTTCAGCCGGGAGCCCCATCAGTCCCGGGAACATTCACTCCAACAGGCCCCTGCACATCCCAGGTAGTAGTAACAATAAAAATACTACTGAGAAAATTATCATTATTAATAATAATAGTAAAGCAATGCTAATGTCCAAGTTACACATAATTGTCTATATTTATAATTCATTAGGGTGCTGTATAACAACAATAACAGTACATGTAGGCTACACAAAGGTAGTGTCACGAAAATAACATGCCTAATATTAATAATAATATTAATATTTTCGTTATTGTAGTAGGTGTTGTTGTGAAATATTAGCCTACTAACGGCCACTGTGAGATCCCAGACTTTAGTTCTCCGTTACATCTAATCAGCTTGTGAAATTGTGTTAACAGACTTCCGAGTAGCTTGTGTTCGGTGCCAGTTTGAAGATATTTGTTTTCGTGTAAAACCCCTCATGGCACGCACTTGTAGCTGGCTCAGATTGTTTGATGATATTTATGATTGAATTAGCATGACGTGAAATTAATCAAACTGTTTATGCGTTTGGTTGGAAACAGCGTTTTTTTTTTTTATAAAAAGAAAGTGCAATTTTGCGATATATAAATAAAGAGTTCTGGGCTACACTTTATTTTAAGGTGTCATTGTTACAGTGTAGCCTAATTATATATTTAAGTAATATTAATAGGGTTAGGATTAGGGTTTGGTTAGGGATTAGGGTTAGTCATGTAATTATGCATACTTTACTGTTATTACTATGGAATGTACATTTGTAACATGTGTAACACTAAAATTAAGTGTTAGCGAGGTCTGTTATTTTCTTGGCTATCAGATATCAGAGTAGAAAATGTTTTTGTTTTTTTCTTAAATACATTATTGATTAGATAGGCGACAAATTGTACTTTTAACGTTTAATTTCGAACTAAAACTGCATTTAGATAATTTGACTAAAATAAACGGTTTAGCATGTTGGACTGTAATGCTTTGACATCTGGTAGTTGACTAAAAGCTTAGTTAACAGCATTAAACCATAACCAATGTTCTGTTCGATTATGTGTCACTACTTAACCCTCTTATTGCTCTGTAAGATGGTGCACTTATTGCATGTTATACTTTTATATCCTATGTCGATCCTTCAACATTTTGCACATACAGCAAAGTTGAGAGCATATTGAAGGCCCTAAGAGGTGTTTTGACTGACACGCACTTGGCTACAGACCGATGTGTGTATGCACAATTTAACCTTCAAGTAAGCGTGCTCTTCTGCAGTGTGTCTAAATAATGAAATGACCCCTCAAGCCGAAAAGTGATTTACACGTAGGCTATTTTATTCGCAGAACCTGTGCCAGTTCGTCAGCCACCTCACCGGAACCACGTTCATAAGCAGTCTGAGAAGACCACGCGTGTTCGGACAGTATTAAACGAAAAGCAGCTTCACACTCTCCGGACGTGTTATAACGCAAACCCGCGACCGGACGCGCTAATGAAGGAGCAGCTCGTGGAAATGACCGGTCTGAGTCCACGAGTCATACGAGTTTGGTTCCAAAACAAGCGCTGCAAAGACAAGAAGAGGTCCATACTTATGAAACAACTACAACAACAGCAACACAGCGACAAAACGGTAGGAAGATCAGTTTTGTAGGCTACTTAATTCTAATGAGTGATGGCAATCAACGAATTTGCTTTAGGTAGGCTACTAAACTTATTTTGACTATAGCTACCCTTCAAATAAAGTTCCTTTAATGATTCTTTGCAAATATTGCTATAATCGAGCTGACTTTATGCTTCTTTGGAGATTAAAAATGTCTTGATGTTACATACGCTTGCCAAATTTTTAGGGTTATCATAGCCTGGTTTTCTCTATCTATACACTGTAAAATATTATATGATCAATACGTTATGACATGTTTTTACACTGTTTTAACTCGTAAAAAAGTTGAAAATTGCTTAACTTATTTTGATTAATGTAATTTAAGTTGAAATTACTTAAACATCCAAATTGATTGTAGGCCAACTTAAAAATGTAAGACAGCTACTTTTTTGACAATCTATCTATCTATCTATCTATCTATCTATCTATTTATCTATCTAGTGGTTCAATTCATTTTTCACTGCATAATATTCAAAATGCGATATATAATGGATGGCTGTGATTTTTTTTCAATGATTTTGAACACATTTGAAATTCCCTCCTAAAGTGTTAAGATTCTTTGTAAGTGAAATATGATAAGCTGTGTCGCTAAGGTTTCTCCTCAACCTTTTGCAGAATCTTCAAGGTCTCACGGGAACGCCTCTGGTGGCAGGCAGCCCGATTAGACATGACACCACGGTCCAGGGAAATCCTGTAGAAGTTCAAACCTATCAGCCTCCGTGGAAAGCCTTAAGCGAATTTGCCTTACAGAGTGACCTGGACCAGCCTGCTTTCCAACAGCTGGTGAGGACTGCCATCCCCGAACACTTATTATTACAAGGCCTAACAACTAGGCTTTAATGTGCTCCTCCATTCCATCCCGACTGTTTTTCTTTTATCAAAATTATCAATCATATAATTTAAGCATTTTCAAGAAAAAAAAAATGGCTACAGATTGTTAGGTCTAAAGCGCTGCCATTTGGCAATTATTTCAAATGATATTTTGCAGTAGCTTCTAGTTTCAAACGAACAGTGTATCGTAATTATTTTTTACTTAATAGAAAAAATATATATTTCATATAGGCCTATATATAGGCATATAGCCTTTTCGTTAACTGGGTTTTTACATGTTTCAATGTAAGTTGACTACAAGATTGTACGAACTCCGTAGCAACAATTAATAGAGAACATAGCCTGTATCGGGTGGTACATCGACATAACATAATCTAGTGTCAATATTTAGTAATTTATTATAAATTTACATATCGCATGTGTACGACAAAAACGATAAATAACAAACAAAAATAAATAAATAAAACGATGTGTTTTTGTGCTGAAAGGGCGCGAAAAGACGCTCACGAGATCGCGCGAAATTTCAGACAGAAATTCTTTTGAAAAGTTGATCCTATGCTGTTAATTAGCACTCTGGTTATTAGCCTATCTTTATTTTGTCTGTTATGTAACACCATACCAAACTTGTTTAGGCTAATGTAAATGTCAATTGCAAATCGTATGTAAAACTCTGTCATTTAATCAAATTCGGGCCGCAGATGTAGCCTATACCTATAGTCTCAGCATGTTGACAGCTATCGAACAGCCTATACTGATTCCCAACTCTCCCCTCACCCTTCTATAGGTGTCATTTTCCGAGTCGGGTTCGCTGGGTAACTCGTCTGGTAGTGATGTGACCTCTCTGTCATCGCAGTTACCCGACACCCCCAACAGCATGGTGCCCAGTCCCGTGGAGACGTGAGAGCCCACCGGAGACTCCTGCCCCAGCATGCCCTCACCCGCCCTGCATGAAAACCCATCACCTCACCGCCTCGAACGGAAAAAGGGATTAAACAAGATGGATTTAAACAGTTTGCCAAACGGAGGAGCCTTTCCAAACGTCTTTGGGGTTTCCAGACGTGTTACAAAACTGTTTTTAAAGCATTTGGACCGTATATCCAGGACGTCCAACGGAATATGAACACATTATTTTGGTTTTGATTATGGACCAGTTACGAAAACAACAGTCTTAACAGTGTTTATTCAAGACCATCAATGTGTAGCTTTATCAACAAGTGGTATTTTCCAAATAAGACAAAAAGCAACTTTTTTTTGTCTTAGTGCGCATGATCTCTCCGAAGATGTATAAAACTGAGCTGTAAAATATTTTATCTTAACGAATGGATGACAGATTGTATAAACTTCTCGATTTAAAAAAGTAAGTTATTGTTATTTATTGTCAGGACAACCGTCCATACCAAAAAGTGAGAAATGACCTAAATAAACTACGTTAAATGCTGTTTATGTCTGAGGAAGCTTGCATGCAAAGACAACCATATCATGTTACCTTTACACATATCTTTTTTATAACAAGATGAAAGACACTTCAGTCATAATACAACTGGATATAGGACGGGAAATAACTGTCCAAAGATCTAGTAAAAAGAACAGGAGCAACGTGAACAAAATTAAATAGTGAATAACTGCAGTGTTGTGATATCTGAATTTATTATGAAATTTTATTTTGCTTTTTCGTTATACCCATACAGACGTGCATTATTGTTTTGTGTGTATATATACACTCAAAACAATATACACACCTTTATGTTTTTTGCATCGTTTTGGGGAAATTATAACAGAGATAAAGACGGAATATTGTAATAGGCTACTGATTATAAAGAATCGCATTATGCAGAAAATGTTCTTTGTTTTGGGGATAAGATTCTTATGCTGCTCTTTAGGAAAACCTATAAAGATTGTAAGCAGAAAATATGGGTTTTGGTGTCGTTAAAAAGTAACCGTTTTTCTTGAGTGATAAATATAGCTATGAATAAAGTCTCGTTAACACTTTATTTTACAGTGTCCTTGTTACACATGTTAGTTACTGTAGTAATAACTATAAATTATGCATAATTACATGCAACCAACCCTAAACCAAACCATATTCCTAACCCCATAATAAGAACATGTAGGCTAGTTAATTATTATTTTTCAGTAGACCTACCTAAATGTATCTATTATTACACTGTAACACAGACACCTTAAAATAAAGGGTTACACTTAAGGTGTCACTGTTACAGTGTAATTATACATTTAAGTACTGAGTAATATTAATTAACTACATGTAGCCTACTTACTATAGGGTTAGGGTAGGATTAGGGTTTGGTTGAGGGATAGTTGCATGTAATTATGCATGGTAAGTAAGTACATGTAACATATGTAACAAGGACACTGTAAAATAAAGTGTTACCAAATAAAGTGTAACCAAAGTCTCTTATCTGCTGGTCAATCGCGTATAAAGATGCATTGATATATTGAGGCTATAACATGATCACAGGTCCCTGATCTGTCACATTCAGCCCTTAACGGAGGCTTCGAATGAATATACATCTATCTATCCATCTATTTAAATATCGTACCGACCGGATACTGAATGAGTAATTGAAGCCCTCCCGTAGCAGTGATCAATCTCGTGTTGCTCGTAAAGCTGTGAGTCTAGACGGAGGACAGGGATCGGCGGCCGCTTATCTGCGCTCGGCATCACCTGCAAATGATCCACTGAATGGAAGCACAACAAACCCGAAGCACCTCTCTCTTAACGGGACTCCCTCTCGGCAAACGCACCCTTGCATGTCCAGGGTTTCTTTTCATTCCGAGTCAGGAGATATAGCCGCTGGACACCAGAAGATCAGACCAAAATCACTGCGGGCCATTGTGGCAAGATAATCCTGTTTGTCAGATAACTAAACTCTCTGGAGGATAAGCAGTTGTAAGGCAGCGCTGCAGTTTCTGTTGCTACGCTTATTTTTCTTCATTTTCTGCAATTAATTCAGGGATTTAAACAAAACAAAAAAACAACAAGGTGTTTTGTGGCTTTTAATCCATAAGTTTTGAGACAACAGTGTTCTGCTAAACAATGTTGACAAGCTTACTTTTGGTGGATATATGAATTTAGTATTTTTCTTTCTGAAAATGGAACAAAAATATTGATGACTCATCCTGCACTCCTGATTTCTGTCCAATCAAATGCTTTTTAGAATGACAACGCCCCTCCCCCAGTGCCGGCAAATGACTAGCAAGTATCAAATAATTCAGATATGCCTACTTCGCTATATATTATGCAAAAAGTGCATGCTATTGACAGTGACATCTAATGTCTGCTCTTTTTAACTGTGAGTGTTGTAGATAATTAAATGGAGGTTAGCCTAAATGTGTGGCTATAGCACCTGCAGTGCTAAGTATTTCACTTGACATCGCTAACATGGCGGATGTAGGCTATGTCAGTAGCTTAAATAGGCCTATATATCCATTAATGTATCACACAATAGACAATTAGAGCGTTCTTTAACAGTGGTGGAGAAATACTTTTTCGTCGAATTTAAACAGAAAGTATGGAAATTCCAAAGCAGCGATGTTATGGCATGCCAAAACAAGGCCTTCCACATGTCCCGCTCAAGCTTCCTGTTTAACTAGGAAATACGTAAACACAAAAAACCTGGCATAGTCAGGCGATTTTATAGGGTCTTTTATGAAATAAACTGTCTGAAAATCTTGCATCGAGTTGTTAGAAGTTCTCTATTCAAAATCTAACAGCAAAATCTCACAGCGATTAGATACGAAAATAATATCGTTACTGAATTGATGTTAAATCTTTTACATCTAGCCTACTATTTACAATCTATGCAGCTTTCCTCTGCACTGAGGTGTTGTGTGAGGCGCAAAAGCGCATTCTGTTTGCAAAGACGACAGACAATAATTCAATTAAACAAATAAAGCCTAAACCTAAGATAATACTCACCAAAAACGTATTCATTCACTATTAATTTGCCAGCTTGTAAAAGATACTTTGCTTCAGAAAATTAGCCTACATGCAAATATGCCACGTAGGCTAATTTGACAATTTTGGTCTTCCGTTAAAATACACGAATTCTAAAATATATGCTTAAATAGGCCTACTTAAAAAAAAGAAAAAGAAAAGGCATATCTTTGATGATTTTTAATTGCTAAACTGTCTGATCCGGATTACACCCCATTAAATCGAATGAAATTAAGAAAGCTTAATTGGATTCAAATAAAACAGTTCTTCTTCTGAATGACGACGGGTTGGCGACGTGCAGCGCTTATGATGGTTGCTTTAGGGAGAAATAACGATTCAGATGTCATGGCCAGAGGTCAAAAGCCGCATCTTGGTTCAAATTCCGCCACTAATTTAATAATTTAGGTCTAATTAAATAAACGCACACTTAAGCCAAGTTCATGTGTGTATAGAACAAATCTTTAAAGTCTTTACTAATTACAACTCTCCCCTGTCTGTCATTTTAATGTGAAATGTCAAAGTATTTAGCTAACCTTTAGTTTATAAATCGAAACCTAAAATACATCTGACTCCTAAACCAAACAACTAGCCTACATGTCCCTTTATGGAAATGCCTTGTCATTTCATACATTCAAGCTTAATTTATTCCTTACAATTAATTTAAAACTGTCACAATAGTCCAGCTCAAACCTTTAAATACAACGAAATAATCTATATACAAATATATGTTGATGCTGAGAACAGGCAAACGATGTCAAACGCATTCGGAGCTTTCTTTACCTGTTGTAATTTCACTGCAAGAACATTCAATAAAAAATTCAAACATTTTTTTTTTTTCGTATATTATGTTTAATAAAAACAACTAAATTGGCAAGACATACGAAAGTCAAAGTATATACGGGGAATAATTACGGTATTAAAATGTAACAAAATAAATTTTAACGTAGGCTACACAAAATGCAGCAAAATAACTCAATTTTTCTTGAACTCAAATCTAAAAAAAAATTCATTTATTTATCTATTTTTTTATAATGATAAAAAATTAAACAAACATTTAAATAAAACCTCGAAGCGTTTTATCATGAATAAAAACCCGTCATAAAATAATAGTCTGGAATTTGCCATTGCATCACATTTTTATTTGACATATCCCCACTCTGAGAAAACTGTAATTTTGTCAAAAAATAAATAAATAGCCTACATGGTTAATTGTTATAACATTGCTATTGTATAAAAAAAAAACTTGAGAATGCCATCATAAAAACGCGTTTCTTCTTCACAGTCGCGTTTCTTAATTAAATTCCGAAAATAAGAGAAACATTTCAGTGAATGCAAGAGACATTCAGACAACAGATTTAGCAATCAAATTCATGATTCATTAACTGACAGGACGGAAAGGGCCACAGCGTTCCTCTGTTCCTCTGCCAAAATCACGAGAACGTCGAGCTCTCAGATGGTTTCGGAATGGCAAATAACGGAATGGTCTATAAAAACAGCTCCCATTCAAGTTGTCACATATACACCCACTTCCATTTCAAAGCCCATCATCTAGATCTCACATAAAATGCATTCATTTTACTGGATTGAATCTAAAAGCATTGTTTAAAAAAAAAAACAAGGAAAAAAAAAAAAAGTGACATTTCACTTAATGAAAAGATTTGGTGTAGAACTGAAGTTCTTATGAACCTGGAAGTCAGTCTGACCCAGAGGCTCCAGTGCATGTTGACACAGTCATGTATTGAGTAACTCACTCAGTGAGTCACACAGGTAGAAAAGACAGTATAGTCAGAGTGTGTGTGAGAGAAGGATGGGACGGAGGAAAGCGGGCTGTTTGTGTTGCCCCGGGGCCAGCGAGGACCCTGGTTATGTGGCCACAACCCTTTTACAATGCCGTTTTAACCCACATTTCAGGTTCAGCTCCACTGCATTTCACTGTAAAAAAACAACAACCTTAAATTAAGTACAATCAACTTAGATGTTTGAGTCATTTCAACTTAAATTCCATTAAATGGACTTAATAAATACATAAGCTCTCAATTAAAACTTTTTTTTTTCTTTTTTTGAGAAATGTTCTTATAACTCTTCAACATAAAATCACAATTATGCATGGGAGTATAAAATAGTGTGATTGTACAATATAACAATATTTTAGAATCTAAAAAGTCTGAGATCACATTGAGGGTCTGAGATTCTTAATGTAATTTAAACCTGGAAGTAAACAAAGTTGTAGGATTTTAAAAATGTTAAGCAAAGAAACGTTATGATGTCAAATTTATCAAAAATAATTCAGATGCTGCATGAACAAACCTGAACTCCTTTGTATACAGATGGTCTTGCTTTCATTGAAGCTCATGATGCTCTTTAGATCGTCTCAAATCATGCTGGAGAACACGATCATCAGGTTTGACAAACTTCATGATTTTAAGGCAAAAGGGAGTCAAACCAAATACTAAGACATTCTAAACATTTTATGTTACATTTTTGACACAATTGCTTATATTGATAAATGAAAACATTTGTATAAAAAAAACATTTTCATCTCTGACTTTTGAATCCCGCTGGTCCAAAAACATATTCTGGTAAACAATATTTCATCCTCTGTTACAAATGAAAGAATAACTTCGATTGAGCAGTATTAAATATTTTATTAAACTCATCCGTTTCTTAAATTAAACTTTTAAGTGCTTCAATACACTGAGAAAACGACAGAAAACAGGTTAACAAGGAAGAAGTGTGGAAATCGTGTATAAATTACAGTATAAAAAGTGAACAAGCAACGAAACACAACAACAAAAATTCCAAAAATCATATGTCAGCTACAGGAAAAAAAATCTTCCTCTTTATTCATTGAGAAATATGAAAACATGAAAACCGACGGATGAGGTAACTCGTCATTCTCCCTAAATTAAATGAGGGCTTCAGTTTATTCTACTTCATTCCCCAGTATCTTTTTATGTACAAAACAACAGAATATCAGCCAAATTCAACCATTACACTAGATTATCTTTTGTGAAAAACAAGAATCACTGAATGTGTCCAAAAATGTATTTAAGGTAAATCCTGTAAACATTCTATTGCTCATAAACACGTGTATGACAAGTCAGTTTTTTTTTTCAGTGCGCTAATATATGCTAATATACAGTTACTGGAAAACCACTAGGAATGACTCACTACTGATTGACGGCTTCGATGGAGGTCTGATGACTGTCTTCATTTGTACCATAAACCCCCTCCAGAACAGTTCTGCATTGTGGAATATGCATTAGGCTTCAATGTCAATGTGTGTAATGTGCTTCTGTAAATGACTGCACTCCTTCGCTCACTCCTCCTGCTTCTTGAGGAAGAACTGAAGTGCGGAGTCCCACTGGTCTCTGGGGAAGCGGTTGGAGAGCTCGCAGTAGTTCAGAGGAGCCCAGCCCTTCTCTGATGGGGAAAGATCAGAGGTTTAACACTGACACAGGAAGTAGAGCATTGAATCAATGCCAGACAGAAGGAGCCTTTCGTGAGCAATAAAGCCATTTATTTTTAACTAATGCACTTTAGAACAGAATATGGGGATTTCTGGATCCATTTCACAATTGTAAATATTTAGACAATAAATCTAATTTAAAATGTATATTATGTATATTTAAGCGTAATTGAAATATATGTCTAAAGCTGGATATCGTCAGTCGCGTATGCAAAGATATATTGAGATTTCATATGGATGACTTGTTTTTCCTCAAATTTGGCGAATATAGTTCTCACCTGGCTGTGAAGCTTTGCTGTCCGATTGGTTCTCATTGGTGGCACAGTCCTGGATTACACAAAATTAACAGATTTCATTATTTATTCCAGTTGGTGATGCTCGTGGAGCAAAACATTCTCTTATCCCAGACAGATATTCACTATGGAAGCTCGTTTCCAACACTGAGTAAAAAAATAAAAGAGGTAATTGCGACTTACCATCTCACAATTCTGACTTTTTTTCTCACAATTGCGTGATATAAACTCGCAATTGTGAGTAAAAAGTCAGAATTGCGTGATATAAACTTGTAATTGTGAGAAAAAAGTCAGAATTGCGAGATGTAAACTTGTAATTGTGAGAAAAGTCAGAATTGAGAGATGTAAATTCGTAATTGTGAGAAAAGTCAGAATTGCGAGATGTAAACTCGTAATTGGGAGAAAAGTCAGAATTGCAAGATGTAAACTTATAATTGTGAGAAAAGTCAGAATTGAGATGTAAACTCGTAATTGGGAGAAAAGTCAGAATTGCGAGATGTAAACTCGTAATTGTGAGAAAAGTCAGAATTGCGAGATGTAAACTTGTAATTGTGAGAAAAGTCAGAATTGAGAGATGTAAATTCGTAATTGTGAGAAAAGTCAGAATTGAGAGATGTAAACTTGTAATTGTGAGAAAAGTCAGAATTGAGAGATGTAAACTCGTAATTGTGAGAAAAGTCAGAATTGAGAGATGTAAACTTGTAATTGTGAGAAAAGTCAGAATTGAGAGATGTAAATTCGTAATTGTGAGAAAAGTCAGAATTGCGAGATGTAAACTTGTAATTGTGAGAAAAGTCAGAATTGCGAGATGTAAACTTGTAATTGTGAGAAAAGTCAGAATTGAGAGATGTAAACTTGTAATTGTGAGAAAAGTCAGAATTGAGAGATGTAAACTTGTAATTGTGAGAAAAGTCAGAATTGAGAGATGTAAACTTGTAATTGTGAGAGAAAAAAGTCAGAATTGCGAGATAAACTCGTAATTGCTATAAAAGTCGGAATCGCAGGAAAAACGTCAGAATTGAGAACTCGGAATTGCGAGAAAGTCAGAATTGCAAGAAAAAAGTTAGAATTATAAGATCTAAACTCGCAATTGCGAGAAAAAAGTCAGAATTGCTAGTTATAAACTCAGAATTGCGAGAAAAAAGTCAGAATTGTGAGTTTAGTTTAGTTCTTGCAAAAAATTTAAAAAAATAAAAAAATTCACAATTATCTTAAAAAAAACAAAACAAAGAAAAAATTCTGTGGCGGAAACAAGCTTCCATAATTCGCATACAACTAAAAGTAAACAATTTGTATAATGATTCCCCTGAAAAGTGAAACACTGTGCATTGGCTAAACCAATAGGGTTATTTAGGGGCGGGACAATGGTGTTTCGACCAATGGAAGATGGGATCATCTTCAGATGAGTTCAGAGAAGTCCGTTTGAAAAATGGTTCTTTTTTTTTGCCATTCAGTTTGGCTATGCAAATTACAAACTTCAGATAAAATTATTTAAGGACCAAATTTCCTTTTTATTAAGTTTTGGATAAAGTGGATAAAGCTTTTGTCAATCTCAGCAACTGATGTCCAGTTGCAGGACATCGTCAGTCTTTCCATTGTTTGAATAAGATGACGATTCCCTGTCTTTGTTGGAGTAAGAGCTAATCTCTCTGTAAGTAATGGCAGCGGCGATGCAGTGTGGAGAGCGCTGTCAGGAAGAAGATGAAGGGAGAGGGTGTTTACTGGAGGCTCAAGTACTGGCAGGTAAATCCACTCAAACAGACAGAGGAAACCATCCATCTGAGCGAAGGAAGCTGCTTCTTTTAGGGGGGTGTTGGGGCACTGGAAACTAAAAGGTCATGGGTTCGATTCCCAGGGAATACACCAATAACTTAAATTCACTCTAAGTCGCTTTGTATACAAGCCAAATGAAGACGTTTAC
Organism: Rutilus rutilus; assembly: GCF_951802725.1. Classification (NCBI taxonomy): domain Eukaryota; kingdom Metazoa; phylum Chordata; class Actinopteri; order Cypriniformes; family Leuciscidae; genus Rutilus; species Rutilus rutilus. The sequence continues at coordinate 18,529,280 of NC_140233.1, forward strand.
AATGTAATTGTATCTCACAATTCTGACCTTGTTTCTAGCAACTGAGCGAAAAAAAAAAAGAATTGCGTGCTATAAAGTAGCAATTGGAAATTATAACAAAGTAAACCGTGAAAAAAAAAGTGAAACGCTGTGCATTGGCTGAACAAATTTTATTTTTAAAATTTGAATTTTATTGATTAATCTACTAGGAACATATTTGCAAAGGTTTCTTGAGTAAAACTTAAGTGGAGTTGTGTCCATCCAAGTTGCAAATTTATGCGAAAAATCGAAATACCGCAAAAAGGTTTGCGAATAAACTGCCGCTTTAATCCCACGTGTTCCGAGATTTATTCAGTAAATGTGTTTCCGATCACTGAGCTGCTTTGCAGTTGCAAACTGCCGTTCGTGTGAACACACTCCTTTATAGCAGGAATAGAGTTTGAGGACATGTTCGTGAAACAAAGTGTGAATTGCATGAGCGATGGTGTGTATGAAGGTGCGATTTACCTGTATGAAGGTGGCCAGCAGCACACAGCTCATTTCCTGTTGCAGGATGACCTTGTTCTGCAGGTTATTGTAGCAGGCGCAGATGAGCGAGGGGAAGAGCACTTTGATGAGTCGCGGGTGGCTGAAATACTGGAACGGCAGCTGACACAGTTTCTGCAACACGCTGGGCTGGCGGCCAGACTGCACATTCACCTGGAACACACACAGTGACAGTGCGTGCGCACACACGCAACCAGTGAGGCCAAAGCCACAGCCAGCTGTAAATCAACCCGCCCCTCTCTGCCCGTCCCACACGTAAATCTGTCACTAAAACAACACACAAACAGCCATTAAGAGGAGAAATAGAGGGCAGTGCCTCCCAGCGCACAATTACACTCCATAAAACACAGACAGGGATGCCTCATCCACTTCTGCTGAGCGTGTACGCTGAACACACACAGGTTCAGATTTGCCCCATGGGAGGACACACTTGAGCTCCGTTCCGAAACCTAGTGAGCTCCCCTCGCTCGCTATCCACTTCCTACCTAGGCAGCATCGAAATGGACATAGAACCTCATAAGTGACCAATTTGGAACATTTTGTCTAGGTAGTGACTCACGTTACACAAATTGCGCACAGGAGACTCACTTTGGAACTGATTTCAATCTGCTTGTTAAGTCTGATGTCAATCGTCACCGTTTCTGTAGTCTCAGCCACAGACGTCACGGACCGCTGGCTGAACGCCTGATGCATATGGCACAAGTAACTGGAAACACTTCAGGATTTTCTAAGTCGTCATCTGATTGGTTGAATTCTATAGGATGACCTGGAGACGTGTGCTGTGTTGCCGTGATGCCAAACCCCCTCATGGAAGAAGAATGCTATAGTGTTTACAACTGTGACAATGAGCGCTTATCAGGATCAACTGAACGCTGGATTTTCAAAAGTATGTGAAGTATGTAAAGTTTGCGGCATAGAAAATACGTCCAATAGTTTTACACACTGATCTGTTATATTACACCAATGTTATCTTCTAACGCCCCTAAACTTGACGTGGAACAAAAACTGTGATTGGTTGCTTTACATGTCGGTAAGACGGCCTCTGGGAGGTCCTTGGCTGCTATGGAGTCCAGACCTTCTGCCGTCAGTCTGAAGGTCTGGCTATGTGAGACTATCAGATGCCAAAACCAAACAACAAACAACACCAAAACACACTACCGAAAAATCTCCATACTGAAATCTCAGATGGCCAAACCATGATTTATATTTGAAGAATTGTTAAAATATTTGTGTCCAGGATGCGAATAGTGCTCATAAATGGCTGATGAAATAGTATTCTCAATTGAAGCAAGTAGAGACCTTGATCCAGAATTTTTTTTCTTACATCACGACTTAAGCGTATAGAGTTTGCTAGCGGGTAGCATGTTGCTATGCTAACAGCTCCATATTTTGACAAGTAAAAAAAAAAAAAAAAAAAAAAAACCGGAAATATTGGCTAAAACCGTCAATTTTGAATGAAACATTTTTTTTACATTTTTTCCCATCTCTGTCATTTTGGATTTACTCCTTCACTGAACTTCACTGATGCATTGTTTTATCCACAAAGGATACATGCGACGCTGCCTTAGAATCTAGCCAACACAAGGTTTTTCGAGGTACACCTTTGCGTTGGAAGCACAAAATGATGGCCTTCATATGAGGCCTTCGAAACGACAAGAAACTGACAAATGTTGGTTGTTCACTGAGGTTCATGTCACTGCAACCTCTCGTCACAACCTTTGAGAACCATCTATTCTATATTAAGGTCTATAACATGCTGAAATGCATGTTTGTGGGTCAGGTTTTGGAGTTGAACCTTGTGCAAAACATGCAAACAAGCCCAGTTCCACTTTAATAAATGAAGTAATACCAGTAATGGTGTTCGTACCGGGTGTATAGCCCTCATTTATCACTGCCTTCCATCACACCGTCAAAATCGGCCCACCCCTTAGAATTAAAACCAAATCACAGCAGGCCTGGACTGATTAAATGCAGTGCCTGGGATGGGAAAAAAACGAGGCACAGCCCCCTAAATGCTACAAGCTTCCGACTGGGTTGGGGAGCCTGGGAAGGCCCTCAGCTCCCAGGAAGGGAACCAGAGAGTTGGGAGGTCAGCACAGTAAATCCTGACTAGAGGGATTTGGGGGAGAAAGATGAAGAGAGGGAGGGGGCGTTAAACAATCCCTATTACAGGTACACACATCCGTCCATTGCTGCTCGGCCCCAAATGCAAACCATAAGGGAGGGGAGTGACGTTCCCTGGGAAAAGGGTGACATAAATTACCAGGATTTACAAGATTTTAAAAATACTCTTAACAATACTCTTTCCATCGCATTCTCCACTTTAATAATACCCCTCAAGGGTTTAAGTGCATGACAAACAAGGAGATAACTCACTACTTTTATCATTTAAAAGGTGAAGCGCCTTAAAATGTAGTTATACGGCAGTGTTCAAAGGCTTTAGGTCCATGCCACTCTGTATCAGGAACTGTTTAAATATGCCTGACCAAAACAAGTAAAACAAACCACAGTGGAGCCCTTTAATGGAACTCAGAGTTGGAGTGAAGACTAGTCCCGGATTGTCCGGCCTCAGATGACCAACAGCACGATTCAGAAGCTTTTTGCAGGGTTGAAATTAATGCTCTTGCTCTGCTACTATGGAACAAATGGTGCAAAACATCTGGTTGTTTTCAGCGTAGGAGCTGCGTAGTGTCAGAACGGTGGGTGAGATGAAGGAGGGTCTTTTTTCGGCCAAACGCAGAGAGTACAGAATCAATCTCTCCCATCAGTTCTGGACGAGACTAGGGAGTTGCAGAGATACTGCTGTATTTCTAATCATTCATGAGATTGGTCAAAATTACAACGCTGCAGACACATCGGGTACCCGTTTACCTCATGGACCCTTGGCACCTTCAATGGATATTCAGATCCTTGGACCAATTAGATTACTTGTCATTCAACAAGCTGATAACATGCAAGGTAAATGCAAATTAAGGTAAATAACTTCTCATAGGATGTTCTATCAGTGAAACGATTGGGAAGTTATTATACACATTGTCAATATGTTGATGTGCCGCCTTAAAATCAGTATTTATACATTTCGACTGTTATCTGCGTTTTGTTGTACATGTAAACACACTCAATGGGCTTCATTCATAAAACAAGCAGAACAAATTTGTGTTTAAATCATTCTTTTCCAACGTGAGAGAGTACAAGTGTGTGTCCATCTGTGGGGGTGGTGGGTTTTGTGGACATTCCGCCCACAAATCACGCAGCCATCTCATAATCCGTCAGCATGCGGTGCTTCATCTTCACACAACTAAACAATGAGTCCCCCTCAAGTGTCCACTGAGGGGAGACGTACAGCACTGAGAGAGCAGAGGTTACCTACCGCCCCAACCCAGGCAATGAACTCACCCGCCTCTCCCTGGCCGAGAGAAATGACCCTGCCCCTAACCGGCCCCAAACTTGGATTAAGACCTCGGCCAAGTCCTCCTGTACCAGCGTCTGCAGAGGTATCCATTCAGCAATTGACACCATAAAAGCAACGGCAGGCGTTTGAACTTGCGATTCCGGAGCGATCCCTCCCCCGCTTTAACACAGATGGCCATAAAGAAAGGAAGAGACAAGGCCTAGTGTCTAGTGTTGGTCTTAAGTAGAGAGCACTGGAGTTTTCATAAAGGGCCACGCTTTTACGGGCGGCCCATTACATAACTCCAGGCCTGTCAACTGAAAACAAAGGGAGCATAAAGTTAACGCAGTGAAACGCAAACATGCACACTACGAGCGGCTCAAGGTGAAGAGGAAGGAGACCTGTGGGCCAGGGGTTTGTTCTTTGATGAAGACTTGATAAGACGGCGGAGGAGAGACGAATGCCGACAGTAAAATAGATGGCTGTTAGGTTGTGTGGAGACAAAATAGACGATAGAAATTGTGAAATGTATTGTGAAATGTGTATTAAGACTATATCCAGGAAACAAAATGATTTCTGGGTTACTGTACTAAGTATTTCTTTTCATTAAATAAATTATGAATTTTGGAAGTTGGCCATTGAGAATTATTACAAACACGACCGTCATAAAATCTAATTTACATGAGGAGGGACGCCGCATTTTCATAAAAATAATGACTAAATTTATTCGGAACTGAAACCAAACTCCAAAAGGGCAGAATATATTTTCATAATTTTTCATAGCCCTTAAATATAATGTCCCTTTTAAGGGACCCATATATTTTCATGTATAAATACTGTGGAAATTTTAAATAAATGTGTGTAAAATAATAACTGGAAAATATTAACTTCCTATTAAGCTGACCCAAGAGAAACAAAACTATGTCTGCATAAATAAAAAATAATAAAATAATAAAACAAAGCAGACTGAAACTGTCAAAGTATATTATTAATTACATTTTTATTTATTTTAGGTTTTTAATACTTTTTTTCAACCAATGGATGTTGAGTTTGCTCTATTTTATGTTGTTTCATAATTGCCTATAGGACTATAGTGCTAAATAGGTTTATAGTGCATTTTATCCATCATTTCTACAAAGTTCAACGTGTTAAGCAGGATAAAATAGGCGACATTGCACTCAGTTTATTATTTCAGATGCTTTTTTTAAAAACTGAAAAATGTATATATTATATATAAAACTTAACCCACCAAACTGGCTAGTAGAAGTGATTGCGTTACACGCCACTGCTGAAATCCACCCGCATTTGGCGGGTGTTAATATCAAGCCCTGCTTGTGCATGAGAAAGCTGTATGGACATTGAAATAAATCTGTGCTGCTTTCGTGTACAGTGTAAAACTGGCCTAAGTGTTGTTTTTCAATATAAATGGGAGGTGATGACGCAAGTGTCCCATGCTGCCAAGACACCTCAGCAATTTTTCGTTGGACCAGGGATGTCCGCTCTTTCAAAACTACAAATCTATGGCTCTGCCTTAAAGATGAACCAAACCGAGAGGATGAGAGAATGTTCACGCCACTGATAAGACAGGAGGTCTGCCTACATACTAGGATGCAAAGAGAGCACTCAGAAGAGGAAGTTATGGCTGAAAGGCCTTATCTGAACAACGCCTACCGCCCCCTCTTAACCATCCATCCAGACAACCTGACGGCGACTGGTACACGGGCGTAAACATCAAATTAAAAGACAAAAAAAAAAAAAAAATCAGTTGGTTTTCATCTCTCAAAAGCAGAAAGAATGTTTCTTTGTCATGAAAACGTCTCCGCTCGCCAGTGTATTGGCAAAGGATCACTGACTCACTACTGTTTGCTTAATAAATCAAGTGTCATCTTCGATCCTGCGAAAGATAATCTTTTCTTCTCGAGAAGACATCCGGACCTGGATCATGCTCAAACACACCATTAGATGCAAATGGAGCCCTAAACTCTGAAAGATTTATGGGCAAAACAAACAAAATTAAACGGACGAAACCCGGAGAAAAACGACAGAAAGAATTAACAGTGTGTTCGCACCTGAATTCACCCTTTAGGTAGGTCATAAATATTCCTCACTGCCGTCAATCACATCTGTCCGCAAGATGTGTTTACAATCCCTGTTGCAAGGAAATCAAAGACGTTTGGTGATTTTCAATAACACTATCCCACGGTGGTCTGGGTCATTTAATCAAAGAGCGTTGGGTTATCAAGCTGGGTAATGGACTGTCGAAGGAGGCGTTTCAACATCAGTTAAACTAGGATTAGAAGCCCAGGAACAACACTAGGGTTTGAGGGCAAAGGAGATAGCCCCGCACTTGTAGGGAAGAATCAGACACGTGAAGGAGAGATAGGCGTAAAAGAAGGGAGTGAGAAGATAAGACAAGTGAGTGTGGTGGATTGGCTCAATCTGGCACTTTTGGTGGTGTAGGGGCTACAAGCTAAAAGGGTTGTTAGCCTTCACCTCGCTATCGTCGCTGTAGTGTATATAGATAATAACATTTTCGCCTGGAAGAACCTACAAGATAAAAGTGAGGAAGTTTTTATTGACTGTCAGGACAGGAGTCCAAACAGAAATGTGAATTATGGCCATTTTTACTTAAAAATATATATACATATTTTTTTTTTGCCTTGTTCAATTTACAATAACAAACAGAATCAACTAAATGTGAGCTAGATTTACTAGCACTAAGTAATTGTTGGTCCACAGTTTGACCACCAAAACACAAAACAAATTCAAAATTATTTGCTATTCTTGTAACCTTGTATGATTTACACCTTAAAACAATAAGTAATTGGTTGGCTATTGTAAAATACATGTTGTTTTTTTTATGTTTTTTGCAATTATATGATAAAAATTACAGTAATATTGTGAAAAATTACTACAATTTAAAATAGGAATAATATTCCTGTGATCAAAGCTGCATTTTCCGCATCATTTCTCCAGTCTTCAGTGTCACATGGTCCTTTCTAATTCTTGATGATTTGCCTCTGAAGAAACATTTCCAATTGCTAATTATCATCAATTATTATTTTTTCAGGATTCTTTGAAAGAACAGAAAGTTCAAAAGAACAGCAAAAAGATTTTTTGATCAAATGAACGCATCCTTGCTGAATATTAGTAAGCATTTCTTAAAACAATAAATAAAAAAATCTTGCCGACCCCAAATGTTTGAGCAGTGGTTTATTTGACATCAGCTAAACTACAAAGTCATTTATTTTATTAAAGCTTATGAAGACTTTTTTTTTTTTTTGTATTACCATTCTCTGAAGAATTATTCACAATAAGACCAGGAATGCGTGTTAAAATAGTAAACAGGCTAAATTTTGATTTAATGTTGACTTTAAACCATATTAAAAATGAATTTCTCTTTGCTGTTGGCCATCATTCAAAAGCCTTTATGCCCCCCTTGAGTACAAACAAACTTCCTATCAGCCATGACTGCATATCTCACACACTAAATGGCTCTGTGTGTGAGGGTCTGAATAATATCCATGTGGAAAGAACAAATGTCCCCCAGTAGTTTTTCCCTGCCTTTATGAGCTGCATTATTTCTCAGATGCACACATGTAAACACAGGCTGGCTGAATCACTGCGAGACAGAGCAGGGTCAGCGCCGTCTTTGTCTTCTGCCAGTGCTTACATTAGTCTGAAAAAGTCAAATATTCCCGCTCCAGTCTCCATTTATCCTGTACGAGGGCCGTGTGGATATACACCAGGGCCCCTGACACTGGCAAGTATCCGACTGGAGAGGGGCGGGGCCGTAGTGCCAAGTTCTACGCTGATGTTTATGTCATTTAATTCAGTCTAAATGTGTTGAAGTGCTTTTCGCGATTGGTTGGTGTTGCTGCAGGCATACTGTATATTTAGTTGATGGGAAAAATAACAAGGAAGAGAAAATTACTTAGTGTGGTTGATTTTGAAATTTAGCAGGCAACCATAGCAGTCATTTTTCTCTGCCTTGTCATATTCTCCATCAATATAAAAACAATATGTTAAAGACTATACATAACATTTATATATACTGTGTGTTTATATATATATATATATATATATATATATATATATATATATATATATATATACACACACACACACACACACACGTTCGAAAGTTTAAAGTAGTTTTTTATTTTTATTTCTTTGAATGTTGAAAATTCCATTTATTTGATCAACAATACAGTAAAAACTGTAATATTATGAAATATTACAGTTTAAAATAGTTTATATGTCTATAATATAAATTAAAATGCAATTTATTCCTGTGATCAAAGCTGAATTTTCAGCATCATTACTAAATCATTTCTAATATGATGATTTGATGCTCAAGAAAGAGTTATTTTTTATTATCAATGTTAAAAAACATTTGTGCTGCTTAATAATTTTGTGGAAATGCAACATTTTTCAGTATTCTTCAAAAGACAATGTGTAAGTCTTTACTGACACTTTATCAATTCAATGCGTTCTTGCTCAAAATCATTTATTTTTAAAAAGTCGTATGCACTCTCTCTCTCTCACACACACACACACACACACACACACACACACACACACACACACACACACACACACACACACACACACACACACACACACACACACACACACACACACACACACACACACACACACACACACACAGAGATAGAGATGGAAAAATGACAAAGGAATATCAAAAGTAAATAAAATAAATATCAGTAAATAATAATAATTTAAAGACAAGGAGAAGATAAATGCAAGAAAATCAAGAGCCCATAATAATAGTGAAGGAAACAAAGTGATCAAAAGTGTGTGTGTGTGTGTGTGTGTGTGTGTTAAAAACCCTATTACAATACCGAAGATACACAATTTACATATACATTCATAAAAATGGTTATGTTCAATACTGATGCTGATAAATGTAACGATTCAAATACCAAAAAATAAAAAAATTAAAACTGGAAATGTGGTTACATGCGACACTGGGTAGAAAATGGATTGACTCATCAGCTCAACGTTCGATTACCAAAATGCCACTATATTCCTCAACTAACAATGTAAAATGATGCCACGACTCAATTCCTCACATCAGCTTGTGATGGGTGACTGCACACATGTAGTAGGTGCATCCAACAATTTTTTTTATTTATATGACCTACCAGCAAGAATTTTGGCCAAAATGCATCTCAGCTGAATAGCTTCACAACATTCTTTCCACCTCTCTCCAGTGCACCTGCCAGTGTTGGTGCTGTTTTTAATAATAAACCCTGATGTGAGCCAAATGGCAGCATAAAACAGCAGCTTGTGTACTGGAGGGAAGTCACAAGTTTAAAGACCTTGCAGCCTGGCATTTTTCAAATTAGTAAAGTGGGCTGGTAAGATATGAATATTCACGAGGCGTTATTCCCAGCCCGCTCGTCGTTTAAGTTCCCCCATGCGAGCACAAAGCCCAATCATCTGTCACGCCCCCCCTTAATTCAATCATCAACCCTCATTCAATTATCCAATATAATATGCAAATCAACCCAACAATGGCCAACAAATGCTAATTACCTACATCAAAATAATTAAATTGGATGGCATCAGCACAGAAGGACTGAACGGCTATAAAAACGGAGGCAGTTTCTTTAATTAAGAGCAAAAATGTTTTAAATTAGAAGCACATAAATTGCGAGGACTCTGCCCCCTCCCTTCCCCGTCCCCCGAGGGGACATTAAGACGTCACGGAGGAGGTTTCCACGTGATGCACGCATAACTAAAACCCGACCGAGTGTGGCGTAGTCACACCTGCCATGCAGTCGGCGGCTTCCAGGTAAACCAAGCATGCAAACGATATCAGGGACTTCCACTTCTTCATGCCAGGCTGATCTGTGATCTGTACTGCCAGGTTAGATCAGCTCCCTTCCCCCCCCCCACCAGGACTGAACAAAGAACGGGCCAACTGCCAGGCGGAGGATAACAATGTCCGTTCCTACTACACAGTGCAGAGCCAACAGAGGTGGCAAAGTCACTGCATTATTCAACAGCCTCCTTTTGTTGCCATTGTGTTGGTTGTTTGTAAGGAGAAAAGTACACCTGCTCTTGATCTAATGACGACCAAACATTATACACACCTCGGTGACGGAGAGGAGAGGATCTTTTACGGTGCTAAAATAAGCCGTGTGAGACTACGTGAAGCACTACTTGCAAATTGCTGTTCATTTAGATACATTTTGTGTTTTGCAAAGTTTGCCAATTCGGTTGTCGTGGTGTTGATTCACATCGTTTCTAGATTGTTGTGCAGAGTGATCAGATGCATATTTACGGTGGCCGAGAGAGCTCAACGCACTGCAACTGAAGACAACACATGTGCTGCACATACTCACAACGCAACCAAATACAGAAACACGCTTCAAATAATCACAACCAAATACAGAAACACACTGAAATTACTCACAATGCAACCAATACAAAAACACGATGCAAATACTCACAACCAAATACAGAAACACACTGCAAATACACATAACACAACCAAATACAGAAACACACTGCAAATACACATAACGCAACCAAATACAGAAACACACTGCAAATACACACAACGCAACCAAATACAGAAACACACTGCAAATACACACAACGCAACCAAATACAGAAACACACTGAAAAAACTCGGAAACAACCAAATACAGAAACACACTGGCACTGCCAATACTCACAACACAACCAAATACAAAACATGCTGCAAATACTCACAAACAACCAAATACAGAAACGCACTGCAAATACTCAACGCAACCACAGAAACACACTGAAATTACTCACAACGCAACCAATACAAAAACACGATGCAAATACTCACAACCAAATACAGAAACACACTGCAAATACACATAACGCAACCAAATACAGAAACACACTGGCACTGCAAATACTCACAACGCAGCCAAATACAAAAACACATGGGCACAAACAACCAAATACAGAAACACACTGCAAATACTCAAACAACCAAATAAAGTAACCCACTGCAAATACTCACAAACAACCAAATACAGAAACACACTGCAAATACTCACAAACAACCAAATACAGAAACACACTGCAAATACTCACAACGCAACCAAATACAAAAACACACTGCAAATACTCAAACAACCAAATAAAGTAACCCACTGCAAATACTCACAAACAACCAAATACAGAAACACACTGCAAATACTCACAAGTCACAACGCAACCAAATAAAGTAACCCACTGCAAATACTCACAACGCAACCAAATACAGAAACACACTGCAAATACTCAAACAACCAAATAAAGTAACCCACTGCAAATACTCACAAACAACCAAATACAGAAACACACTGCAAATACTCAAACAACCAAATAAAGTAACACACTGCAAATACTCACAAACAACCAAATACAGAAACACACTGCAAATACTCAAACAACCAAATAAAGTAACCCACTGCAAATACTCACAAACAACCAAATACAGAAACACACTGCAAATACTCACAAACAACCAAATACAGAAACGCGCAGGAAATAGCACCGACCACAACAGAAATGTTTCAAGGAAAGCCAAACAAGTGACGAACCTGGCTGGGACATACTTATTATTCAATGTCTACTCGTCAATGGTGTTGTCGATGACCTGGAAGGTGAGTTTTTTGTTTATTTAACATCCTGATAGTACGTGAGCATTTGCAACAAGTGTTGTCAAACTGATGAGGTTTATTTTAATTTGCTGGTGGTTTTTTTCTTTTTGCATGCGTTTTGTTCAGTTGCAGCGCATTGCAAAATGATTGCAATAATTGCAAAAAGCTTCAATGGCTTTGGCAATTTCACTGTTATTTATTTATTTATTTTTTGGCCCTGGCACAAAATGACCAGCTAACATTACTTTACTAATTATATTATCAGCGCATAGGAAAGTGTGACCAAGTACTAGTCAGGTAAAATCACAATCATTCCGATTGGATATGAGCAGACTGATATAATGCAGACTAATATAATCGGAGGGAAAATGTGTTTCCAATCATTGTGTTCCATCAATGGTTACATCCAAAGAAAGACATAAAAAGAATGTCTTGCACCCGAAAGAGCCATTTACTGGATCATCAAGAACTTCAAGGAGAGAAGTCTCATCCTGAGGAGTCGGCTACAGAATCGTATCACCACTAGTGCAGAGTTTGCTCAATATTTGAAGCGGGTTGGTGTGAGCGCAACTGCACACACAGTGAGGCCAAGACTTTTGGACAATGGCCTGGTGTCAAGAAGGGCAGCAAATAAGCCACTTCTCTCCAAGGAAAAAAAAGGACAGACTGAAATTCTGCAGGAAGTACAAGGATTCACTTAAAACCATCCATTCACCATTTTCCTAGTTTTAGAAACCATAAAATAGCTATAGTATGTGTGATAAACAGACAAAAGTCTCTGAAAATCTTTCCCCATGCTCTAAAATCTCATTCACGAAGCTCAGATAACCATATGGCAGGTTTGGCATCAATGATGCTTGATTTATTTTTTCTTATGCTTTAATCATTTGCATTGTGACTAATTTAAATATAGGATTCTATCTCTATAATGACTTGTGACTTAAATTTGAGTCTTTTTTCATTACAAAAAGCTATTATAAGGCTTCAAAAGAATTATAACAACTCATAACAAAAAAATTGAGGACTCATATGATACTTTTTTTTCTTTTCTTTGAAATTTTTGGAGCTCAACAGAATACTTACAGAATACATTTTGAAATTGAAAGTGAACAGTGACTGAGGTTGCATTAAGCCTTAGATCTGCTTTTGGGTTCTACAGACAGAAAGTCAAACAGGTGAGAAAATTAATTGGATTTTTTACAACTAATCACGTTAACAACATTACTAACAATACATTTTGTACTTTGCAAGGATCTTGGCATAGTATGCTGAAATACAAGTTTGAACGGAATGAAAACCTCTTGTAGACCTAAAAATTCAAGTGCAAGGACCATCTTTTGGAAAAGAGGAAAAAAGAAGCCTGGGAGAAAACAAAGCTGCTGCAACTTTTCACTTCTCACATTAATTACCAAATTACAAAAAATACCTCATGAATATTTTATTTATTGCATTTTATGTTGCAACGAAGTAAAGGTGTGGTTACATTTGTAAAATTTTCTTTTGGAAAAAAGGTCTATTGTACAATGTCAACAGTGTAGCCACGTAATATATGACACACAGCTCACACAGAAGTCATTTTCAAGAAGCTTTCTGTTGGTCATTGTGGTGAATTCGAGTGGAATTCCCCTGTGAAAATTCACTAAACAACAGTAAATGTGACCGCACCTTAAAGGGATAGTTCATCCAAATATGAAAACTTAATTTACTCACCCTCATCGTTTCAAGTGGGCGACGCTAAATACAGGTGTAAACGGGGCCTAAAACGTTTTGAGCTTGTCCACTTTCGACCACTTCCAGAGGTAGTCGAAAACACATTAGACCGGATTGCTTTCGTAGTGTAAACGCTCATGTGGTCGAATGTGTTCGAACATTTACAAAAGACCGTCTTCTCTCGACCTACTGACCCAATGCGTAAACATTATGGGAATTAGCCAGACGGGATTTAAACTTTGTCGGCTGAGGACCCAAGTTTGGTTTGAAGATGAAAAACGTACCAAGCACAAATGATGTTCTCTCACCATTCCTGATTTCTAACGCACACTCACAGCGTTCTGTGTGAAACGAAAGCTGCTGCTCTCCATATGTTTTTCCGTCATTTTCGGGCACGTTCATATAGAAATTCCAAAAACTTCTGAAAAAATCTGAAAAAGCCCATACATTTACCCTCCCATAGACCTTCCCTTCGAAGAAATCAGGACAGAAGTGGTTAAAAGTGGACAAAAGAGACGCATTAAAACACCAGGTGTAAACGGGAATGTGTCTCCCTCGTCTACTTGTGATCCGATCGATCAAAACGCATCTTAATACCAGGTGTAAACAGGGCCAAACATGCATCAGTATATAATCATAAAACCTTATGGATTCATAAAACAAACCAGCTAGCATGCACATTTTTTTATGTAACACTAATGATGAAGGTAATCTCACCTGGTTGTCTGGGTGGTTGACAGTGAAGTAGCCGACGCAGATGATGAGCTCATGAAGCAGCTCTTCAGAGCTCTGTTGAGAACAGTACCACAGCAGAGAACTCACAATGTGTCTGAAGGCCAGAGAGAGACCCTCCGCTCCTAAAACACACTGGAAACAACAGACACGGGTCAGCAACGGGATCGCATCAGGGAATAGCTATTAGAAAAGAGCATGCACACAAGTCTGTCTGCACATTAGAAACGGGAGACATTTAAAATGTCACATTTTAAAGACATTATAGGGATTTTGACACTGTAAATGGAATAGATCACACAAAAATTGAAACTGATTTTTCATTCATTCCAGAACTGAACTGTGGAACATAAAAGAAGATGTTTTGGAGAACCATTTTTGTCTGCTATGAAAGTCAGTGGGGTCCAAAACAACATTGGACACTGTTGACTTTCTGCAGAAGAAAGAAAGTCATACAGGTTTGGAATCGAAATGAGGGTGCTCACAACACACTCTTTTTGGTTGAACTGGTAGGTTGAACTGGTTCTGGAATCAGTAGTCCCACCTCAAGACCCCCCCCACCCCAATTCCCTCAACTAAAGAGATGCTATCTGCCGGTCTAGAGACAGTATTTATTAAACATGTCAACATGACTGAGCGCCTCAGGGTCAGCACTAAAACTACTGACAGTTTCTGCTGGGTAGGAGAGTGTTATGGGATGGAGAGTCTAAACAACCACAAACAACAATACCTGAAAATCCCAGCATATGCAATGGGAGTAAGACGCTGGGTTTGCATCACCACAGACAGTCTGTTTGATTTGCCAGCATTCAACCAACTCCGAGAACCGCTGTTGTTAGGACGTAGAACCAAGAATCATTTATGTTTGAAGGCGATTGAAGCATTAGCTACTATTTTTTATTAAAACAAATAGATGAGGTACAGGGTTATTATCGTCAACTAAAACTATTAAAACAAATCGGCTGAAATAAAATATAAATATTAGATGAAAAACTTCAACTAAGTTGCCTTGGCAATTAACTGAAATAAGTTTAAGTTGAAGCACTACTATTATTAAATCAAAATAAATTAGACAAAAAAAAACAAAAAAACCTCAACAACTAATAAAATGACAAAAGCACAAAGAAATTACAACAAATTAACACGAAACTAAAAATATAAAATAAAAGTTAATTCAAAATATAAAAAAAATTATAATAAAACTAAACTGACACTGATGAGTTACTGATCAACATTTAGATCATTTTATGCAATTTTAAAGATTTTTAATACCACTACTGAATATTTTAATAACACTACTGAAACGCCATCAATTGATTTAAATATTAAATTGTGAATATATGAGTTTTTGTAGTTAACGCATTTAGTTCATTCTAATTACTGTGTAATTACAAGGTTAATTTGTGAGGATGACAATCATATAATGATGCTGACAGAAGTACAGTAGAGTTATTTGTCTCAAACAACACAAATATACTCCATATTTCTCAAACAGAAATAAAAAGGTAACTGTGTTAAACAATTAATCATATGCATTAACAATCTAACAGTAACTTTCCCCTCAAAGAATAAAGCAATATTTTTGTATTCTGAATTTACAACCCAAAGCCAAAAAAAGCAGCACCAGTGAGCCACAGGGTGACCAATTTAATAAGAAAAGACTGGATTACACATGATTATCTGAAGAGCAGAAAAAAATTACACAATTAAAACCTTAGGCTGAGTTGTATCTAGCAGCTCTACTACTAAGGAACCAGATCTGTTTTGTAACCGCTAAACTGGCATGCCAGAAAACACCTCCATGAGTCTTTAGCTCAGGTTGGACTCTCATCCACATCATCTCATGAAATAATGTTAATACATTGCCCAGAAGTGCGTCTGCTACCTCCTATCTGGTGTCTAACTCGTTTTTTTTTTCTGTGTGGGTATTTCCAAGATAATTTCCAAGTTCAAATTGTAACCTAAGTAGAAGAGAGGTCACCTGTATATTGAACACACCCATTGACCAATGGATCATGATTTCATGATATTTCCAGGTGCTCATTACTATTATTATTATTTTTATTTATTTTTTTCTAATAGAGATTAGACTCATAAACAGCAGTTTCTAGTGGATTAACTATTTTAGGGCCAAAAATAACTAGAAATCTTAGATTTTCCATTATTTTTGTCCAGTCCTGGAAATCAAATTGTTCAAACTCCCTGACATTTCCCAGTTTTCCATGACTGAATTGAACGGCATTAAACTTGAAAAGGTAAATTTACATTAAATTCAAACTAAAACCAACACACTAATTTATACAATAAAAATAGTGACAAACAGCATAATTTAATTAAATATGTCACATACATTGCATATTATATTATATTAGTCCCCATAGGGACTAATGTGCAGAGACTCAAATATTACTGAATCATTTTAATGATCATTATATTTTTGTGAAATATCCAAATTAAACAATTTACTAAAATGAATCCAATTTCTCAGCACTACATATGAATCAATGAACTGTTTCTTGAACCAAACAAACTGATTCATAGAGTTTGAATTACTCTACTGCTGTCACCCAACTGAAAAATTAAGACTAACTCTCTAACACTTACTTTAATTACAAAGAACTAACTGTTATGAATAGTTGGTGCGGTTGTTTCTACAACAACACATTCAAGTAATTCATCGGGTTCTGACCCTCCTCGTTCACGCCTAGGTGTTTACATGATGATTTAGCCTAGCGATACCGTTCGTGTCTCTTTATCATGCCGGCTGAAGTACGACCGGAGCCTGTGCATGTTACGCCACTCACTGTCCGCATTACTCACCCAGAGCTTTCAACATGGCTGGCCCGGGGTCAGAGGTCAGGTGTGTTTACATCCACTGGGTTAACTTTGTTCTGTGAAGAAACACTGATATCCTACCAGTGGCTCTGAGGGGATTGGACCATTAGCTTTGAGGGTTATGTCTTTACGGCCCACATTTGTGTGCGCAGACGTACCAACGCAACCATTAATGAAAGCCCAAGAACTTTTTATTGCTTTACTTTTCAGAACGTCTGTCTGTAGGATGAGGCCACATATCTGCCACTAGCTGAAGGCCGAACTGCTGCATTTACCTCTCTGAAGAAAAAAAACAAGCTGTGCAGCATTACTTTAAGCAGACAGGGTGGCTTGAACTACCAGCAGGATGGACACCACAAAAAAAGATATTCGCATCCTTCCGCAGAGCTTTGAATCAAAGAGGCAGGATATCATAGATTGTAAACAGGACCAGAGCAATAAGGTTATCCATCACGAGATGCGTAACTACCCAGACGGCTGCAGTACTTTTCAGAAGGTAAACACGGTCTTCTGGACTCTATAAAACACTTGAGCCAGATTCTTTTTTCTGAGTGAACTCAGTCGGGCCCTAAAAACCTGGACATTCGGTGTGCTAACTAATTAAACGAATATCTAACCTAAAATCGTCACTGACACTTTCATTTTTCAACCATATACCATTTGATACATCTATTACATACAAGCGCCACATCGGAAATGAATACCTGGAAGGCTGAGAGGTCCAGCAGGGCGAAGGTGTTGAGGAAGCGCAACCCCTGGAGGGCCACCTGGATGACGACGGAGCTGTAAGGCCCCTGGGGGCCCGTGGGGCCGACAGAGAGAGGCTCAGGGGGAGCAGTGTGGAGCAGTATGCAGTACAGCATGTGAAGGACGCCCACCAGATCAGTGCTCTGCAGGAGGGCTGTCAAACCGGTAGGGTCCTGACGTTTGTTGTCAAAGATACTCAGAGAACTGAAAACGACAATTAAAAGGGGAAAGAATCACATTGATTGGTAGTGTACCAATCTGAACATAACCTAAATGAAGGCACACATGAAGACACAGATAGCAACAGACATTCAGAAAATTGTGTAGAAATGTGCTCTTACTCGAATATAAACAAAGTTGATGTGAGATCAATCACACATGATGTGGGACAAAAGCCCACTTTGTTCAACAGGTAATACCCGTTAACCAGTGACTGACACTCCAGGAATGAAAAACAAATCAGGGTCAGAAATACTGTTCTATATACTAATTCTATTAGCAAGGCCAAAGGTGTTCCTCATTGTATCCAATGTATCAGGCCAGTGAAAGAAGGCACCTCATGTTTATGCACCTTTCAATCTGAATCACTGACCTTTCAAACTAAGTCAGCAGAGCACAGGGCTGTTCTAGTGCAGAGGGGAAGTGTGGCAAAAGGTGGCCAAAGGTGTGGTCTGAATGTAACAGAACCTGATGTGGTGCTGGTTACTTGCATAAGCCACAAAAGCCGAAGACCCAGGATGTAGGAAGTGTGAGATGTCTGGTCCCTGCGGCTTCTAGATTTACTCGCCAGACCTGAGCCTGTCCGTTCTGATATAAATAACGAAGGCAAGCCCCATCTGTGAAGCATGCCTATGGGGCAAATAGGACTAACTGGTAACATTTGGCCCTGCCCGAGTCAGGAATGAACACTAAGACACAGTGAGGGTGGCTGCGGCCAAATATATGAGGAGAGATAAGAAAGACTTTACACTTCTGAGCCTGGGATCAGGGACTGGAGATCAGAGAGAAAGAAACAAAGTGTGAGGTGAAGTAAAATAGAGATACAGGAGAAGGAAAAAAGGATAAAAAGATGAAGAAAAAAAATCTATAATTAATGTGTAGAGTGGTGGATATAATGTGATAGACAGAACAAATGTATACAATGTACAGAGAGACTGCTATATAATGTGGTGGACAGATTCATAAAAATCAATGAATAGAATGTATTACAGAGTTGAACAGATGTATAAAATGAATGTATAGAATGTCAAGAGAGACTGATCGAATTTTATGTAAAGATTCATAGAATGAATGTGAAGAGCATTGAAGAAAAGATTAATACATGAATACATAGAACACATAAATATGAAAGAATGTAGTGGAGAAATATAGAATAATGTGTAGAATACACTGACAGATGGACAGAATGTGTTAGACAAATATATAGAATCAATGTGCAGAATGTACAGAGAAAGAGAAAAATATGGCGGGGGCAGATGTTTACAATTAACATGTAGAATGTGTAGACAATGACAGAATGTGGTGGACAGATGTATAGAGTTAATGTAGAGAATGAATAGAGATGTATTGGACAGATGTAAAAAATGTATGCGTTAGAAAGAATGAATATATAGAATGTATAGAGATGGATAGAATGTGGCGAACAGATGGATAGAATGTATAGAGAATGTATAGAGAGATAGACAGGAAGTGAAGTGTACAGAAATGAAAAGAATGTGACCAAAATGGAATGAATGCAAAGAATGAAGGTGTTGATGGATTGTAATTGACAGATAAACAGAATGAATATCTAGAATGTAGGGAGAGATTGATGTAGAGGCAAGGGAAGGACAAGATCTATAAATGTGACAAACCACAGACTGATCAAGTGGATCTTGGGGAAGTTTAGCCTCTAAGCAATGAAGCTGACCGTCCAAACATCTCATACACCAATGAACATACTGGAGCGCTCCACACAGCAACAGTAGAGCCAAAGTAGAGGGAAGTCTTGGAACTTGGACAACCAGCTGTCAGCCAAAAGCACTGGCTCCACAACTATGCAAACTCGCCTTACTCTCTGGCTATCTTGTGTTGCAGGACATTTAATTAAGACCCATCTTACCAGATTTACAGCAGCATGTTTGTGTGTCTTAGTCAGGACAACACCCTGCAGATTAGCAGGATTGGTAACTTCATACCCCTGAGGGTATGAGCAGAAGCAGTCCTTAAGCTGATCTGAGACGAGATCTTCTGTTACTGCGCAACGGCAAGAGTCTGGCTATTGGTATCAAGGGCTGATCCCTAAACAGCACAGAAGGGGCAAGTTCTACAAGGTGTCACATTGCAGTTGAGGATACATCGGTGAACACTACACTAAGTGCACTGGAGGGGAAACGGACCTTTTGGTAAGTCAAAGGGGGAATGGAGTGTCAAGCTTGGTGAGGGGGAAACCTCACTCTCGACAATGAGATCACAGCAAGTGCAAGAGATCGGCTACTCAGAATTAGCTTCCGGGTGGAAGCCACCTTGTTCGACTGATCTCAGCTCTGCGCTCCTCACCCACGTTTAACCTTACCCGACGTAAGAAAATCCCCAGAGCTGGTCTCAGGTCAGATAATAAGGGCAGCATCCACAGACAGTCACGATCAGTGTCTACATGAGGGAACAAAGACTTGGTTCTCATAGAGTGACTGTGCATGACGTACCTCACATCTCCTGACCCTGAAACAGGAGACAGCAGTGTGGGATGAAAGTGAAAGGCCTGACAGAGGCAATTTGAGTCTACCTACTGACCCCAAATCAGCATCGTCTGATTAATCCATGCTTACAGCTAAACCTGTGGTAATGCTGTTAGTGTCCACTCGATTTAGAAAGGACGAGACAAAATACACCTGGAACTTTGATTTGCCATGAAACAATTTCCTTGAGGGAAAAGGGTAATTTAAAGACTCGAGTAAAAATAGTTTTCTAAATTAGTCAAGGTCCCTAAAACCCTGCTGGAGCCATGACACTTTGGTTAGTGCATAGAGTTGGGGTGCTCAGAGGGAATGTGGTCAGCATCCGAAAATGTCCTGTGCCATTTCCCAATCCTCTTCATGGTCTCTCTCCATATAACTTCCTATCACTCTACACCAAGAGTGCCCCGTCTAGCTTCTGCTGACCAACGTTCCCGCAGAATTTGGATCCAACCCTCAAACATGGGGTTCTTTAAGAGACTGCAGACAGGTGTATTGGAATAAACTTCGCTCTATAACAAAGTGGTACATTCAGATACACCACCATTTCAATCCATTTTGATTGCAGCACAGGCCACAATTCACATGTTAACACGTCATCATTAGCTTAGCACAAGCGCTCCTTGACTTTCATTGGCCGTTGATGACTATCAAGATTTAATCCCAACAAATACACTGGCAGCCGGTGATAGAAATACAAAACACTCGCTGTAAGAACAAATCCCAGGGTCTGGCAACTGCAAGAGAGTAGAGCAACTCGGAAATGTCTAACACGAACCACAAAGGGACAACTTCCTGGCCTTCAGCATGGTGAAGAATGACGGAATGGAACGCTGACTCGATTATTAAAGATGTTGATTTTGTCGCTGAGCAGGACTATTAAAGAGAAGAATTGGCAATGGAGTTTCTCACAGATATTCAGTGTCAGAAGCCAAAGGATGTTGGGAGAGACACTGGAGTTGTCATAACCAGCTGGATGTCGTCATAGCATGCAACAGCTGGAATAGAACATAGCTGGCCAACTGAGGTGGAGCTAGGACCTTTGAAGAAACTCCAAAATCCAAGTGGACTAGAATGGATTTGCATGTAAAATTTGAATTGGTGCAAATGCAAAGACTCATTCAGACAATCAGTAGAGATCAAGAGAATTTAATTCAAACTGTTCTGAAACACATCAGTAGCACTTTCTTTTCTACCTTTTAATACACCTTATCAGGCCCAGACAGAATCTGCAGACTTTTCTCTATTTCAACATCACAATGTACAAAAAAACAATCACTCCTAAAATGTTTACAGTGCAATTTAAAGTATGTAGAAAGCAACAGTGCAGCATCACAGCGATCTGTCTTTTCTGCAAGTCAGGGTCAGAGGTCAAAGTCGGGATATCACAAGCTTTGACTGCGTGGTTAGCCTCTGTCAGCAGCTGTGCATGCACAAAATGCACTCCGACACACACGTGGGTGGGCTGCAGGCAGGAGTTTACAGTGTAGGGAGACAGAGCTGCAGGGTCGCTAGATGACTATCAGCACAGGCTCTGCAGGGCTAACGTCAGACACTGGGAAATGAGCTGCTGATTGATGGGGCTGCTGTCTCTGGTCTGCACCTCCTCAGACATCAGAACAACAAAACTACAGTGGACTTCACCTATTAATTTAGATAGGAATGAGGTTATCTGCTTGTCTGGGGATGTTTGGGAAGGGTGCGACCACTAAAAATAGACACTGTGGAGGTATCATGGTATAGTGATGGCATCATATGGTGGTATGATTGAACTTTCCCTTTAGTACTGAATAATTATCATACCCAAATAACATCATAAGTATATATTGTATTTTCAAGGTAATTCAAAGAATACCACTTTAATGATAAGAGTCCCAGTGTATACCATGTTTTTTTGTAAGTGGACTGGAGGGTCATGTCAAATAAAGGAAGAAGATATTGGAGACAAATGAAGTAAAGTAACATTAGAAACCACTCACCGCCCAGTCATGCCAAAACTCAACTTGCACATCCCATGGAGGAAAGCAATGGCTTGCTCCAGAAAGGCAGCCATTTTGGGACTCTCGTCGATCGGCCCTTGTATGGACAGGAAACAGCCGTACAGCTTGTCGATCAAACCCATGTTCACCACATAGCTGAGGGAAACAAGCCGAAACGCATCAGACTTAAAAACACATGAAAACATTTGAATGACAATCACATTAATCATGCTAAATTTCTTGAGAGGAACATCAATTCGATTTAGACTACATTCATAGTCAACATTTATTTTCCCTTATTTAAGCGCCATTTTGTATAAATTTGGATATGTTTTCCAATACACTGAATTGCCTTCTCTGGGATATATGCAAAGGTGGCAAAAATTGGGACAAAATTACACATTTCAAAAGCAGCATATAGGTTAGGACATTCTGTAACAGACTTCACACTTGGAGCACACCTATGATGCCTTAAAATGCTGTCTAGCAGGCAGCTCACGGCCATGAAGGCCACTGCAATCCAGAATGCTCTCGGTCTGAAATCTGAGCTCTCATCTGAGCCCACAACTCCTGCCTATTATGTCTATATCTCTAATTTGTCTTGTCAAATGAAAGGTCTCATGATGGTGTTGGTCCGCACCCTCCTGGCTACAAATCAGGCCTAATTACAGTATTAGTGGATGACTGTGTCTCCGTGTGCCAGCTCAGATCTAGAAAAGGAGAAAAGCCCCCCTTCTTCCCTCATGCCTCAGGTATTCCGTCCCTCCACCCTCTCCCACCTCCAGCACTGTCTAAAGTCTCCTGGCAGTCAATCACTGGACCTCCCAGTGAAGTCTGGGCCAGCATTTTGTGGCTCCAGTGCAGCAACGAGCTGACTCAGTTGCAGATCCGCATTTCACACCCTTTTTCCCAGTCTCCCCAAATCTGTATTTTTTTCCCCTCACTCTCTTTTCCCATTTCCCTCACATCTCCTTTTGTTACAGCTGTCAGTCAAAAGTGTGTGCACTCAGTAAAGGTAATTACAATTCTCCCCTCGCCCTTCTTCTCAATAGGTCGGCCATCACCTGAACTAAAGCCCCTTGTTATGGCTTTATTATCCTCTAGGGTTTGGCTCAAGCAGAAAGCGGTTTTCCACACACCATTGTGCAGCCTCTCAGATGCTTCATCCGGGCAACAAGAGCCAAAGTGATCAGTCATGATCAGATGTTCCAGCCAAAGGTCTAGCGGATCTCTATGCGACTCATTCAGGGAGTTTAATCTTTTTAAAGTGAAGTGAAAGTGACATGTGAAGGCCAAGTATGGTAACCCATTCTTGGAATTTGTCCTTTAACCCATCCAAGTCAGTGCACACACATTAGGAGTAGTGAGTAATGAACACACAGACACAATGCAAACCGTGACACACACATCCGGAGCAGTGGGCAGCCATTATGCTGGGTACCCAGGGACCGATTAGGGTTAGGGCACTTCAGTCATTTCATGTTGGTACTGGAATCAAACAATCTTTGGGTTACCAGTCGGACTCGCTAACCATTAGCCCACGACTGCCATTAGCCCACAATTTGATATTTGATTAATTTTTATGCATTATTCTTTTTATAGTCCTCTTTTCTGTTTCAAAACCAAAGAGGTTGAAAAATTAAAAGATAAAAAAAAAAAAGGTTCTATTTTATTCTTCCCTGCGGATTTATTTTTGGTAATCCAGCCACTATTTGGCCTGTTCCAGCCATGTCTGCAAGGTCACTCCACGGTCACTGCACTGGGCTTGAGACTGCTCGTGTCAAACAAATCATGGGAGGGAACACTGAGGGATTGTGGGAAGCTTGGGATTCTTAGCAGGGCTGTCTGCCTTTCCTCAGAGAGCAGGAGAAAGCCCAGCACTAGCGCTCTCCTCCGCACTGCCCTACTCTCACGCCGAGTTCAACAGAAAGTCGTGTACTTCCAGAAGGGAATTTTGGCCAATGTGGAGACTAAAAACTTTGGTTTAGAGCACAGATTTGTGAAGGAGTTGCCGGCTAAGTTAGGAAAGAGATGGGGCATCCAAGAGCATACTGTACCCAACCAAAGTGCAGAAAACCAGGTCTGATGTGTACAAGACTATGATGTCATTAAAATGGAGTAGTCTTATAAACAAATTTCCCAAATTGTCTGACCGGGATAACCTCTGGATCCTTTCCAAGAGGTCATTCCCTGCTCAAGGGATATCATTCCAAGACTTGAGAAACTCTTGTGTGATTCACATTGCAAAAAATATTGTTGCTAACGAAAGCCATGTCACTCTATACAGTTGTAAGCGTCAGACAGTATTTGTTTTCACCACAGCTGTAAAAATGCTTAGTTTTCTAATCTTAGAGAAAATGTTTTCCTGCCTCCATTTGCCTGATGAGCTGGGGGAGAGGTGTGTGGAAAAGGAAAAGAAAAAAGGATGTTTAAAGAATGCAATGACTTGAGAACATGACTAATAAAAAGCAGTGAGATTAGATTTAGATTATTGTGGGTACACTTTGCAATGGTGTGGCTGATTTGAAATCAGCCTTTTACAGCTTAACGTTACATTGTAAATGAACTTTTTCTTCTCAATTAACCCAGGCTCTTCCTTTTTGAGAATGGTAGGGGTATGGCTTGGCTACATTTTGCAAAATTTGAAGACGTTATATATTGCTGTGGATATGCAAATATTTATACAAAATACAAATTACAAATACAAGTTATTTGTTATGTCCAAAAATTAACATGATCATTTTAATTATGCATTACTACAACAAAAGACAAGATTTTCAAGATGTATTCAAGATGCTCGATCAGGAAGAGTCATGGAAAGAAAACATAAAAATGAATAACCTGATAAGATCTTGAGTACGTGTGTTGAAGTTCTCACTGGCGACAGGTCTGCTCTTGGCATCTGGAGTGCATATACGTGGAGAATCTCCATTTAAATTAGTCGGGTGCAACTGCCCCAGCACTGTGGCGACTGTCTGCAGAAGTCCTGTGGTCAAACCCTCAAAGATCTGCTTATTGACACTGCGGCCAAAGATTGACGTGTCCTCATCAGGTACGAAGAGCTGCAGAAACAGTTATAGATGTGTTATTCATCATTGGTGGAAAGAGAAAAAACGAAGACATTGTCAGCTGAACTGTAGTCACTACCCTGAGACTACCAAGAAGCAAGACAATGGTGTCTAGACACGTTGGAGCTTTCAGGTTTCATCAAGAGCTACAGATGAAACATCTTCGTCAACGACTCTCAACATGTCTACAAGCGTGTCAAAGACGAGAAGGTCTACAACTACAGTCATGTTCAAACAACTGTAGGCATTTTCTTTAAACTCTGTTTGGAGATTCAATACGGTGTTGTTACTGTTACACCATTATTGTTGTTTGTACTGCTGCGAATCCTTCTTTTGATGCAATTTACAAAAAATCACAATCCTATTAATTGCATCCTTACAAGATGTACAGTACTCTAAGCAAACATTGGTTGAAAACTGATTTGGAAAACTAATTTAAATTTGCAAACACTTGCTCAATTGACTGATGGTTGTCTCTAACACCAATCTTGGCATTGAAGGACATCTGAGATCACTAAACAATGGGCCGTGCTGGTCTCAATATCCGGCCTAGCACTGTTGCACAATAGACAGGGTCATTTAAACCTCAGCTTGCATTTTAAAACATGTCCAATTAAAGCAGAGGGTGCAAATAAAAAGGATCCTGTCCTCTTTTGTTTCCACGCGTAAGCCATTAATCTTTGGTTGGAATCCTGATCCTCTAGTGCATAAATAACTACAAGGGCGCTGCTCTATTATTCATCAGCCCTGGGTTATAAATTGGTAGTTACAACTCGAAGCGACATTGTCCCTGGTGGTGTGCCAATGACGGGCATACGAGAACTCTGCAAGGTATTCCCGTTTGCAGGAAGCACTGCCAGTGTTGAGAAAGACTGGTCATGCTACGAGAACGCTCCTTGGGGGCAAGGATAGGGACATAAATGTATATATTTTTTTTCAGTTAAAGTTTATGTCTAAGAGTGAGGTTTGGCATTAACGCAAGGTTTGGTATTAACATAAAATATCTTAGTTAAAGGTAGTTAAAGCTTATTAAACTGTCATCATGTTTATAGCTACCTACTAGAATCTTTGTTGCGCCACAGTAATGCAAGAATGCACATTTAGCCAACTGGACCGTGCACATACTGTACAACGCATTTGCCAAATACTCACATATGTGTTTGAGTTCTTGCCTAAGAATATGTATAGGATAGTCTGCATATAATTCTGTTTATTCAAATACATATCACACAATCAAAAAATAAATATGCTTGTATATATATTTAAAATAAATTAACACAATTCGGTAACTTATTTAATAATTTCCCATGACCAAACATGACCATTTTGGCTTTTGCTAAAAAGAACACTTTAATGTGTCATATTTAAGGTTTAATTGCATTAAGGTGGTATTAGACTAGTCAGATGTCATTGGTTAAAGATAAAAATAAAAAAATACATAAAGATTTTAGCGCAGGTACACATGCACGTTAAAATGACAGTTTTTACAGAGTAGCAGCTTACTATGCTGAGAGAGCAGGCAAAACCAGCTACATTCTCCACAAATCTAATTACAGGGAAGGGAAGGGTGGACGCATATAGTGGCCACACTGAAACACACACACACACACACACACACACACACACACAGGTAAACGGCTACATAGGTCAGCTTGCAAAAATAACTTAAATATTGCTCTTTACTGACTTTTTCACTTACTTTGGGTGACTATTATGTCCGTTTATATCCATCACACGTCAAATAATCAGTGGCCTGACTTGCTGTTGCGTTGAGTTTGAAATAAACCCCTAGTGCCCCCAGCAAATATTTCGTCTCTAGACTGACAGGGGCTTAATGATTTGCCAAACCACTGTTTCTTGCGCGCAAACACATCCACAAGCCCTATATGACTCAGTAACTGAGTCTCATTTACTAATTGTACACACATATTTACGTGTGACAACCTGCATGCACAGACATCAAATAAATTTGCATATAAATGTAATCCTATTTATGAAAAATGTAATTAGAATTGAATAAAAATGAGTCTACATTAAAGTATTTTATATATAGAATTTGCCACCTGTTGTGAATTCGGTGGAAAACCTTTCTGTTCCTGTGCTTTTGTTCAACAGTGAGGAGCTTACGTAAACACAACCCTACTGACATGTGTGTGTCTTTCCATACTTTGTCTTAATGACATCTTAAAGAGCTTGAAGCGTAGCGTGAGCTTGGTTCTAAAACCCCCTTGACAAAAATCAAAGGGCGAGAGAGAAGGCTGGGGGGGGGGGAGACGAAAAATAAAGGACAGAAGCGATGCGAAATGTGATTCAGCAGTGGAGCTTTCCCAGAACTTAAGATGATTCAGTGAGTCATATAAACAAGAGCAATGTTGTATGTATTAAAATCCATTTTGGCGCTTGCTTTAAACTGGTAGATGAGCTACATATGCTCTGGCAAGATGAACAAGACAGAAATGACCCTTTAGACATGACAAAACAGCACTTTACAACCTTTAAAAGCTAAAGTGGAAGTCGCATCCTAAAAGTATTAGTTCACCCTAAAAATTCTGTCATTTTTTCCCGTCCCATTCATGTTGTTCCAAACCCGTATCACTTACTTTCTCCTGTGGAATACAAAAGAAGACATTTTAAACAATGTATTGGTCGCTCCTTTCCATGCAGTTATAATGAATGGAGATTGGAGCTTTCAATCCACAGCTTGACAGGAGCTTTCAAAGTTCCATAAAATGAATCATATAAGTAGTCCAAGTGAATCAAGCACTATATTATTTTATAAGTCTTAAGAAGTCATTCGATACCTTTGTGAGATTTTAGTTGTCATTCACTAATAATCACTTTAAATTGGGTGAGTTACAGAGTTGTGAACGAATCATTCAGATGGGTGTTGCAAACTGGATCAACTTATTCACTGAAAAAAATTTGACTCAAATGATTCATTCAGAATGAATCTCTTCTCCTTTCACGAATAGGCCAGCAAGAGCTTGGGTACATTTTCAGGTGATAAGCCTTAATTTTGGGCACACAAAGCTATTGTACGACTTCATAAAACATTAAATATAGAGCTTTGTAAGAACCAGATTTATGATCATTTTATGGTGCTTTTTGTGTCATTTTGTTGCTCGACAGCTCCAGTTCTCATTCACTTGCATTATATGGAAACTGACTGCCAGGATATTCAAATTGTGTGATCCACAGAAGAAAGTATGTTATAAAGGTTTGGAACAATACGAGGGTGAGAAAATAATGATTGAATTTCTATTTTTGGCTGAACAATAATAATGTAGTGACAAAAACTTGGATTTATGGCACATAAAGACCCCAAAACAGCAGGATTAGGCAAACTCATGTTAACTTCAGCTGTTAATACTCACTGTTAACTGATGGAGGAGTAGGTCCATGAGAAAAGTAATTTTGTTGCTGTAGAGAACATAGGAACAGTTGTTGTGGCAGTGCGCACAGGACAGGTAATACGTGTTCACGGCAGCGCAGAGGGACCTAAAGAGAAAGAGAGGGGGGATTAGTTTTCAAAAGCCGACGGCTTCTCCTGTTTTGAGTTTTTTCCATCTAAATGATCAGGATACAAAGCAGGCCCCATATAAACATTTCAGGGCTACTCCGACTGGCAGTGTAAAAGATTGCCAATCAGATGAGTTGGGTTCTTTGCCGTAATACAGTAAGGTTATCTGAGGAAACTGACACTTAAAGCTCAGAGTGTGAACATCACACGCAATCCAAGAAGCATGACAACACTTGGAATATAACGCTCAAGGGATTTTCTCTCAGGAACAGCTCCTTACGTAATGTTGAAGAGAAAACATGAGATGTGCCCCGATGAGAGCTTAATCACTTAAAAAAAAAAGAAGAAAAAGAAGTACGGGAAGTACTGTGGTATTTTTGGGACAAGGTCTTTTTAATTTTTTTTCCTTAGGGTCTTTGATTTGTAGTTCGTACTTAATACTGGTGTCAATTATTATTAGAATTTTTTTTTAGGTGATTCTCTACTCTTTTGTGTCAGTTATTTTCTGTTATGTTGGTTACTATTTTGTATTTTTCCATTTATTTTATTTTCATATATGGGTGGCTATTTAATATTTTTTCTCTCCGTTTATTGGATGATTGGGTTAATGAGTCGTATAATTAGGTCAGGTATGACGGATCATATTGATATAAATTGTACCTTGCTATGTACTTGTTTTTATGCCTGACGAAGACCTTTGGGTCGAAACGTTGTTAAATAAATTAATCCTTTGGAAGCAGTGTGGCGATTTTTGTTTACTCTGAAATCTTTGGGACAAGGTACCGTGGTAATACCACATTTTCTGACACAGCCATGATGGTAATACCATAGTACCACCACAGTAAAGAAAGGTGCTAGTACTTTTATACAAACCAAACCACGAAAACAAAACAATACAACACAACATTAGAGTGGATGCTGAAAATCCAACAAGTTCTTTTTAAATAGGGTTGCAAAGGGGCTGAACATTCCCGGTATATTTCCAGAAATTTTCCAAAAGTTTCAAAAAAATCCTGTAAAGTTTTCACATTTTCTGGAATTTTTTACACTTTGCAGCCCTATTTGTAAATAATACATACTACATACATAAAACACCAACATGCATATACACACACACACTATGGCATTCTCACTTTACCAAGGTACTGCCACAGTTCTTTACTTTTAAGGGATCTTACAACCGGCTCAATTAGATGAAATGGAGAAGAACTGGATACCGAACATCTGCCTGGCCCCTTCCTTGCTTTCACGTTTCCACCATCTCTTTCCCCAACTCGTTTTCTCTTGGCTCAGATAAGAGTCTAGCCGTCAGCGCCTTCGGGCCAGCAAGCCACTGTCAGTCAGTCAGGCCTCTGTATTTTGTCTGTTCCACACCAGCCCGAGAGGAGATTAATGTAGCTGATAACTGACCAGTCACTCCGCTCCCACTCCAGACCCCCCATCCATCCCTCTTCCCAACCACCCCTTCATTAGTTAATATTTTCTGACAACTGTATATTTTATCCCAAAGCAGAGTGGCGGGGCCCTATCTGCCGTACGGACAAATGGAATCTGACTTTTCTTTTTTAAACCAGGCCATGTTTACTTCCAACCGTAAACATTTTGATATCCACCACAACCTTCGCCATCTGTTCAGCATTTTCAGCCAAACCGTATTGGCACTCGTTATAAAAATAGCGCGAGCCTCGAAGGCCCCGGCCTGTCAATAACTTCCACCCGGCTGACAAAAACACCAGTGTATATTTTACCCACTGGCGGGCTGATCAGGGAGATAGCGGTGCGAATATTGACATAGCGGTGTAAAAGAGTCAGACATGCAGTATGAGACCGCAGGGAAAACATTGTGCCTGGTCTGCTGGGAAAGGATCCAAGTATTCCCCGCACGCCTCGTAGCTTTGCACTTTCAAAGCCGCTCGATCATGACCCATTATAAAAAAAACGGGTGTAGCCGTTTTTATGTACGGCGTTATTAATCGACAAGTTTTCACCTCGTCCGAGCGGACGATAAACACAGTTGACAAGGGTGTCGAAAGAGGTCTTGTTCGATTAATACGCAACAGCCAACGGAACATTGATTCACCAAAGCGTAAATGGTGAAGTGTTTCTTTTGTATTGATAGAAGGATACCGGAGCTTAGGGCGAAAGGAGGAGGAAAGGAAGGACGGATGGTCATGGGTGAGTGGAGTGATACACCAGGCTCTGTTCAGTCAGGGAAGGGAAACGTGAGATCTCCTCCAACCTGTGCACTCTGGGCAGCGGACCAGCACTGCCTCAGCCACACTGATTTTCCACCAGAGCCTCAATTGTGTCATTTCGAACAGCATTTTTTTTTCCATCAAACGTTCAAATATTCTCAACGGGACTGTTGGGGCGGGCAGGTTTTGGCTAAACCAAAACTAAAAATATCGGTCTATACGCAGATGCGTTCTTCACAGTTTCAGCGTTAGGAAATCATGTCTCATCTGTGTTTGTCATGGAATTTGAGGTATCTATATTGTTTCTAGGCAAGTTTTTAAAGGATAAGTGTCAAATGTCCAGGCGAGGATTGAATGACAGGCCTCAGTGTCAAGGTTCACTTTGGCTTCTCAAATATAAACAGCGGATTGAGGGCTTAAGCTAAAGATTATCACATTATTGAAGTGCTATATATTAACAGGCAACTGAAATTGGGCTCGCAAGTGTGAAAAACAATGAGCTAATCTATATATAATTTTACTAGTGTATAAAAATGTTCCAAGTCACAAAACAAAGTGAGAGTATAAAACAAAGTTGATTAGAAATTACATTTGTATAATATTTAAATTAGCTAAGCTATAGAGTTCATACGTAAAACTATTCTTTAAATAAAGTCTACTTTTGACGTGAGCTACAAGCTCACATGAGCTCATGAAAGATTCACCGTTAACCTGATCTTAGGTGCACGTTCACAGGGTTTTGAAGGTACGAACGAGGCTATATGATGCCTGTCCAATAACGCGTGGGGAGGAATGTGAGCAGTGGGGGTAGGGCAGCCCCAGGTGGCTTGCATGGTTAAACGGCAGATTATAGAGAACACAACTAATTTCTTTGCACTAATCTTATTAAAGTGTAAAACAGCTGTCGACTAGCCAAATCTCAACACCAACCCCCAGAGCTTGCACCGAAGCTCCAGTATGAAACAAATAAGAGCATTTGGGGTAAAAAAAGAAACAGAATACAGGTTTAGATGTTACTAAGCTATCAGGAAAGATGGCGAATAAGTTGCTGTAGCTAGTTTTAGTTGCAAAATGCACATTCACATAACATTTCAGAATCGGAGTTTGTCACAAAGAATGAACACTAACCACAGCTAATGTTAGATATTTCACTTGGGTAATCATCAGTAATAATGAAACATCACACTTAACTGCTTGTAGCAATTTGTCAGATAATCAGACAAAACCATTTAAATCGGTCTAGTATGAAAACTGTTTCTAACTATTAAAGTGATAAACCTACAGAATGACAATTAGCATAAACGACAGCTACTGTTTGCTATTACTCGTAGTTATTTTCTAATTTGTTATTTTCACAGTTACTTGTCAAAGAATGCACAAAATAAATGACCTTGTGCAGTATGATGAAAAACACAATTTCGGTTAATGTGATGATATCTGACAATAAATGAGCGCTAGCTACTGGTTTGAAATCTCTGTTTATCGTTAAGTGACAAAAATGCAACAAAACACAACGTATAAACCATGTTAGACATTACTAGAACTATTTTATGCTGTTATTAACTGAGATTTTAAACGAGTACCTCTCTCTAGTGCCTGTTCCTTTTCAGATGCTTTTGATAGCATTCAGTGCTAGATATTCTTCATACTAGAATAGTGCAGATGTTACAGTGATACTCTGTGGCTTTTGATGGTTAACTGAACCAGAACTTGCCACAACTAACCACAGCTATTTGTTTGATATGTTGCGTATTGGTGGGTTTCCAACCAATTAAATATCTGAGTTATCCTTTCATGCTACACAAGTATAGACATAACTAAGGTATCCTACAGCTTTTGACGATTAACTGAGCGTGAAATCAAACAGTAGTTTGTGGTGTTGTGGTCAGAGCTCATTCATTTTCTTTCGTTTCTTTTTTTATTTGAGCTTTGTCAGCTTACACGTGGACACCTCACTTTATCTACCTCCTAAATTGGCTGTGTTCAACACTCTGTGCTGCTACTGTTTGAGTAATGGGACATTTTTTTCAGGCCATCCATCATCTTGAAACCCGTTAAATACTCAGAAGCTGTCACTGTCCTGCTTGAAATGATATCCTTACACCCCAGCCCACTGCCAGCCATAAACCGGGGTGCTTTTCCAGCTCGCTCTCCTCTAATTGACGATGATTAGCATGACATCCAACACCGGCCCACCGTGCACGGTGTCTCTGCCTGTCTCTCCCCTTGACGATGACAGCTAGCGTCAAAGATTTTGAGGAGCAATTTGGTGAAGTGCCATTGTACTCCGTCTCAGGTTACTCGAGGAGTATGTAACACTGACCCAAATGTGCCAGGTCGTCACCGTGAGCATGCGGCATTCCTCTACCTGAGCGGATCCGAGATTCCCTGTCAGGAGCTGCGTTTTGACATTGGCAGGCTGCTCGATGCGAGCTCTGCCACAGTCCACCAGACCGCAGCCAGGTCTATAAACAACAGGCATATTGTTAATCTGCCCATAATGAAGCTTTATCTTGTAGACATAGGATTAAGTTGCCGAGCTAGCCGGTGGAGATGGTCTCTATAGCTCTGTATTGCATAGGAGAGGAAAAGAGGGGCCCACAGAGAGAAAGAGCATGCTAGATGGCAAGAGATAACTGCTAGAGAGCTGCAGATAATAAGCGCCGTGATCTCCTCACCTACTCAAACTGGCTTAACCTCAGCTAACCATGAAAATCCAGCCTTCTGATTAGTCAATGGACACAAGCAGTGCAGACTTGCTTAAGGTATGCCACAGGGCTCCGTCCTCTACACCTTGCCTTTCTCTGTCCCCATTCGCCTCATCCCCTGAGGGTTGCTCATCAGCTTGGGTGGCCTCTGGACTGGATGGGGGTCATTGGACTGACCTCTGGAACTGAATTAAGGCCATTTAACCCATTCTGAAATCCATAGGCTAGCTCAGAGACAGGGAAGCAGATGGCTAAGAAGAACTCGAGATGAGGGGGAGATCACCCCAAGACTGTCTGTCTGGCCTAAAGTTGTAATTTCTTCGCAATAAAAGTTGGCACAATCTTGTCCTCAGAGACCAAAATGAACGTTATTTTAATTTTCGGAGGAATGCACGGACATACCTGGATCTGGCCGGTAACACAAATTATGTCATAGTTAGTTAGAACTTTATTTTATTGTCCACCAATGTGGAAATTCTCCTTTGGCTTCTCATAAAAACACAATCACACACACAATACACTTATACACATACACAATACACAAACTAAAAGTTATTCTCACAAAGAGTTGTTACCCTTCATTTAATATTCTAACTGCCAATGGTATAAAATAATGTTTTGGATTTTTTTTGGGACATTATACTTTTTTTTTCCAGATGGAAGCATTACAAACTCTGAGTTAAAGCAACACCAAAGCACTTTTCTCACAAATTCTCACTATTCTTTGCAACTTCTTATTTTTCCTCACTCCAAAGTTACCACACCAAGCTGTAATATTAAACATTAAGATACTCTCAGCATGACTCAGCATGAGTTTAGGCATAAAGAACATCTTTCTTAAAGAATCTTTGACCTGCTTTCTTTAAAATAGTGTCTACATTCTTTACCAAAAATAACCCCACAAATATTTAAAATTTTCCAAAATCTCAACAGCCTTATCATTTAACATTAGTTTCCCTTACATCGTCTTCACCAGAATTAATATTGAAAATCAGCTCTTTTGTTTTCCTTACATTCAATTTACACAAGTTTTCAAGAACAACCACATTTTTAAAATAGGTTTGATCACTCATTGACTCTTTGAATAAAGTTGCACCAGAACCACATCATCCACATACTTAAAATGACCAGGTGTATTGCACTTAATTTATAGCTCTATTGAGTGGTGACAATACACAACCCTGCGGTGCCCCTGTATTTAAGACCAGTTATATGCCATTCATAAAAACTCTCTGTAGTCAACCTAAGAGGAAGTCCTTGATTCATATATCAATGTAGAATTTATTTTCACATTACAAAAGACGTGATAAAAGCAAATTAACCTGTACTGTTAAAAGCTGAAGTAAAAATCAACCAAAAGTGCCCGTTCATAAGATTTAGAGTCCTGGATATGCTTTACTGTAAAATCAATCAAAGTAAGTGTGGCATTTTCTGTCCCCCTGTGTGGTCTACATACAAACTGCAATGGATATAAAATCTTACTTGTGGTTAACATAACATAACATGTTTCCTTACAATTCTTTCCATACATTTTGCCAGGACAGAAGTCATTGCAACTGGTCTATAATTTTCAGGTAGTGTTTTCCCCAATGTCTTATGGATAGGTAATATTGTAGATATTACAGAAATAGCTGTGTAAGGGGCCTTTTGAGTCGATTTCCACACATTTTTAAAACCCTCCCCTTTAAGCCATCAGGGCCGGCTGGGGGATTTATTGACATTTATTATGAGCTAAGCAAGCAGCCACCTTCTTATCTAGCAACAAAGGAGCTGGACCTATCTAAATTTGCTTAAGAACCTCTTCACTCTTTGTTTTAGCATCCATAAAATCAAATCTACTATAAAAAACATTTGCATTCATTAAGAAATCTGGCATAGTCTTCAATTTGCAACTGTTCGAGTCTCATTTTGGCTATCCTTACTTTAGTTATAAACTCCTTGTCTTTATTTTTAACTCTTACAATATCTCCCTTAAGACATTTCTTTAACTCTTTGGTTAACCATGGCTTATTATTAGAGAAAACCCTTACTGTCTTTACAGGTATTAATGTATCTTCACAATATTGTATATACAATGTTATAACATCTGTGAGTTCATGAACATCTTTACTTGAATCAAAGGACACCTGCCAGTCTGTCGTCTCAAAGCAAAAGTTAAGTTCTTATTCCATGCTTTCCTCTGACCACTGCTGCATTTCTCCCTTAAAATTTTCTGTCTGTATTTCAGTAATAGATGGATAACATTATGATCTGATTTTCAAAGGGCATGTCACGACACTGCTTTATAGGCATCCAAATACCCAAAGCATTTGTCCAAGATACGCATAGTGTTGGGCATGTGATACATTGCTGGAGAGCTGGAAGACGTGCAGACATATCACAAGTATTAAAGTCCCCGAGAATAAACACTGGCTGGTCCACAAACCTCTCCAAAGCATCACAAAGTAATTTTATAAGTATTTTGAGGTCCCGACACATCACCGAAGAATCACCGTAATCTGCCCAAACTCTTGGGGTAAACAGAAGGGACTTATTTAAACTGAGATGATCTCAGAATCGCGGGTGCAACTCTTTATCCAGTAGTTTATATTACGTTGTTCAGTTGTTATCCTAATATAGAGAGTCCACTGCCAATTGAATTTCCCTCTGCTCTATTGTCCTGATCCGCTCTAATAAGAGTGTAGCCATCCAGGTCGATATTGCGATTATTCTCTTACTTTAACCATCCTTTGATATGGTTAGAAAATATCCATCTGTGCAGGTCTTCCCAAGGTGCTCTCTTAGTGACAGTAAACATTTTCAGAGACCTAGAGTAAATATGTCTCTGAGTGTCATCCATGTATATTGGTTATCAACCAGGTTATCACATTTCCAAATCTGTCACTATAATCCCTATTTTTGCATTTCATGCTTTTATTCAAAGCGACTGACAGTGCATTCAAGTTTTATCTATATTCTTGTGCCACCCAATACGTTTGGACAAGTAATAATATTAATAATAATAATAATAATTTGGTATTCAAATTATACTAGGTACTCAAAGTGCTTTACATATGGAACGGGGAATCCCGTCAACCACCACCAATGTTCAGGATCCACCTGGATGATGCGACGGCAGTCATAGTGCGCCAGAACGACCACCACACACCAGCTTATTTGTGGAGAGGAGACAGAGTGATAAAGCCAATCAGTCAATATGGGATGATTAGGAGGCCATGATGGGAAGAGGCCAATGGGCAAATTTAGCCAGGATGGCGGGGTTACACCCCTACTCTTTTCCGAAAGACATCCTGGGATTTTTAATGATCACAGAGCCTTGGTTTAAGGACAATCTTACAAAACGTAAGGCAGGGGTGTCCAATCCTGCTCTTAGAGGGCCACTTTCCTGAGTTTAGCTCCAACACATCTGCCTGGAAGTTTCTAGTGATCCTAAAGACCTTGATGAGATTGTTCAGGTGTGTTTAACTAGGGCTATAGCTAAACTCTGCTGGAAGGTGTCCCTCCAGGAGCAGGATTGGACACCCCTAATATAAGGTAAGACTTTGACTGCCAGTCTTACTTCTCAACCTGCTTTTCAACAGGAAGTGGTTTAAAAAAAAAAACTTTGAGGGACAGAAAAGGGATCTGGAGCCGATGAGAAAAGGTGACGAGCAAATCTGTTTTCCAAGCGCCTGTCAAACAATCCTTCCTTTCACTGCAATCCAAATGACATTTAATTTGATTCTGCCGTTGATCTTTCCTGATATCCTGAATGATTCCAAGACATCCATTCCGCCCGGCGTTCCACAAAAGGCTGGCCATAAGCTGGGGCAAAAGTCTTGGCGAGCTGTCACGCACCACACGGCATGCACACACATGCGCGCAGATAGACATGCCACATAATGGCATCCTGAAATGAAACCACTTGGAGGGAGCTTGTGAGAAGCTTTCACTCGGCACATTTAGTCATCATGTGACACGGAGGTTGAGGTGACAGGCAGTGGCGCGTCAATGCGTTCACTTCCACTTAGAAAAGTGAGACAGCCTGAGTCGAACGGAGTCGGGCAATCAGTTTAGCAGTCGCAAGTGCTACAAAATTTCACAAGACCTCTGTGATTTCCTGTTGCTGTTCAGAAGGAGTAGTTTTACTAAAAGTCATTTGTGAAACTCATTTAGAAGTGACCTGTGGACTTGTGAGTGTGTGTGAGGCTCTAGGGATGAGTGTGACTGGATTAAGCTCCATTCTGAGCGCTAACAGAAGTCTGGTCCAGTGACCACCTTACAGCATTAACTTCTCCCTCTCCTCCTCAGCAGTGGCCCCTACTGGGAGACAAGGGACTTGTCTTTTCCTGGATTCATTCACTCGCTCCATAAATATTGAGAGCAAATCAAAATTCTTAGTAATAATGACCCTGACAACTGTGTCCCAGACAAATATTGTTTTGGAAGAGTTGAGTTTTGAGTCTTAATTTTGAATGCAATTGATTTTTGCCTTTAATCTAGACATTGTGGCAGCCAGATCCAATACACTAACATGAGTATTCATCTAGTTCTAATAGCAACTGAGAATAGTAGTTTTGAGATGGGTCTCCCTTAACATTTTGGAAGCAATGCTAGGGGCATAATCTTCTACTAATTTAAAGGTTGAAATGTCACTAAATACATTGTTTGCAATGACATCATAGACTAATTTGATCTTTAAACACATGATGCTGCACACATCAAACGGTCTGTTAAATCTAAGGCTTACCTGTGCTTAAATTAATTGTGCCAAGCCTTCAGATTAAGTCAAGTCTCAAAGTATTTTATTTACTTGGTCAAGCCACAAGTCCTCAAAAATGTGACCAATCTCAAGTCCACTTGTATTTTTGAACATAAATGTTTCCTTATACTGCTAAACAGAATGTGTTTGTGTGTGTGTATGTGTGTGTGTGTGTGTGTGTGTATCTATCTATCTATCTATCTATCTATCTATCTATACACACACATATATACACATATATACACAAACACACACACACACACACTCTGAAATCAACAACAAAAAAGGAATGTTTTAAATGTAAAAGTAAAGTTAAGGGAATTCCAATTTCCCAGTTGAACAGGTTTTCTATAAAACTTTAATCAACACTATTTTAATTCATTTTAATAATTTCACTTCAATTTTCACTTTATAAAATAATTTAATTACCTTCTAATTCTAATTTAAAAAAAAAAACCAACAAGTCAAACTTCATAAACAAGCATCTGACAAATTCAACATAAATAAATCAGATCCACAAGCACTGACCGACCTGACCATACACCTTTTAACATCAAAATCTCATAATAATTTCAAAGCTAGCGAGTGGCTTAAATGTTCAGGTTGTTGCATGAGTTTCCTGGGGCGGCTCACTATCCTTGGTTTACTCATGCAAACAAAATGGCCTTCCTGCTCCAGACATCCGACCCCATTTCCTTCTTAGCCGTTGATTCCCTCCAAAACACTCAGCTCCAAGCCGCAGGGTTGCACAGGGACATTAACGGAGCCTCGCTGTGGAATTAGCCCATTAATGTAATGCTAACAAGATGGAATCCTTCTCCCATGGGGGTAATATTACAGCGGCATCTCCGTAGTTGTTCTTTTTTGTAAATCACTCAGCTTATCTGAAAGGAGGCGATCGATACGCAGCATTACAGTAAATAGATAAACTAGTGCTGCTGTAAGGGTTAGCGTCTGAGCCAACCATTAAAGCGCGCAGATGAGGGGGAACGATTAGCACGTATTTGCTCGTGCCGTGCCCTTCGCAGACACCTGGTGCCATAGCAAAAGTCACTGCTGACAAGAACTCACGGAGACAGATTGTCTTCCAGCGAATTGTCTAAGCTTGCAATTTTAGTGGAAATGTAATCAATTATATGCAAAATTGCAAGTCTGGTATTTAAGAGCATTTTTGTGGTTGTTCGTTCATGATATTTCCCAGAACTTGCTAACAATGACGTAGATGATTTTTTTGGACGCTATCTCCTGTGTCCCAGATGGACCAGCCAGGCAGCGATATCAACACTAGGGCAAGTTTGGGTTTACAGCCACCTGGAGCTCCACTCATGTCTTTGAGAAGCTGGTGGAAACACGCAGGAACAATCTGACCTCTTAAAGGTTATCACAGGTTCAGGACCGTATGACCTCAGGGCACAGAGACAGTGATAAGGGTAGAGATGGGGTGATTAACAGAATTTAGGACACCAAAAAAACCCGATGCAATATACCTACTCAAACTTGTGCTAACTACTGTGCCACTGATCTGACAATATTTGGTATGTAGGGCAGGGTCATATCAAATTTTGTCATTTATACAAATGTTTTCAACATTAATAAGAATAAAAACAAAAGTAAAAATCTATTTTTTTAATATTACATTTAAACATTTATATTTTAAATAGAATAAAAAAAATAAAAATAAACATTGCTGTGTATTGTTATATTGGTGAATAATAAAGAATATATTAAACACTTGTGTTCAATTAGTGAGAAACTACGGAGAAACTGATTCATTTAATGTTTGAATATATAATAAGTGTGTGTGTGTGTTTGATTGATAGAATTTTAAGGTTTTAAATATGCAGACTTATATATAACCTTAAAATTCTATCAATCAAACATGAAGCTGGAACATCTCGAGCCATAATTAAAATGAGATCTATACTGCCCAGACCTATTGTGTACAGATGAATTAGAAAATTATTTTGCTGATAAAAGTTTTCAGAACGCAAGTATAAGCTTGCACTGGCATAGAATGGGATAGTTAGAGATTAAAACACTTATTTACTGATAACCTTTGTATTTGGCTTCATGCTTCGCAGAGAGACAAGTCAAGACGGGGCAGAACCTCAGTCATGAAAGTGAGGCTGCTCTTTTATCCTCAGAGAGGGACCACTTCAGCGTTTGATTGGACAGGACACGAGAGAATGACAGAAATGCCTCAAAGATCTTTACCTCCTCCTGAGCGTGTCAAGTGGATCTTTCAAAACAAGAGAGGACGATAGCGGTAGATGTGTTTGCACAGCCTGACCCAACACGCCACACACACACACACACACACACACACACACACACACACACACACACACACACACACACACACACACACACACACACACACACACACACACACACACACACACACACACACACACACACACACACACACACACACACACACACACACACACACACACACACACACACACACACACACACACACACACACACACACGTTAAAGTAGCAATTCACAAAATATAAAAATTCTGTCATCATTTACTCACCCTCATGTTGTTCCATGAGTTTCTTTCTTCCACAGATCACAAAAGGACCACAATCTTAAAACACATCCTGCTTAGTCTTTTCCAAGCAATTACAGTACAATGAATGTAGAAAGGAGCTTTCAAACTTACAAAAGGATGCAAATCAACAATAAAAGTTTCATAGATGTAGACCATATACACTAATATCGTTTTTTTTTATATTATTATACACACATATACATATACATATATTTATATTGTATGTTATATTATAAAATACATATACGTATACATATTATATATATGTAAGTATTATAAACACATTATGTGAGGAACAGACCGAAACTTAAATCACAATTTATTGATAATTTGTATTCGTCAGGGAGCTGTTAACTGCCACGAGTGAGTTGAACTCGAGAACTGGATCAGAACAAATCATTCAAGTTTTGTGAACCAGATCAGTCGATTCATTCCAAAGATCAACATTTTCATCTGTTCCTCATGAAAAGCTATATTGTACAACTTTAGATTACTTATTATAGATAGTGCAATTACTTAAAACTATTTAATATTACTATTGCACTATATTGTATGACGTTTTTGTCATTTTGTAAGCATGAAATCTCCAGTCCCCATTCGCTGTAAATGCTTGGAACAGAGCGACCAGTTTGTTATTAAAAATGTCTGATTTTGTGTTCTCTGGAAGAAAGAAATTTGGGTTTGAAATGACATTAGCAGCATGTAAATAATGACTGGATTTTATTTTTGGTGAACTAACCCTATAATCAAATACAATGCAGTTTCAACCTCTTCAAAAACTGAAGTTCATAAAAATTCATTATAATATTATAGCCCACTTGAAATTTTCTGGAATTAATGACTGAACGACAAGGAGACGCAGAGAACGAGAGTGAGAGTATGAGAGAGAAAAATCAATAAACACTAGATGGCCTGTAAAAGCATTATAAATATAAGTAGCATTTCTCCATTAAGGAAGATTTGGAAAACAGCAAATGCTAATGAGGAAGGCAAAGAGGCTATTGAAGTCCATTAGGAGCTCTCTCTAGTGAAAACAGCCGCTCTCTGAGGTTATCTACTGGCCAACGCCACTAGTTCCAGACCCACTATTCAAACCCCA
The DNA here is from genome assembly GCF_951802725.1 of Rutilus rutilus. Lineage (NCBI taxonomy): Eukaryota > Metazoa > Chordata > Actinopteri > Cypriniformes > Leuciscidae > Rutilus > Rutilus rutilus. The sequence continues at coordinate 18,571,464 of NC_140233.1, forward strand.
TTCCCATTTCCAAGTGACGGATAGGACAAATGTGCTTTCTGTATACCAGCGAGGGGCTGAGGGAAGACTGCGAAATGGATGATTCAGAAGCGATGCTTTTTATTTTCTAAACAAGGAACATTCTTATTCATTATGAATTTATTGTGATGCAGAGCACTGGAAAGAAGGGAAATGACTTCACAGCTGAGCTGGAGTCAATTTGTGGGATGGGAAGGAGGCCACAAATCACGATCAGAGAATGAAAAAATATTTGTAAGCAAGAAAAAAAGTATTTTGTGTTTGAGAGTACAGTATGTTCATTCAAGAAAAATCATTTAACAAGTCAGAGTTGAGGCCTAATAGTTTCCTGATCCAATCCTGCCAGTCATCATCATTTCATGCGGTTTTCTGACCATTACCATCAATGAAAGTGGTAAAAAGGCCAAAAATATGATTTCTATAATCAATCAATAATTCAAATATCAATAATTGCTGAAAAAAGCCAGCAAATGAAGAAGTCTAGTTTTGATGGAATATTGCACTATTTATCCATGCACATCAGCGTTGTTATTTTTTTCATTCATGTGCCCTTATAATCTTTAATCAAAATGACTTCCCCTCCCTCTTACAGCAACTTCTCTTCTCTGATGATGTGTTTAATGGCGTGAGGGCGGGGCAACCTGTCACTCACATGAGATCCACCAATAGCAAACCACAACCATCCAATCAATTTCCAATGGACAAAATCAAGTCCCACATAAAAAAAATTCTTGTTCGAGAAGCCATTTCTCTCAGATATGTCACAACAGGGAAGAAAAGACTCGCAACTTCAGTTACATGTGTACATATTAGTGCCAGAAAAAAAACATCTGGATGGATATTTTAGGCCATTGCATTGTGTCTCACTGTTAAACACTATGATTTTTAAGATGCCACATCATTATAAACATTTAAAAACCTCCCAATAGAAAAAAGTGACACTATGTGAAGGTGAGCCTGTGCAGATTCAAGTCAGTACTCACTTGAGAGGAATACGGGGGACCGCAGTGGGACTGGAGGCCGCAGTGACAACCTGTAGGATCTGTTCCAGAGCAGTCAAACCCCCTCCTACCTGAAACGCTACCTGATCTGCATTATTCTGAAAAAGAGAGATAGAGGGAGAGAGAGAGAGAGAGACAGAGAGAAACAGTCACAAACATGGAGAGGCGAGCAGACTCAAGTATCACATTGTTTTTGCATTGGAGGCATCCTCTCGTTGCCCACCTCCTGCTTTCTAGAGGGGAGCTGGAGTGAAATTTGAAACAAAGTGATCCCCAAAGAATTCCTGCTAAATCTCAAAAGTGCAAAACCCCTCCCAACCCCCCAAACAGCAACCAAAAACCAACGCAGGACAACAAACGTACATATCTGCACACAAAGCAGGGGTGGTCTGGTTTGACAAAGAAGAGCTTAGGGAATACACAGAATGAGTCACAATTTAGACTGGACAAGAAACATTTTACGTCACGAGTCTACAGTGTCGATGACACAACAAATCTTTTAAAATAAATGTTTGAAAGTTCTTAGAAATGTACTTTGCATTCCTGTTTGAAAAACGTTTAGGCCGCTTTCAACAAATGTTTCAATTAGATGTCATGTGGTGTAACCATAAAGTAAAATGTAATATTTTCCTTGTGAGCATATGCGTGTGATTGTACACGTTAATTATTATTTTCAAATAAATGTTTTAATAGATTCTTCAAAGTAAAAAGTTAAATTATTTTACAAATATCACAAATTATTAATTAATATCATTTCATTTTTGGACAGTTGCACCACATGACATTTCAAAACCTGAATTAACCTTGTCTCGTCACAAAAAGGTATGGATCTTGGTACAGTCATGAGGGTCTACGGGAGTCCTGTCTATGATTCCAGTTTTTTTGTTTGTTTTTTCAGCATGTTGGTCACACCATATGACTTTGATTTGTAAAAACAACAACAACAACAAAAACTCACTGTAAATTTTTTTTTTTTTTTTTGATACATATAGGCCAAAAAATTGTGTCATGTAATTGACCGGTATGAATTCAAAGTAATTTGAGGGTTTTTAAATTTTCAGGATAGGGAAGGTTCAAACGCAACCTTCAGTCGTTGGTTATCATAGATACTAGCCGTAAAACTTTAAAGAGGGGGTCAACCAAACTGTGCCTGAAACTCATACGGAGCGAATGAGCGTCTTTGAGAAAGAAGAGACATAAAACAGTCATTTAACTGACGTGCTTCTCAAATCAAACTGTTTACAGAAGGGACATTTTTACTCGCATCATAAAATTCTTTAAAGTTCAAAGTGGAACCCCTTTAAATGAGTCATACGGTTTAGAGTCAAAATTCCCCAGCTCCCTTATTTTTTGAGTAAAGGAAGTAAGTACCTCAGAGGTTGCCAATGAGTTCGACCCCAATGTTGCCACAAAACAACACATAAATCAACAACTTTGAATTTGAAACTGATAGCAGTTGAGTCATTTACTTGCAGGATTGGAGAGCAAAGAAGAGGAGAAGAGAGAACATTGCACCTACTTCATATAATGAGGTCAGATTCTCGTACGCTATGTGACAGCACTCAAAGACAGGCACTTCGAGATGTTTTTGTACAGGGGATGGTGGGGGCTGCCAACAAGCCTGAACATATTGAGCAGCAAACAGAGGAAGCGCTTTGCAAAATTACATATAAGCTCCTCTCCTGTCAATCACAGGTGCCGCCAAAGAGTCATTCCTGGAGATCCGGTGGCAAAACGAAGGTTGAACCCTTGCCAGGGTTAAGAGATTGGAACAAGCTTGTTGTCAGGTACACGAAAGGTGGAACGCGCTCAAACAGCGGCTGGGATTAAGAAAAGCTCACTGACAGCTCTGTGAAGACGGATGCGGTGCCTCGCTGCCTATATCGTGACGATGAACCCAGGTCGCAACAGTAAATAGAGTGGGTTTGCAGCAAAGCCATGTCAAACCGACCAAAGGCTGGAGGGTTGGCCGCTCATGGTGGCCTATTTAGGAGGCATTTGGAAGGGTTAGCTGGGGCCTGTACTGTGATGGCGTGTGGAACTCAGTCCAGAGAGATGTGTCTCAACCTTGCCCTGTCTGGCTTATTGACAGATCCCCACGCTGAGCAAAGTACCTGGAATCTGGAGGAGTTCAGGAAAGTGATTGAAGATGAGATGATCAGATTATAGAGATACAAAGAGTTTAATGACATGCATGCTTAGCAAGGGCTCTAATTAATACAATATAGAAAGTAAGGAGAAAGCTTTCCTTGTTTGTGCAACAGACTGAGTTGTAAAAAAGTACTGAGAAATATAATTAGGTTTATTTATACTTAAGTAACTAGGCTTGGTATTTTGACTCTTGACATACTCAAAACTATAGTTAAGCAAAAACTAAAGTTGAGTAAAAACGCTAACCTTATTACATTCTGAATTTGACCGCAGAGATGCAGCTCATGATAATCTGCAAAAAGTACTTTAAACTTCAAAACAAAATGATGAGGGGTGGAAAAAGGATATTTTTTGCTTCTGAACTGTACTTGAGTAAAAGTGCATGTATTCAGTTTCAATAGTAATCAAAATAATTTGTATTTTATTTAAATAGAATAATGAAGTACAAATAGTGGAGTACTTTGCACTCCCGGAAACAAGCGACAATCAAAGGTGGAGGAAAAATGTCTCTCAGAAAACTAATTTCAAGCTATACATTAACGCCTTTCAATTTCTGCTGGATCTTGGCAAAATAAAACATCAGACCTATGTTTTATTAGACTGACCCTAGTGTAAATTGAAAAGCATGTCCAGCAATATTAAAGTAAATCTTATACAGGACATCCGCTGTTGTGAACTTCTTCACATTGTAACTAAAAATGCAACTTTAACATGCTGCCAGGGACTTCCCATTCTCAATAAAGTCATCTGGCATTGATATGTCTTTTCAGCAGGCCAAGTCAAAAGAGAGAAACCCAAAGGTTTATTTATTTGCAACCAGCATGCCTCTACAACAGCAGGAATAATGTGTTAACATACCATTTGTATCTTAACATAACTAAGGAGGGACTGTGTTTCACTCGTGCAATTTTCTGGCAACCTAAACATTTCAATGCCACTACAAACAATACAGAAAAAAAAAAGGATATTTTTTTTGTGCATCCTGCTTGTTCTTAAATATTCAAATTGCTTCATGAATATAAAAACCACCACTTGTGAAACTGCTGTTGGATTTGCCTAGTGTAACATCCTTCTTCAACAAATACTCTAGTGATACTATAATAGGATGATAGCCTGCGTTTTTCTAATAGGGGATTCAAACAGAAGACCTGAAGACAGATCAGATGGTTAGAGAGGAGGGAGGGGGCAGAGTAAATCTAAATTATACGGCTTGAGCAATCTTATCCAATTTCTAACAAGAGTGGCCATTTTAGGCAAGGCTAATCAAAGGGCCCAGGGAGCTGCACTTCCCGCTGGTTGGCCAGGACAAGGGTACGGGTGTGGGGTGCACGTTAAGTGGGAGGGAGGGCTGGATGTGTCTGTGTGTTAACCTCCTACAAACCACTCTAATTAGCCAACATGAAAAGTCAGGGGGAGGGGAGTGCTCCTAAAATGCTGCATCCCCCTTTTTGCAACAGATGGAGAACAACTGGCTGGGGCGTTCATTGACGGAGGGGTTCACCAAGGTTCCGTCTTAGGCCCATCCATCTTTTGGCAAGTGGCGCAGTGATGTAAACATGCCCCCTCTGGTTACAGGGACAGATCTCAGAATGAATTTGAGGGCTGGCATGCAGACAGGGTACAACTCTGTGTTTTGTTCTCAAGTAGTAGTATGGAAATACACAACGAAGCATAAACAGTTCCTATTTAGTGAAGAGGCCTGTGCTGACATTACAAGAAAGGAAGAGAGCTGTAAACCCCATCAAGAGTACTGTAGACAGTAAAGCATTAAGTTAGTCTTTACAGTTTAAGTTTTAACAGCACACATTTAAGTACACACTGGAAGATAATTTGTTCCTCATAATCATGCTCCTTTGCAAGCAAGAAACATTTAGGGAGGAAGTGTTCAGTTTTAGGATAACAATAGAAACCAACTGTTCACTGGAAACAAGAGTATAATCAAAAGGAACCTTGGGAATTTTTAAAGGAACGCCAGTGTATGTCAGTTACAAACTGGAATCACAGTACATGCTACGTAACCCAAAATTAGCAAGAAAACAGATGCATGCCAGAATCATAAACCTTTAACACTGGAGTATACAAACTGCCAAGTTCACTCATGGTGTGATTCTTTTAACTTCTGACCGAGAATATGGAGAAGCTACACATCATTATTAGTTCAAATATCAAGCTGATATCCAAAAATTAGCCACCCAAGGGCAATTCTTTCCACTACGGATTTCTGACTCTTCTAATAGCTGTCTTCGTGCTCCTTCAAACATGCACCTGAGGGGAAACATGAATCCTCTACTCTCTTACAGTCACAAGTAACAGCCAAGTGGAACAAAAGAATTACTAGGCAATTAGGGTTTGAAAATTACCTTACTGACAGCACATGGTGAAGGAATGCAAAAACTATGTCCATGTTTTTATAAACTGGCTAGCTAAATCCTAAAGCTCGACCTGTCCCTCAGCAGTAGACAGGCAACACCCAATCACCTCACACATCTTTATGAAGAGGCTTGTTGAAAAATGTGGTTCTTTTCATGCATTTCAATGATCCTAAAACCAACAAACTACAACCTCAAAAATAAACCAATGATTAAAAAACCTTCATAAATTAAGGTTATAGACCAGTGGTTCCCAACCCTGATCTCAGAGAACCTCCACACAATGCACATTTTAGACATCATCCATATCTTACACACCCATTTCTTATCTTGGATTTTCTTCTAATGAGCTGTTGAGTTGAATCAGTTCTATTTGATTAGGGAGACATCTGAACTCCGGGACCAGGGTGGGGAACCTCTGCTATAGACAATTCAGCAATTAGCCAAATGTATGGCAAGAGATAAAAAGATTGGCCACCTAGTGGATCTGAAATCAGACTAAACCTCTTGTTAAACAACGTTCAAGCAACACTGACACAGTCAATCACTAATGATGTTCTTTATTCTCAACTGAAGCTTCATTCACTTTCTCCAAGTCATCAAACATGGATTGAGAGCAAGTACAATGTTGGAAGGGCCCCTTCCACAGACTTGGGCCTCTTGATCAGGTATAGCTCGCCACCAGTTGGCCACCAAGGGGAGCCAACCTCTGACAGCTGGCAAATGAAAATGTAAATACTGGCTGGCCCAGCAGGCCCAGAATGTTCCTGACAGTCCCTCAAGTGTCATAAAGGCAGTTGATCTCGGCCTGGTCTTTATTTGAAAGCAGTGACAAACACTCCCTGGCAGAATGTAAATATGTGAGCTCATTCTGCTAAGGTAAGAGAGCGCAGATCAGAGGAACAAGAAACTCCCCTGAATATTCCTGAATGACAAGAAGGGAAAAAACGCTCTTCGATCAGCCAGTTCTCTGGGAGACAAACTGAAACCTGGTTTGACACAAAATAAACCATTAGAGGGCTCAGAGGGAGAGGCGGGCAAAGGTCGGAGACTGTGCCCGAGCAAAGTCAGCACGAGGAAAGTGGAGTGGGGGAGGCTGCACTGCTTGAGGGGCTAGAAGGGGTGCGGAGAGTCTGGTGTTGTTCGAGGAATTAGTGGAGAAAGTGGAGACTGAATCAGATATGGGTATGAGAAAAAAAACAAATCTGTAGGTGAGTCAGTGACATGAGAGATGCTTGTTAGGTCAAATAATCTAAACGTTCTTGACTTGAGGTGATGCTGAGGGGGAAGGGGTGTACGCAGACTCCCAATGAAGGGTATTTATTTGACTTTGTCCTGGGATTAGAGGCGGAACTGCCTCGACAACCAGGGTTCACGGACTTGCTTAGTTTTGCTGGACATTGCAGGAACCAGGCTAGAGGAATCCACAGATTTGACTGACAGTCTAAATGAAGTCCAGATACTGTACTCTTAAGAGAGTCTTATTCCCAAAAGGCTACAAGAAAGAGCCTGAGGAGCTGACATTTCCACAAGCACTTCACCGTACCAGCAACTTGCAAAAACAAAAACGGCGTGAGTTCTTTAAAGCAAGGTCTCTGTGGAAAACTCCAGAAAGAGTTTGTGTAGGAGGCCTTGGGGACAGTACACAAGAAATGTACTCATGTTCTTGATAGAAGCTGTCATTCAGAGATATTTCTAAGAAGAACAGGGCCTGGAGAGGGTAATGAGATGACAAGGTCTGATCTGAGAAAATCTGTTGAAGGGAATGTGGAGCATGTTGGTTATATTAACAGTGTTAAGTTACTTCAGACCTGCCTTGCTATATTGTGTAAAAAAAAAACACCTGGATTTTAAAATAATAGTGCTGGGTTATTTCAACAATGTCTATTGACTTCACTGGTCAATGTGATGCTATAACATCTGTATTGTAATGAACTCTATTTTAAGTCCAAAACAGTCACTTTTGAGTTAACCGATTCTGAATGTGAAACCAAATTAGACAATAATTAGAAATGTTGGGTTCATTGCTGATTATTACATCCCTTTCACTCCTCTCTAGCAGCTTATGCTTTCCTCTCCTCCCTCGGCCCTCCTCCTTGCCCATTAGCTCAGTTTTACCACCCTCTTCAGTCTCTTACATTTTTCCTCTCCCTCCTGAAAGACCATTAACAACCCAAATCTCCTCCCACTGGTCAATACAGGACACCATCAATGCACCATGCATCCACCCACAAACACACCCCCACCAAACCACACATACCTTCATTTGATGAGTGTATTACAGAAACCGTAAACATCCTTTTTCATTACCAAAATGTGACGTGTCACCAATCCATTTCCCCTTTATTGATCTAGAGATATATAGTACACTAGAGATGGGTCACAATAGTTGACCAACATACTAGTTGATTAATCAAATTTTATTTTATTAGTGTTTATTCAGAATAACCCTTAAGGCCTATTCACACCAAGAACAATAATGATAGAGATAACTATAACGATACATTTATATGTGTCAGCACCAACACAATAATATGTTCTGTTTATTATAAGAGCACACAAAATGCTCAAGCTCTTTAAAGTTCTGATTGGTTGTCAATGTTTTCTCTGTGGCGTTATCGTTATAGTTGTGGTGTGGACTTCCCTATTCTAATATAATTATCCAAATGTACTGTTATAGTTCTAGCCTGTGGTGAAAAACGTCCCATTACATGCAAACACAGCATTTTGAGCATCCAACTTTTAAAAACACACCTTGAGTCTCCTGCATTGTTCCATTCCACTGAGATACGTTAAGCCATTTTGAATGCAAAAATGCATCTTATGTAAACAGTCCCTAAGGTTCAAGTGGGGTCAGGTGAACCTGAAACCAGTCTAATTATACAGGGGTTTGAGTTAAAACTGATTAGTCAACTAGTTGTTTAGGCAACCTCCAAACTAGCTGCTTTGGAAAATGAGTTTAGTCAGAGACAAAAACTAAATTCAGACACTTTACTAACTATGAGATAATATTACGCAATAGTTTACAAGAGTAAAACACAATCATTAGTCAATATCACATAATATCACCACTTCAGAACAGCTCCATCAAGCATCTTTAAAAAGGTTATCAAAAACATCAAAAGTTAATCTACAATTGATGGATTTAATCTCACAGCTCATACTGAATTGTGGGATATTAATAGAGCTCTTTCATGGTGGGTGGTGACATGCCAAGCTAGCATTCGGAAAAAAACTCAAGTGATTGCTAAAATACATCTTCAAAAGCTTCCCTGCTTTTGTTACCTCAAGTCATTTGGATTATATTAACTTTTGAAAAACAAACATATTTTTTGCTCAAAAGCCACAATGCACAACAGTAGCAAGCCAAACGCTCTGAAACATGTTCGCCTGTTTGACAAACGGGGATCTCCGCCAATTAATAACATCTGCGGCAATGAAAACAAGCACCTAACCTGGCCCTCATTAGCAAATAACCGAGGGCAGAGAGTTGGGGATGGAAAGCGATACTCTGCATAGACTGCGAGACGGGGAGGACTGCAGCCAAAGCCGGCGGTTCAGTGGAGTCGGTGTTGAGAGCAGCCTAGAGGCTTATCTTCAAGTCAAATCCCTTCCTTCACTAACACACACACACACACACACACTAGACTTCAGACAATAAAGCCCCCAAGCCCCTGACATAGACTGGTCTAAACACTGCTCAGATGCTTACAGTTCCAAGAAGAACCCTGGTGTGACTGTGCAGTAGTAAAGATGGACAGATAAAAAGCAGTTTAAACAACAGATATCATACATCCATTCACTCATTATTACTGGTATCTCCAGCTTTGCTCAGTTAAGAAAGTTCTGGAGTCTTTTCAGTAAAATTACTTTAGAGGACATGTCCCTATCAGAACACACCAGGGAGATTGATAATAAGAGATATGTACAAACCTGTTTCTCCAGAATGCGGGAGATTTCTCCCAGGGTTCTGTCCAGGCCAGGCACTTTGTTACTGGCCCATTGGCCACTGTCCTGCCCCTGCTGCTGCTTTACCAGGTCCTTCACCAGACGCTGGAGCCTGGAAGAAAACAAACACATGCACATACTCAAAACAACCATAAATACATAAATTTGTTTTCATGTCACGGTGTCATACTTTCCATTGACATTTTTATTTGAAGCTAATTAGGTCAACAAACCTGTTAAAACATGTATGGGTTATAACATTTCCAATAATAATAATAATAATAATAACAATATGAAATTTTAGTTTTGCATTATTTTCATGATAATTAACCACATTTCTTCTCCCAAATTCTCATTACTGGCTGTGAAAACATATTTAAATTGTAAGGCATTTATAAATTAAGGTAGTTAGTGCAGGTTCCTTATTTGTTGTACTGTCTTTCAAATATTCTGATTTAAATGTAAAAACAACTCAGCATTAAAAAACAATATACAATAAGTTTACTATAATACATAAAACATTAAAATGAATCTAAAAATCTATCTTAATTTATGCAAAATGTATATATCAAGACATTTGTTTGGTATTTATTGTACTGGCTTTAAAGTATCCTGCTTTTATAAATATTTGTTACATTATTAAAAACTAAAGAGACTTAGAAAAAAGTCCTTTCCAATGTGCTGAACGGTCATGAAAGATAAATAGTAAAATAAATAATTCTTTATTCTATAATAACTCTCTATATATATTGAATTAGCTTTAATTTTTATGTTTTCAGTTTTAATTTAAATTTTAGTTTAAGTAATTTTGCTTTTGTCACTTTTATTGGGTTTTTAACAAATATTTTTTAATTAGATTTTATTTATTTTAATTTTAGTTAAGTAATTGTATTACTTTTTTTCAGTTTCACATAGATTTTCATCTAATACATACACGCATATACAGCTTTATTTCAATTAAAGAAAATTATTTTTAGTTAACAATGACAACACTGAATATGACTTGCATGTTTTATCCAATCATATTAGCTATCCCGTAACCATAGTCCTTTTAGAAATTTTCAGCATATTGTTTTTAATTTTCAGGGACCGCTGGAATGTCTTGGGTTGATTTTGGGTTTTTACTATCATTGTCACTATCAAAAGAACAAAATCTGATTTTGAAACCTGAACAAAAACCTGAATCTACCCCACTGAGCAAAACAGCAAGAATTATAGACTTTAAGAGGAGATCCCCGACAACAACGCTTGTATATCAGTTTTGCACAGTTATACAAAACTATAAAGGTTTGATAAAGGAAAGCCCAGTGCTGGCATAATTTGTAAAACTTGGATTTAAAAGACAGCATTAAGACATGAGTACTCAGTAGAAAACCTCAGGTTGGGTATACGACCCTTAAAAGTGGAGCGGGGAGCTTACTTCGCCTTGTAAGGAGAGTCGGGGTTCTGGGATTTGGCTTCCATGCATGTCTCATACTCCTTAGCCCTGAAAAAGAAAGACAAACAAGTCTGTCAGAAAGAGATGGAGAGAGAAAGACAGACGGAGAGCAACAGAGGAGTCCGATGGCTGTCAGCCTGAAGACATGAGAAGATAAGACGACATGCTGAACAAAGAAAATGTCAAGAGGTCAAGCTGAGCCTCAAACTGTTTATTTAGTCTTTGGACCGCACTAGCAGCAATCACAAACTAACAAGCACGAACGAGTCACAAACACTCGGTCTTCAGAGAGGTCTCACAGCAGAGGATGTTGTTTCACAGCAGGGAATACCGGACTCTCCAATAGCCACACTATTTAAGTCCAGAAATTGAAAATAAATAAGGTGAATGGCTGAAGGGTGTGAATTAGTCCCCTAGTGGGTCACAGACCGAAATAATGTTTTGCTGTCAGTCAGCTCTAATACACTGGTGTGGACCACTGAGCAAAATTCCTGACAATCACACATCCCATTCCGTCAGATAAGGATGATCGATCAGCTCCTGGAAAAACAAAACAAAAAAGAAACGCTTGATGGATGGATGGATGGATGGATGCATGTTCAGGGGCTGATAAACTCAGGCGTCTCTTTCCGGAAGAGGACATCAGAGACAACTAATTTCAACTGAAGTCAGTTTAATGCAATTTAAGTTGAAATGACTTAAAGGAATAGTTCACTTAAAATTTGAAATGCTGTCATCACTTACTCACCCTCAAGTGGTTTCAAACCTGTATGAATTTCTTTCTTCTGCTGAACACAAAATAATATATTTTCAAGAATATCGCTAGACATTGACTTCCATAGTATTTTCTTTCCTACTATGGAAGTCAATGGGGTCCATCAACTGTCTGGTTACCGACATTCTTATACATATCTTCCTTTGTGTTCAGCAGAAGAAAGAAATTCATACAGGTTTGAAACAACTTGAGGGTGAGTAAAGCTGCGTTCACACTGCAGGGCTTAATGCTCAATTCAGATTTTTTTTAAAAGATCGCTTTTTTTGCAAGGCCGTTCACATTTCCAATTAAATGCGACCTTTTGTGATCTCCTGTGTGAACGTGAACGTGAAATGACCCAGAAGTGACCCGCATGCGCAGAAGAGAACTCAACGGTCAACGACGTCACTTGTTGTTTGCGGAAGTAGCTAAACATGGATGTCAACAGTGGAGCTCGTTTAGCGATATTAAAGTTATTTTCCCAACGGAGCCAGCACAATTACAATCTTCTCGTTTTAAGAAGAAAATTAAAAAGAAGGAGGAGAGCAAGGTTTTTGGCCATGGCGTTTTGTGGAGCAGTGGTAGCAACGTCGGTACAGAGCTCGGGTGCGGAGTCGCAGCCAGGAGTGGTGGGATACTGATGTGAGTGGCTTCACTAATACAGAATTCATCAGTAACTTCCGAATGACCAGATCCACCTTCGATTATGTTTGTGAGCGCCTTCGATTAACTCTGTCAAGGGAAGAGACACGTCTGCGGCGGCCCATAACAGTGCAGAAACGCGTTGGAGTTGGAGTGTATTGGCTAGCAACAGGTGCGTGCTATCGTACGATAGCTAACTTCTTCGGCATAGCCAATCGTCCGCCATAGTTGTTGTTTATCTTCTCATTCCCGCCTACTTCAACGCAGAATTATGACGTTTGTCGCGTATCAATGACGTGCGGGTCGGATACATGCGACCTGGCCGTTCAGACTGAAGTCGCATTTCAAAAGATCGGATACGTATCGGATTTGGACCACATACCCAAGTGGCCTGGGTCGCATTTCAAAAGATCGGATCTGTGTCGTTCAGACTGTCATGAAAAGATCAGATACAGGTCGCATAGAATTGGGTCGTTTCAGCCTGCAGTGTGAACGTAGCCTAAGTGATGACAAGATTCTTTAATTTTTAGGTGAACTATTCCTTTAAACATCCAAGTTGATTGTCCTTCATTTAAGGTAGCAACTTTTTGTTTTACAGTGTATACAGTGTAATCCTGCAAATTAATCCTAATAACAGGAATAATAGCAAGATTGTTCACAGCAGGTGACAGTCATTTTCTTAGTTGAAGGGGTGAATTGTGAAAACAAATAAATAAATTTGTGGTGATTGAATGTCTTTAGAGGTTTGAGGTGGATAAAGTTCTGGTCCTGATCTGTAGGAGGCGATAAATCGCACTGAATAGTGACTTCAAATGAATTAATGTGTCATAGAGTACAGAAGACTTTGGAGATGCCACCAGGCCATGTGATGATCCCTTAACCCTACCCTTGACTATTGAGATGCGTAACAATAAATTTACTATAAACACAATTAGGTTTGACTCCGCTTTCTTTGGGGCAGCATAGCATTTTTAAAGAGTTTCCGAAGTGTTTTGTTTTGAAGGAGTGAAACGATCCTGGCCGATGCATAGACTCAAGCGCTCGGAAAAAGATTGTGAACCGTACCTGGCCTCGTCCTCATCCTCCAGATTACAATATTCCTCTTTGACAGCTTTACGCCTGCACGGGTTAAACAGAGGGGCAATCGCCGGACCATCAATCTCCGAACGAGGCAGGCCCCATTAAACGGGCCGGGCACCATAAATATTAGTAACCAGCTATAAGTGTGTGTGTGTGTGTGGGGGGGGAGCTACAAAGCTACAATGCAGAGCTAATCATCAATTCATCACGATGTGCCCCACTATTCACCTCCGCCCAAGCTGGACGCAGACGGCCCCCTCCCCCCAATCAACTGTAAAACCGTCAATGCCTTCGGACGGATTAAAAAAATATAATACAGTGTATTCGTTTTAAATGTGCTATGGGAGACTCAGGCGCTCGGCACTCCCAATTACAGAGATTTGGTCGGGCAGCGCTGCAATATTTAATATTGGATTTGAGAGGCTCTCAATCAAAATGGAAGACAATTTGACTGATGATGAATAAAAGGACGAGGAAAAGGGAGGGAAAAATGTGAACTGTGGAACATATCCACTGAGAGGAATGAAGCTGGATCCATCTATAAATTCAACAAATGTATACAAGGGGTTATACGTGGAATAAATATCGGATACATCCAGAGATTGAAAAGATTTACATGCACCTGATGGCAAATAAAGGTCTGAGGTTAGCAGGGTCCAAGTGTCTTAAAAAGTTGAGATGATCTGAACCGTGGTTTGGCGGCAACTACACACGCACAGACACATTGGCCCTGTCCCAAATGGAACACATGATGATGTCAAGTCATCTAAAGGCATTCACTGGCAAGTATCCCTTAAGTTCACAAGAGTGTGCCATGTGTCATTTTATGATTATGAAGGGTCACAAACACCCTCATTGTGGCCGCTAGGTGTCCTTTTGCAGAGATCGCACTTGTACGGTCTTAATGCTGCATGAAATCCACATGTTGGTGCCATAACAGCAGGTGACTACCCAACAGAGGAGGGCGGCAAACGTCCAGATCATGCACTTGGTGACCTTGCAAACTTGAGGCAGTGTGCAGCGCACAAGAGCACAGGGTGTTACCGTCAAGATTGAAACACAATAGGCCACTTGACTTGTCTTTCCCACACTGACCATGGGGTGGTGTTCCATTTGTCAGTTTGCAAAAGGGTGCTCACTAGTCCCTTCTAAGTGGGCATCATGTCGGAACTGGTTCAGAACTCAAAGGAAAGACATGACAGCGGTCTATGCAGCATTGGACTCAGAGGACAGAAAGAGTCTAAAGGCCACAACTGATGTGAACTTAAAGATTTGCCTTTGTCACACTGACCGTACCATGGAGTGTCCCATTTGTCAGTTTGCAAAAGGCTGCTCACGAGTTCCTCCTTTGAGGTCGCCATGTTCCCTCAATGTGTCCTTTTTTTGCACATCTTTTCCAAGATCCATCCCTTGTCTCGTTGTAGCTCATCTATTCCCTCCTTCTCTCCCCTACCTTCCTCACTGACTCTCCTTTAGGGAACTTTTTTCTGGATTTGTGAGTAAACTCCTCTGGGAGTGCTGAACAGGGGGTCTTTTGTGCGCCGCCCCTCTCTGAGGTAGACCAACACACTGAGAACTCTGTTCTCAAGCCTGGGGAAAAGACAAGTAATGCAACCTGCCAAACACCATCCACGAGAGAAAGGGTCATCAGGGAGAGAAGGAAAGAGTTAAGAGTAAGATACTCTGAAAGTTTAAAGCCCACATCCAACGCTGACATGGGCGGACATGCTACTTTCATGGTAATTAAAACCACACATGTTTGCACATGAAGAACAAGCCATATATTTGAAGAATAAATCAGGGTCCAGCTAAGGAAATTAAGCAGCCTTTTTCCATGCCACGGCTCTGACGGGGACTGAGCGGGCTTAACAACGACATTGGGGGACAGGGCTACCTGGGAGGGCTGAGAAAAGCTCTCCAGCGTTTTACAAACGCCACACTGTGCTCCTATAAAACGGCTCATTTCCACCCCGCGGTGGAGCCGCCAACCTCAGCAAGCCGGGGCTGTGGGCGGCCGTGATTTATGAGTGTGTAGCGCCTGTTCTCTCCCTTTCTTTCCTCCTCACCCTCTTTCCCTCGCAGCGTGAGTGTTGCAGGGCTCAGCACAGGAGTGACAGAGAACAGAGGAGGCTCATGTTGTC
The DNA here is from genome assembly GCF_951802725.1 of Rutilus rutilus. NCBI lineage: Eukaryota > Metazoa > Chordata > Actinopteri > Cypriniformes > Leuciscidae > Rutilus > Rutilus rutilus. Next base: position 18,587,006 of record NC_140233.1, read on the forward strand.
ACTCTCCCAGCCAAAGCTCAGAGCTGTTTTCTGCCCTCTGAGCTACCTCTATATTAATGAGCTCAGAATTCCTCTATACGGCAAGACTGTTAGCAGACTTCACAGAGAGAGAGAGAGAGAGAGAGAGAGAGAGGGAGGGGGGGGGGAGTCTACAAATTACAATTACTGTAAGGCCACTAGGGATGCAACAATTACAACTTACAAAAATTAAATCTTGATAACTGTTTCATATTATGTCGGCATTTCTCATGAAATATATGAAAACTTACGAAAGCTTGTAATGTTATTAAAATTACATATGCAGAAATGTCATTACAATCACAACTTATCAGCATAGAAATTGTGAGTTAATGAAATTTCAACATGCATAAGTTCGAATAAAATTTCAACTTTAGTCAATGTTGTAATTACTACAACTTACAAATGCAGAAATTTCATGATGTACTATAACAAAATAACCATATAACTCCTGCGACTACATAAGACAAGCGATTTTGAAAATGGATGGATATGGATGGATTAATAACATAACTTCATCAAAATGTATTAACTTATGTTGAAATTTTAACTACTGAAAACAGATATACACACACACACACACACACACACACACACACACACACAACGAAATAACAACTTACGAACACAGTAATTAAGCAGAATTGTCAACTTACAAATCTCATAACTAAATGAAATTTCCTAAATTTTTGACTTGCGATTAACTTAAAATGACTAAATTATTAAACAAATACATTTACTTCATACAACAAATATCATTATTTACATTAAGAGTACTTCATTACAACTTATAAATATCTACAAGTTTGTATAGGGAATTTTTTTCATTTATTAATGTGCTGTAGTTACCGTTTAAATCATTTTCTGAAGAATGTCACTAACGGAATACACTTCAGTATATAATTAGACTGAACATTAGCAGTTAGTAACAAACATTCTCCCCACTTGGATGTATAAAGTTATATCAAAAGTTCCCTGGCTCTTTAGAACAGAACACTGAACAAACTCAAACAATCTCTCAAGACGTTAATTCCATTTTTAGCCTTACTGACAAACAAACATACCACATTAACTCTACTTACACCAAGAGACACACACACACACACACACACACTAACAGTTGTGACAGGAGGCAAAATTGATAGTGCCCAGGTCTAGGATCTGACACTGAGACGCGTTTGTTCCTATTTGTTGATTGCTATTGATTTTCTTTGATACTTCATTTAAAAATCAATAGTTGGAAGAGAGAAAAACAGGCATGCTTTACACATACTTTAACATACTATTGTACAGTAGAGAAGCCTTCAGTTTTGGCAGCGTGGTGGCAACCAATTAGGAGAAAAGCTCTTAACAGGTGAAAGTGGGGGAGTGGTGGGGAGGGGCTAACAGATCGATTCTCACTTTTTCCTCCCCAATCACAGAGAGTGGCCATAAATTAAGCTCATCAGTGTTGCCGCGTGGACAGCCAGGATGCACATCGCCTCTGCTCTCCATCTCCTTGTCACTCATAAAGCTCTCATAAGCAACAACACCACGCTTTAGCCACACAGAGTGAGGGAGGGAGATCAAGAAAAGAAAGAGAGAAGAGAATGTGATCGCATCACCTTGAGTTCATGCGTGCCCGCAGTTTCTTGGCCTTTTTCCGAGCTTTCTGTCTCTCTTCTCCATCTTTCGCACTGTCGGAGGGCACGCTGCTGTCGGTCATGATGTCTACGATGTACTTTTTTTGAGACAGGTGTTCCTGAGGAAAAAAACAAAAACAAAAAAAGACAATTCAATTATGTAAATGCTTTCATATTAGAGCTTTTTTATTTTATTTTATTTGACTAGTGTTTTCTAAATATTTCATATGTGTTATTTGCTCTTGTCATTTTTATTACCAGCTTAACTTATTTCAGTTTGTTGCTATTGCAACATTTCTCATTTTCGTAAGTTTTTAATAGTGCTTTCAAACCGATTAATCGCGTCTAACAAAAGTTTTTTTTTTACATAATATATGTGTGTATATGTATAAATATATGTGTGCGTATATACATTATATATATATATATATATATATATATATAACCCACTGTATATGTATGTGTGTGTATATATATATATATATATATATATATTAGGGCTGTCAAACGATTAATCGCATCCAAAATAAAAGTTTGTGTTTACATAATTTATGTCTGTGTACGGAGTATAATTATTTTCTATATATGAATACACACACATGCATATATATATTTAAGAAAATGTGTTATTTATATATAAAATATTTATATATAACATATATTATATATAATATAAATATATATACACAGTATATACATGCAAATATTTCTTAAATATATACATGCATGTGTGTGTATTTATATATAGAAAATAATTATACACCGTACACACATGTATTATGTAAAAATAAACTTTTATTTTGGATGCGATTAATCGCGATTAATCGTTTGACAGCCCTAATAATATATATATATACACACACACACACACAGACATATATATAATATATATAAATATAATAATACAAACACACGCATATATTATGTAAACAAAAACTTTTGTTAGATGTGATTTATCGATTTCACAGCACTAGTTTTTGAGTTTAGGTTTTTCATCCAATATTTATTTTAGCTTCAATTTTACTGAAAATTATTTTGAACAGTTTTAATTCATTTGAATGGCAGGGAAAGGTCATATAAATAATATTTGAGTTTTGACTCAAACATACCAACTGGACACAAACAATATACTGTACATTGGGAAGCAAACACACAAAGTGTGCTCACAGACATGAGGTGGTGGGATGAGAAGGCTTAATCAAAGTTTGATTGAACTAGTCCATATTTTGCCAAGAAAAAGCACATTAGATTCATTACAGCTCCATAGAGAGACCTCTCAGTTCAAAGCCACGTGCCTCTAGAAAAGTCCCAACAGGACAATGACGACACGTGGGTGTGTCGGAACAGAACGACAAGAGAAGAGATCAAACATCAAAACGTCAATTCCGCAGGACCTCTCCACACAGCACATGTCCAAAGGCAGGGCTTCAACTCCCACACTAGATGTAAAGTGGAGCACCTCCATTGAAAGTCCAGGTGTTAAGCTCTTTGTGTGGCATGTAAAGTCCTCCCGGCCCAGGCATTGTGCTCCACAATTATGAAGGCATCTCCTCCACTCGCTGCTGGCATTAAGGCGGCGGAAGTGCTGAGGGGGGAGAGAGGTATAGCTTTCCGTCTCTTTCTGATGATGCCGATATTTCCATGGGAAGAAAGACGGATGTAACTCAATTTCGGACGAAGTGATGCATGCGCCAGAAAGCAATTATCCAATTATTCTGTCATCCGGCACCTCGCAGGATGGGAGCAGCGGGTGAGATAGATAAGAGTTCCCACTCTGAGTCGATACTTCAGAGGCCGTATGCTAACGGAGGATGGGAGCCAAAAACCTACTAGGTTGATTCTGGAGCTCTTCAGAAACCTGGGCACGCGCACTGGATGAGGCAAATACAGTACATATCCTGGTTCCTCATTTAGGTTACAGTTACAAAGGTAGACCAATTATCAGAAGGAATGGGATATTGTAACAAATGAGTTTTCAGCTCTGTTGAAGGTAGAAGAATCTTTACCATAATATCTCATGAAGTGCATTTACAGGCACTACAAAAGTTTGGCTTTAGTCGGACTAAAGCAATAACTTTTTAAAATGCCACGTAAATGGTTTAAACTGAATGACTGTTGTGATGTTGGGACTAAAGGTGCAGTCACATTAGGAAAATGTTAGTGCAATTTCACAGATAAAAAAAAAAGTCCCTTGACTCTTGTCAATAGTCTAGTATGTATGAAGCACACCTTTCAATCCAAGCAGCTTTCAATCCGTCTGACCAACTTGAACCATTTATGAAATAAATCGTAGTGGGTAAAATCCTGCATTTTGCCTGTGAAAATTCACAGAACCACTGTAATTGTGACCACACCTTAATAGATAATGCAATTGTTGCTTGGCTTTGTCCAGCATGTTTATACATTAATCAGGTTATAATTGGCCTTGGTGTTGTGCATTTGTTTCCAAAGACAGACATGTAATGTATTTAATGCTTCAAAAACCCACAGTAGCTTGGTGCATGTAAATAAACATACACTGATCGTACATACAACATGTTTAATTCTGTCATCATTTACTCACACTCTTGTCATTCCTGTATGACTTTCTGTCTTCTGTGGAACACAACAGTTGTTTCTTTTTTAGTGCGTACAATGAAAGTCAATGGGGTCCAACATTGATTTGGCCCCAACTTTCTTCAAAACATCTTTGTTCCGCAGAAAAAAAAAGTCATAGGTTTGGAACGAAATTGAGGGCGAGTAAATGATGACAGATTTTAAATTTTTGGTTGAACTATCTCTTTAAGATAAAAGTCTATGGGACTTTTAACCGGTTTTATCGTCCATGTCAGCTTGGCATCATTCATGTCTAGGGCCAATGGTAAGGGACGAGTTATGTAATGTTAGTAAATAACTAATAAGAAGGCGGAGAGAGAACTGAACATTTGCACAAACATCGGCTCTCCATTTCTTCCAACAGCTCTTCACAAGGTACATTAACTTCGAACAATAACGAAGCGAACAATAACAAAGTTTTAACGACCACAGCCAACACTGTCTCGAATGCTTGACACCTGTCCTTAATGAATTAGTTTGAGACAAATGTGACAAATTGCCATACGAACCTCCGTTTGAAATCTGTACATTTGCATCATATAGTGTTTCAAATGGATGAGTGATCGTGTGTGCGTGTGCTTGAGGAGGCATCTCCCCCGTGTCCCTCGGGAACAGGAGTCGAGCCCTGCAGTCATAACCATTGCCTCCCTGTGGCCAGAGAGGCATCTGTTGAGTAATCTCTCTGAAAGGCGATCTACTTCGCCTGCCGTTCACTTAATGGGATTGTTTCTATAACACCTCAAAGACGTGCACCATCTTGAGATTATAAAGAGGGGTTTGGAGGAGAGGGGAGCAGCACAAACACAGATCTGTGAGGAGACCACGACTGGAGCTAAGCTCATAATGTGCAAGTGAACCCGAAGTACGGTAAACCATTATGGCAATAGTCAATCGCTTCAATAGTCTGAGACTTGAACAGAATTTAATTAAAGAATATATTTTAAGAGAAAGTCATGTCATAACACCACAGCTCTGGTTTTACAGAAAAAAGATTTTACAGATTTCATATTTAGATTTTCTAAATGATTTGGGTCTTTCCTTGAAGGGATAGTTCACCCCAAAAATGAATGATAGAATTAAAAAATTTCACCCTCATGCCTCATTTTGGTTCCTCCATTGACAGCTACGTAACTGCCACTTTGACGCTTCAAAAAATTAATAAAGAGATCATAAAACTAATCCATATTATGAATTAAGCGGTTTAGTCCCAAAAATTTCTGAAGAGACATGATCGCTTTATATGATGAACAGATAGAATTTTGCCTTTTATTCACATATAAACATTGATCAACTCATTCATCAGTTGTGGTAAACGGAAGCTCAAGCAAGTTAACTTGACATGTAAGAACCAATGAGGTTAATTCTCGTGTTACGCAGCATGTTTGAGCTTCTGCAAGAACCAATGAGGTTCATTCTCGTGTTACGCAGCATGTTTGAGCTTCTGCAAGAACCAATGAGGTTCATTCTCATGTTACGCAGCATGTTTGAGCATTAGCAAGAATCAATGAGGTTCATTCTCGTGTTACGCAGCACGTTTGAGCTTTTGCAAGAACCAATGAGGTTCATTCTCGTGTCACGCAGCACGTTTGAGCTTCAGCAAGAACCAATGAGGTTCATTCTCGTGTTACGCAGCATGTTTGAGCTTCTGCAAGAACCAATGAGGTTCATTCTCGTGTCACGCAGCACGTTTGAGCTTCAGCAAGAACCAATGAGGTTCATTCTCGTGTTACGCAGCATGTTTGAGCTTCTGCAAGAACCAATGAGGTTAATTCTGGTGTTACGCAGCACGTTTGAGCTTCTGCAAGAACCAATGAGGTTCATTCTCGTGTTACGCAGCACGTTTGAGCTTCAGCAAGAACCAATGAGGTTCATTCTCGTGTTACGCAGCATGTTTGAGCTTCTGCAAGAACCAATGAGGTTCATTCTGGTGTTACGCAGCACGTTTGAGCTTCTGCAAGAACCAATGAGGTTCATTCTGGTGTTACGCAGCACGTTTGAGCTTCTGCAAGAACCAATGAGGTTCATTCTGGTGTTACGCAGCACGTTTGAGCTTCTGCAAGAACCAATGAGGTTCATTCTCGTGTTACGCAGCACGTTTGAGCTTCAGCAAGAACCAATGAGGTTCATTCTGGTGTTACGCAGCATGTTTGAGCTTCAGCAAGAACCAATGAGGTTCATTCTCGTGTTACGCAGCACGTTTGAGCTTCAGCAAGAACCAATGAGGTTCATTCTCGTGTTACGCAGCATGTTTGAGCATTAGCAAGAACCAATGAGGTTCATTCTGGTGTTACGCAGCATGTTTGAGCTTCTGCAAGAACCAATGAGGTTAATTCTGGTGTTACGCAGCACGTTTGAGCTTTTGCAAGAACCAATGAGGTTCATTCTCGTGTCACGCAGCACGTTTGAGCTTCAGCAAGAACCAATGAGGTTCATTCTCGTGTTACGCAGCATGTTTGAGCTTCTGCAAGAACCAATGAGGTTCATTCTCATGTTACGCAGCATGTTTGAGCATTAGCAAGAATCAATGAGGTTCATTCTCGTGTTACGCAGCATGTTTGAGCTTCTGCAAGAACCAATGAGGTTCATTCTCGTGTTACGCAGCATGTTTGAGCTTCTGCAAGAACCAATGAGGTTCATTCTCGTGTTACGCAGCATGTTTGAGCTTCTGCAAGAACCAATGAGGTTCATTCTCATGTTACGCAGCATGTTTGAGCATTAGCAAGAATCAATGAGGTTCATTCTCGTGTTACGCAGCACGTTTGAGCTTCTGCAAGAACCAATGAGGTTCATTCTCGTGTTACGCAGCACGTTTGAGCTTCAGCAAGAACCAATGAGGTTCATTCTGGTGTTACGCAGCATGTTTGAGCTTCAGCAAGAACCAATGAGGTTCATTCTCGTGTTACGCAGCACGTTTGAGCTTCAGCAAGAACCAATGAGGTTCATTCTCGTGTTACGCAGCATGTTTGAGCATTAGCAAGAACCAATGAGGTTCATTCTGGTGTTACGCAGCATGTTTGAGCTTCTGCAAGAACCAATGAGGTTAATTCTGGTGTTACGCAGCACGTTTGAGCTTTTGCAAGAACCAATGAGGTTCATTCTCGTGTTACGCAGCACGTTTGAGCTTTTGCAAGAACCAATGAGGTTCATTCTCATGTTACGCAGCTCGTTTGAGCATTAGCAAGAATCAATGAGGTTCATTCTTGTTACGCAGCACGTTTGAGCATTAGCAAGAATCAATGAGGTTCATTCTTGTTGCGCAGCACGTTTGAGCTTCAGCAAGAACCAATGAGGTTCATTCTCGTGTTACGCAGCATGTTTGAGCTTCTGCAAGAACCAATGAGGTTCATTCTCGTGTCACGCAGCACGTTTGAGCTTCAGCAAGAACCAATGAGGTTCATTCTCGTGTTACGCAGCATGTTTGAGCTTCTGCAAGAACCAATGAGGTTAATTCTGGTGTTACGCAGCATGTTTGAGCTTCTGCAAGAACCAATGAGGTTAATTCTGGTGTTACGCAGCACGTTTGAGCTTCTGCAAGAACCAATGAGGTTCATTCTCGTGTTACGCAGCACGTTTGAGCTTCAGCAAGAACCAATGAGGTTCATTCTCGTGTTACGCAGCATGTTTGAGCTTCTGCAAGAACCAATGAGGTTCATTCTCGTGTTACGCAGCATGTTTGAGCTTCTGCAAGAACCAATGAGGTTAATTCTGGTGTTACGCAGCACGTTTGAGCTTCAGCAAGAACCAATGAGGTTCATTCTCGTGTTACGCAGCACGTTTGAGCTTCAGCAAGAACCAATGAGGTTCATTCTCGTGTTACGCAGCATGTTTGAGCATTAGCAAGAACCAATGAGGTTCATTCTGGTGTTACGCAGCACGTTTGAGCTTCAGCAAGAACCAATGAGGTTAATTCTCGTGTTACGCAGCACGTTTGAGCTTCTGCAAGAACCAATGAGGTTCATTCTCGTGTTACGCAGCACGTTTGAGCTTCAGCAAGAACCAATGAGGTTAATTCTCGTGTTACGCAGCACGTTTGAGCTTCTGCAAGAACCAATGAGGTTCATTCTCGTGTTACGCAGCACGTTTGAGCTTCAGCAAGAACCAATGAGGTTCATTCTCGTGTTACGCAGCATGTTTGAGCATTAGCAAGAACCAATGAGGTTCATTCTGGTGTTACGCAGCACGTTTGAGCTTCTGCAAGAACCAATGAGGTTCATTCTCGTGTTACGCCGCATGTTTGAGCATTAGCAAGAACCAATGAGGTTCATTCTCGTGTTACGCAGCATGTTTGAGCTTTTGCAAGAACCAATGAGGTTCATTCTCGTGTTACGCAGCACATTTGAGCTTCTGCAAGAACCAATGAGGTTCATTCTTGTGTTACGCAGCACGTTTGAGCTTTTGCAAGAACCAATGAGGTTCATTCTCGTGTTACGCAGCATGTTTGAGCATTAGCAAGAACCAATGAGGTTCATTCTCGTGTTACGCAGCATGTTTGAGCATTAGCAAGAACCAATGAGGTTAATCAGGTTTGGATGAGCTTCGGTTTATGTTCGCTGATCAATGTTTATATATGAATAAAAGCCTAAATTCAATCTGTTCATCATATAAATCTATCGAGTCACTTCAGAAAATTCTAATTCAAAAGTGGTAGTTGCATAGCTATCTATGGAGAGTACAGAAAGCTCTTAGATTTCATCAAAAAGATTTGTGCATAATAAACTACATAAAATATGTATGCTCTAGAAAAAGGACAATGTGGCATATGACGACCTATCAAATTCGATGGACAGGTGATGGACTGGTGTCCACTTGCACAATGCACATGGTGACAATAGGAGACTTGAGAGATATAAAAAAGTGACAGAAACCAGCCTGTGGGCTAGAACACCCGAAAAAACCACAGTGCTTTCTGTGGGGCGTAATGAGAGACAACTCCAAACATCACACCTCCGCCGATGCTCAGGGGCCATGATGAAGCGCTCACTGTCACACTGATACATGTCCCATCCTCCACTCTTTTGTGTGACACAAAAGACCCGGCAAAAGATGTCTTTCCCCCAATGTGAAACAGACAGCTGTTTGTCATTCAGGTACAATGTAATGACAGAAGGTATAAGGTAACCAACCAACGACGTACACAAAAAAACTTGACTTGTACATCCCTTGCAGGATTACATTCTAACACTGGATGCATCATGTGACATGACGTCTTTGTTTTGAAAGGAGGATGATTAAATAACTGATATATTTTGGGTTCTAATTTGATGTTTAGTGGTAGAAATAAAACAACAACAACAACAACACTATTAATATTATTATTATTATTAATAGCATAATATATTAAATGTAATATTTATCATTAAGATAATAATTAATAGTTTTGCAATTTCATAAAACACTGGGCTGTCAAATTACATTTTTTAAATCAAATTAATCACATCAAATTTGGCTGAGAAATTACCCACAAAAGATAAAGTCATTATTGTGTTAAATGAGAAAATCATTAAATAGACATTACAAAAAAATGTTTCAATTCAACAGAATTTATTACACAAACTTTAGACTACAGCAGCCATGCTTTTATTTTTGCCCTGATATTTTGAATTTTAGGGGCGTTCGACCTGCATTTTATAGGGTCCATCATGCAGTGAGTTGTTGCCCTGCTTCATGTTCTTCACCAATCTACACCAATCAACCGTATGAAATGTAAGATGAACTTCGTATGCCATTTGAAGGTGGGCGCCCCCCGGGGCGGGTTATAAATCGCATTATTATATAATTATTATAATTTTTAATTATGTAATATACTACCTTTTAACCAATCAGGTCAACGTGTGATCGTCAACGAGTGGATCTCTGAGCTGGTGTGAGTGAGTGGAGGCGGGGCTAATTTGCATATTCATAGAACCACGTATACTAAATGAGGCAGGGGTGTAGAGTTACATTCAAGGCACTTTAAGGCATGACGAAAAATGTTTCAAGGAAAAAAGGCTTAAATAAGTCATTTTGGTGATCAAAGATGAGTTTTAAGGGATAAAATGATTGACTACAGGGGGACTTTAAATTAACATCCCCTATATTATATATATATATATATATATTAAATACTGTTTATAATATATGTTAATATTATGTTATTATGTTTATATTCAGTATGTTCAATATAATATATTTCTATTGAATAAATCCATGAGCACTTGTGTGCCAGCCACTAGACTAGGCCACGACTCTGAAAAACTGTGATATTTTAGCCTGAATAACTCAACGTTCAGCTGTGTTTCTTCTTGATCTGGCGTCAAAGGTTGAGGATAAATAAAATTCCTATGTGTCAAACACAACGGGCCTAGAGCGGCGATATATCACATTAAACCAGAACAGATGACAACCAATAAAGGATAATATAGAGTCCAAGAGGCAATCCAAGTATCCTGCAGCCACACTGATCCATTGCTGTTGATAATCGCTGTATTTTCAATTTAACTCCAGAGTCTTTCAAATAGCGAAATATGACTAAATACGAGGACAGACGGAGGCTCTGGACCCGCTTCCGCTGAAAAACTACGTTGTGACCTCTGCACGGTTCAGCCAACCATCTTAGTTTTAATTAAAAATCTTTCATAACGGCAAGAATTATGGAAGTGCCGACTGGAAAATAGTTGGCGGTTGTGTGAATGAAATACTGCACACCAAAATGAGCAAAGACATAAATAAGGAGCACCTTATTGCGTCCATCGCAAGACTATCCAAACAAGTCCTGTGGGCCAGGTTTCCTTAAAATGCAGCAACTGTGAATGAATTACCAAAATTGCACATTTTGACATATATTGCTGATAAACTCCTAGAGAAGAAAAAATAAGTAGTGTGTTCTTTTCCAATAAGAGCCAAGGACACGGTAATGAACTCTAGGACAAATTTACAGTTCAGACACCCTGAAGTTTCCAATTTTGCTAATTCCGCTGACTGTTACAGATCGTGGCGTATATAAATCACAGGTAAACGGTGTCCTTTTGTGCGTAAACCAAACGAACGCTGTTTAAAAACTAGTTCCATGTGAACAGTTAATTCAATTAAATACATCAAGCTCTACAATTCGGACAGACCTCATTAAGTCAGCCGCACCTGACGCGAGTCGCACGCTTGCGAGACGTGGTCGGTGGCTCGACTGTGTGTTTATCACACTGTCAGGCAGAGAAATAGGTGGCTGCGGCCAAGGCTAATGATTTAGAGGCAGCACTGGGGGTTTAAATATTACTCGCTGAGAAAAAGGTTTGAATGAAGGAGGTCCAGGGGCCAAAGGTGCGACATATAGCACCAACAGTTGTCAGCCGTACAAAGAAGCCCAGTGTGAAAGCCAATCTCATATTGCGGTGAGAGATCCCGCATTTAACGAGCCGCGTTCAGGGGAGAGGCACTCAGTCAAGCCCAGAGACAAGGCAGGGTGATCTCACCCCGCGCCATACACACAAACACTATTAGTGTTGATTCGCTCTGAGCCTTTTATGGTCCCACAAACCAAGAAAAATATGGGAAAGTTGGTGTTGATCCTCTCAACCTTTACAGATATGATAAATGATGTGCAAAATCATAAAATGAAACGTCTTCCCTAAAAATGAAGTTGAATGTGTGTGTGTGTGCGCTGTTTGTGTGTCTGTGAGAAACATAAGCAAGAGTGACATCTTTCACATGAAGTAAATACATTTTCAAGTAATGTTTTAAACTGTTAATAAATATAATGAATTCATATTTGTAAGCAAGATTAGAATTAAGTGGTATATTTTGTTTTAATTTAACAAATGTGTAATAATTGTTTGTATATTTTTGTATTTATAATTTACATAAAAAATAAATAAAAAAAAAGACATTTTGGGGGAAGAATTGTAATAATGACAAATAAACCAATTCAATACAGAATTACTGTTATTAGTGCTGTCAATCGATTAAAATAAATAATTAATAGCAGATTTTTTCTGTAATTAATTGTGATTAATCGCACCTAACATTAAAGTTTTTAATATATTTTCTATATTGTAATAATTTCACATTTAATCTCCAAATTAACGTAGAAACAACAGAGACAGTAGCCTATATTGTAAATATTTGTTTAATGGCATCTTTTTATATATAAAATATCATATATATATATATATATATATATATATATATATATATATATATATATATATATATATATATATATATATATATATATATAGTAAAAAATAAATCCTCAATTTGGCATTTTATAATAATATTTGTATTTTTTTAAATTAAATATTTAATAAAATGTACATGTAATTTATGCACTTAATATGCATCAAATCTTACAAACTCTCTGCAGTTTCACTATGAACTCCTATGGGTTGAACCCTGGTTTCTTCAGTGTTTTTAGTGGGGTAAACTCACCACCTCCTCGTCCGACAGCTCCCGCCCTTGAATGCTGCTGCTGTCCCGCACTGCCTGCTGGTGCCCCTTACCCTTAATGTGACTGAACAGGTGGACCTCAGAGGAGATCTGCAACACAAACGCACAGGCCGGAGATCACAAGAGGCAGTTCGCCAAAAATAAAGCCGTGGGCCTGAAACATACCAATCTACCACACAATACATTTGGGCATCATTCATGGACTGACAGTTCTCAGGTGTCAAGACATATGTTCCAACCCTTTAAAGCTGAATATGATCCCTTGATCCTGACAGACATCTGCAGAGCTGACAGACATATCTCATAAGAACTAGAAAATCTGAAAACACTGACGAATAACTAATAACTAAAGAGCTTTGACACCTCCTTTTCGAATGTATCAGCGCCCCAAGCACTGTTTTTACCAGCTCGAATATCACCTCTTGAGTTTGTAGAGCAGCTCACCTGTCCTGAAAACTCCAGAGGTCATGTGAAAAGCATAGAAGACTCCTACTCCATTGAATGTCTCTATTATTCATGTAATGGTTCTGTTCGCCGCGAGAAACCGGGGTGGTTAAGCTAAGTGCTAAACGATCTGAGCTGGTAAGCAAAAGGTTGACGGTTCAAACCCGATCTTGAACTACCACCATCAAAACATCTCTTTTTTGCGTTCCACACAAGAAATAAATAGGGTTTGAACTACATGCGGTTGAGTAAATGACAACATTTTCATTATTGAGTGAATAACCGAAAAGGTTGCAAACCCCAGAAAAGGTGATCACTTTTGTGCATTTGATCGACAGTTAAAGGAATAGTTCACCAAAATACATTTCACTGACTTTCATTTTGTGGAACAAAACAGACGATATTTTGAAGAATGTTTTTTTTTTTTTTTTTTCATATTATGAACCCATTATTGACTAACGTAACCCAAAAATGACAAAGGTTGTTTGAAATTGATCTACACGAGCTGAATGGAAAGTGTTTTGTTTTGTTTTTAACCTTTTTTGTGTTCTGTAGAAGATAAACATCGTACAGGTTTGCAATGATATGAGATTGAGTAAATTATCCGATAATCTAAATGGAAGCTTGTTTCCGCCACAAAATAAAACATTTTAAAAGATAATTGCGACTTTTTATCTCACAATTGCGAGTTTACATCTGGCAATTCTGACTTTATTTCTCAGTATTGCGAGATATAAAGTCAAAATTGCGTGAAATAAAGACGCAATTGCGTGTTATAAAGTCAGAATTGCAAAATATAAAGTCAGAATTGCGTGTTATAAAGTCAGAATTCGGACTTTTTTTCTCGCAATTGCGACTTTATATCACGCAATTCTGACTTTATAACACGCAATTGCGAGTTTATATCTCGCAATTCTGACATCTTTTCTCAGAATTGTGAGATATAAAGTCCAATTCTAAGGAAAAAAAAGACGGACTTTTTTTTTTTTTTTTACCTCAGAATAGTTTAGCGACTTTTTAACACGCAATTCTGACTTTATATTTCGCAATTCTGACTTTATTTCTCAGAATTCTGACTTCATATCTTGCAATTGTGAGAAAAAAGGGGGATTTATATCTCCCAATTGCGACTTTATTTCCCAGAATTGCGACTTTATAACACGCAATTCTGACTTTATATCACGCAATTCTGACTTTATATTTCGCAATTCTGACTTTTAGCGACTTAACACGCAATTCTGACTTTATATCACGCAATTCTGACTTTATATTTCGCAATTCTGACTTTTAGCGACTTAACACGCAATTCTGACTTTATATCACGCAATTCTGACTTTATATTTCGCAATTCTGACTTTATTTCTCAGAATTCTGACTTCATATCTTGCAATTGTGAGAAAAAAATGGGGATTTATATCTCCCAATTGCGACTTTATAACACGCAATTCTGACTTTATATCACGCAATTCTGACTTTATATTTCGCAATTCTGACTTTTAGCGACTTAACACGCAATTCTGACTTTATATCACGCAATTCTGACTTTATATTTCGCAATTCTGACTTTTAGCGACTTAACACGCAATTCTGACTTTATATCACGCAATTCTGACTTTATATTTCGCAATTCTGACTTTATTTCTCAGAATTCTGACTTCATATCTTGCAATTGTGAGAAAAAAATGGGGATTTATATCTCCCAATTGCGACTTTATAACACGCAATTCTGACTTTATATCACGCAATTCTGACTTTATATTTTGCAATTCTGACTTTATAACACGCAATTGCGACTTTATATCGTGCAATTCTGACTTTATATCTCCCAATTGCGACTTTATTTCCCAGAATTGCGACTTTATAACACGCAATTCTGACTTTATATCTCGCAATTGCGACTTTATTTCTCAGAATTGCGACTTTATTTCTCAGAATTCTGACTTCATATCTTGCAATTGTGAGAAAAAAGTCACAATTCTGACTTGATATATCGCAATTGTGAGAAAAAAAGAGTCCGAATTGTGAGATAAAAAGTCGCAATTATTATTATTTATTTATTATTCATTGGCGGAAACAAGCTTCCATAGTTGTGGGTTCAAACCTCAAAAAATAAACTATCATTATTGTGCCCAAGATTAAACCAATTAAAGGAATAGTTCAAAAATCATTTACTCGCCTTCATATTGTTCAAACACATTTACAACTTCCTTCTGTGGAACAATAAAGAAATTTGTTTTAGATGGTTTTGTCCTTATGTAATTCAATGGGGTCCTAAACTTTCAAATGGCAAAAAGACCATAAAAGTAAATTAATCTACACGAGCTGAATGGGAAGATTTTTGAACCTTTTTTTTGTGTTCCGCTGAAGATAAACATCATACAGGTTTGCAATGATATGAGGTTGAGCAGACAATTTTATTTTGAGGTGAGCTTTTCCAATAACGTAAAAGGTTGTGGGTTCACACCTCAAAAAAGAAAAGAAACTATCACTATTGTGCACATGATTAAAACAATTAAAGGAATAGGTCACCCAAAAATAATTTACTCGCCTTCATATTGGTCAAACACATTTACAACTTCCTTCTGTGGAACAAAAAGGATTTTTTTTTTTGCTGATTTTGCCCATATTATTATAGTCAATGGGGTCCAAAACTTCCAAACTGCAAAAAGTACATAAAGGTAAGGAGAAATTAATCTATATGAACTGAATGGTAAAAAATGTAAATCTTTTTTTGTGTTCCATACAGAAAGAAATTCACACAGGCAGGAAACCGACATGACGGTGAGTAAACTAATGCCCTTTTCCTTTAACCGTACTTTAAGGGGACTGAACCTGAAAGTGGCTTTGCATTAAAGTGACCTAAATGAAAAATTCGCAGCAGAATTAAACTTAAAAGTAGGAAAGTTTTTCCTATGGCAGGTGAGGACAACAGTATCTGGATGCTTGTGTTGTTTGTCTCCTTTGAGTACTGGAGTTGAGCCCACACAGGACAGTCTGTGTATAATGTCATTAGCTAGAGTGCTTCCTGCTGACCTAAAGATGATCTCTGGTGTCAGAGCCTGGCCAAGGTCATCTGACATTTTTAACAAGATTTCATTCTCCCCAGCGCTTAATCTGATGTCAGTTTGAAGCTCCAAGGTGTCTGGCCCCAGTTGCAGTAAAAGCTGGGCACGTCAGAGATAAATGCGGCCACTCAAAGATTTGTTGCCTGTCGCTTGAAAAGCATAATCACGCCCAGCTATTAATCTCCGCCTAGAGTTCATGTTTAATGAATGCAGTTAAATTCTCATTTACATGCATTCTCTATGAAAATCCTCTGAATCACCTTGTAGTCTGTGGTTTTATGTACTCTGCCTAGCAAAGCAGCAAAGACAGACTGTCCATCCTTGCAGGAATCGTTGTCTGGAGGGTCCCAAATGTTCATGGGACAGTATTCCTAGTCGCCCCCACTTCAACGGTCTTAAACGTATTAACACCAATCAAAGTGATCAGAGAGAAACTCATAATGCAGTACCTACCACAACGTTACAGAGTGAGCACTGCTTCTTCCGCTCATAAGGGGTGAGTTTGGGAGCGTAGTCCGTGTTGGCGTGTCTTCCGCTGCTCAGCTCGGCGGCCTTCTCTTTCCTCTGCTCGATCTGCTCCATGTGTCTCCGGCTGCTCTCGTCATGCTGAAAACACGTTCCACATGCTAGTAGTGTTGTACGAGGTTTTCGGAAAAGGGGATAAACACTGAAAATGGTGTCAGGAATGGGATTATGATCAATTACCTTCATCTGGATTTTCTTCTGTAGTTCCTCCATGGCCTCCTGCTGAGCAGCACTGAGAGCAGCCAAACGCTCCTCACGGTCCCTGCAGTGTGTATATTAAATGAGACCC
The DNA here is from genome assembly GCF_951802725.1 of Rutilus rutilus. NCBI lineage: Eukaryota > Metazoa > Chordata > Actinopteri > Cypriniformes > Leuciscidae > Rutilus > Rutilus rutilus. The sequence continues at coordinate 18,603,982 of NC_140233.1, forward strand.
TATTATGCAATTTTTTTTAATATATTTTCAATTTTCTTTATTGTGCAATGTTGCAGTTTAAGCATGAAAAAGGTCTGCAAAGTTACAAAGTCACCCCAAAGGGAGATCTCTATATCAGTGCGCACTGTTTCTGAACTCCCTGAAACGCATTGATTGTAGTCTTGAGTTTTCATCCAGGAACAAACATGTCACAATATTTCTCTTTTAAAAAAAACTCCAACCCAAGGCACATGCAAAATAAAGGGGCAAGGCCTGGTGAGTTGTGTTAGTTGTGTGTTGATGGGCCGTGATATTTCCCAAACACGCTCAAAGTGGTTGACCAATCACAACACACTGATCCAGCCGACCAATCAGAGCACACACGCTTTTTCAGAAGGAGGGGCTTCATAGAGACAGGAACTAAACAGAGCGTTACTGACAGACTGGGAAGAGAGGAGCTGCAACAATGTACAATTTGGGGAAACTAATGTGTTTTTTTTTAAAACATTTAAGTATGAAAACCTATTCTAGTAGACCCTAAATACAAAATCAAAAAAGCACACAAAATGGCCTCTTTAAAAAGCTAAAGAAAACAAAACATTCAAAAAGACATGACATCAAACCCATATAGATCTCAAAGCATTCAATTTATACAGGGTTTGTGTGACCTTCAAACTTAAAATTATTATAATTAATAAAATTGTTTATGTATTATTTAGTTACAATTATAGTTTATATCGTGATTCTGATGCAAGAACCAACATACACTAACGTTCAAAAGTAAGGTTTTTTTTAAATGTTTTTTAAAGATGTCACTTATGCTTAATAAAGCTGCATTTATTTGAAAACAAACAATACAGTAAACAGTTATATTATTTCTATTTAAAATAACCATTCTCTATTTGAATGCATTTTAGAATGTAATTTATTCTTTTTTCAGTATCATTACTCCAGTCTTCAGTGTCACATGATCATTCAGAAATCAGTCTAACATTCTGATTTGACACTCAAGAAACATTTATTATTATTAAAAATGCTATTATTAAAAAAGCATTTGTTTGATCTTTTGTAAAAAATGTTTTAATTTACTGTCACTTTTAATATGCCTTTGCTGAATAGAATTATTAATTTGAACTGTAGTGTATACACATTAAAACATTCCCTAAACCAGGCAGTTCCCTAAAAGCCTATTCCTCTGGGTCTTTAGCATTGGCCTTGTGTCTTGCTGAATCGGTATTTTGGTGTGTTTGGCAGGACATGATGCGGACCTGGCTCTCTCTCGTGCTGCGTCTTCCCTCGCCCTCTCTTTCTCCTGCCTCTGCTGCTCGATTCTAGCCTCTTGTTCCCGTCTCTTCATCCGAAGCTCCTCCACACGTGCCTGTCGCTCCGCCTCCAATACCCGCTTACGCTCCTGAAAAAGAGCACACAGTTACACATTTAAAGCACCAAACAAATAAGGGGAACACAGAGACTAGTTCCATACCTGAACGGCTTCATCCCTGGCTTGTTTTTCTTCCTGCCTCCGCTGGCGTTCCTCCTGCAGCTCATTGAGCCGTTGTTCGTATTCGTTTAGTTTAGCCAGGACATCGTGCCTCTTGTTCTGGGCTTCCAGAGTGTTGATGAACGCGATCTCATTCACCTACACAAATCACCAATATAAAACAAAATATGCTGAGCAAAGAGATTTCCTATTGAACTACATTTAACCTCTGGTGCTCTTCGGTCATTTTGACCGAAAAAAAGTTTTTTTTTTTTTTTTTTGGAATGGTACAAAACTTGGTAAAGGTTTTGGCACTTGCTATGTGAACAAAACATAAATAAATCATGAACAGGTTAAATGGTCCTGAAAAAATTGTCACAGTTGTGCTCCTCGCGGTCAAAAATTAAGGCATTGGAAATGAATGGGAGACGAATTTCATCTAGTAAAAACTTTTGGTACTGCGGCCAAACAAAATCTTACTGAAAGCTCATTTTTTGAGATATCAGGCTCAAATTTTGAACACGACTTGTTAAGATTTATGGCTTTGATTTTCTCACAGTTTTAGAGTAATTTTTTTTTTTTATATATATATATTTCATATAAAAACAGAAAATAGTTTAACACATTTTTCATAACAATAAACATAAAATTCTGTAACTTTTTTTAAGTTTAAGTTTGAACTTTTTTCACTTCAGCAAAAATCTGCCAAGTGTCGTCTTAAGTCTGTGCTCTAAAGCAGGGGTCCCCAACCTCCGGACATTTGGTACCGGGCCTCACAGAAAGAATAAATAACTTACCGTATTTTCCGGACTATAAGTCGCTTCGGAGTATAAATCGCATCAGTCAAAAAATGCGCCATGAAGAAGAAAAAACATATATAGCCTAAGTCGCACTGGACTATAAGTCGCATTTATTTAGAAATGTATTTCACAAAAACAAAAAACACAATGTTACAGACGGGACAGTTCTTCGTTACGGACGTGAGCGTTCTGAAAGCGGCACTAAAAGACTGCTTTAAAACTTTCACAGAGACCTCAAACAGAAAGCACAAAGCCTGTCTTTAAATTTAATTTCGTTTTGTATTGTATCTTAATTTTAATCAATGTTTCATCAACCAATTGTCTGGATTTAATAAATAAGAAGTAAATATATTAGAAAATAGATAATCACGACACGGAGGCGCTGGCGCGTGAACTGGAGCTGGTCTCATAAATTAACCGAAACTAAAAGTATAAGGTAGCCTACTTGCCTCACAGACCTGAGACATATATAGAAAGCTTGAAATGTCTACTTTTAAACAGAACAATTCAAAACGAAAGAAAACTGCTTATGTAATCCGTATGAAATGTGCATTTGTCTCTGGTGCGTTCACTACTGCGAGGATCGCGAGTCAGCATCGTCAACTTCATCTTTCCAGCCGACACTGACATAAAAAAACCTGATTTATTAGTAAACAATTAAAATGTCTCCTGCTATATTTTACATATTCATAATCATTCATTTTGCCGGTTCGTTGTGACAGCTTTTAGGTGCTTTATTGGCAGCGCCACCCTTACATGTTACATGAACGCATCAGCACCGAAAACATGGAGAATTTTTTCTTTTGGGGGGCATTTTTGTTTGTGTTCAGGCTTTCTTAGTTTCTTTTTAGGCGCGATGTTACGAGGACGCTGCTATTAAAGTTGCGAGTAGGCCTACACATTGGATTCACGTTTATTATTATATAAAAAAAAATACCCCAGTTTTTATGCCGGTCGTATCATTATATTTTGTTGTATTTATCCGCCACACCTTAAAGGCCGGTCCGTGAAAATATTGTCTGATATTAAACCGGTCCGTGGCGCAAAAAAGGTTGGGGACCGCTGCTCTAAAGCATTCAAGATTTATGACAGTTTAAGTTGGAAATTAAATTTTCAGGTCTATGCTAAAAAAAGGTGAATAAATGGATTATAAATATAGTATAAATATAATTTACAACCATAAAATCCCCTAAAAGTCCAAAAAAACCAAAAACATTATCGAACTAAAATATAGTAAATTAATTTAATAAAAAAAAAAATCATTTATTCTGCAATTTTTGACCGACACGGGAAGAGCACCAGAGGGTTAAACATTTTCTGAAGAAAATCTCCAAGATTGTGCAATCGGAATAGTGATATCACTTCGGTTTGATCAGTTTTAGCCTCTTAGGAACCTCTGACCTTCGCCTCTTCTTCCTGTGCTTTCTTCACGATGGCCTGCAGTTGAAGCTCTCGTTTGAATTCAGCATGAAGCAGTTTCTCCTCCATCATCTTTCTCCTCTGATCCAACAGCTCCTCTTTCCACTTCCTCACCTCCTTCTCCTGAGACACACGAAAAGATCAAATCCCGCCAAAGTGATGTAGAAGTCAAACTTGTCAGGAGTGTGAATGACACATGTTAGTGGTCCACTTCAAGTGCAGATATATAAACATGCGATATTGTCTTAGATCTCACTCCTCATACAAGAATGGAGCAGAACAAAAACAAACATATTCTTACCAACATCAGTTTTATGAGTCTGACCAGGAGTGAATCACCCTGAACGACTAAAATGGCTGTTAAGTGATTCTTTCAACATCTATGCGAATATGATTTTCCCCTGTGGCCGAGGCAGGCTAGCAGAGGCTAAATGAGCTGTGTCTACAGGTGTTAAAGGGAAAAACATACTCTTTCCATGAGTTTCTGCAGCTTGTGGGTCTTCTCCTCTCTCAGTTTGGCTCGGAGCTGCTGGGCTTTAAGTTGCTTCTCCTCATGCTTCTTCTTCGACTCCGCAATGGTTCTGAAAACAAACAGACAAATCCATTTTGATGTTGCCAATCCATTTTTCACATGATATTCAGATTAATTAACCACAACTAAAATCACAAATATCCATTTACTAAACAATGCCCTCAAATGAATATAAATAAACCATGTTTTCAAAGACATTACACTAGATGGCAGATGAAAGCATTACAATTGACATTACAAAAAGGTGATAAAAGATTTAAATTGAATGCCTGGTGTGTAAATGGGCATGATCGATTTTTTAAATATAATCGACTTAATTGACTAATTAAATTGAGAGCCATAAGAATAACATTTTTACATTTGTGATTGAGCACAATGCTATCAGCATCACTAAATATTGCAAAGTGTAGGATCACAATTGAATAGAAACCCGTTTCAGAATTCTCAAAATTCGGACTTTATTTGTAGCAAGTTTTGAGGTTACACATTTTCTCAGATTTTTTCCCCTTTGCGATTGTGAATTCATGTCCCAGTTCTGATTTTTTTCTTAGAATTGCGTGTTTAGATCTCATTATTCTGAGAAAAAAAAAAGAAAAAAAAAAAAGGTAAAAACTGCAAAACGTAAACTCACAATTTACAATTGTATGGAAGGATTGTACAATTTAGAATTTGAGTTCAAATCGGACAAATCTGTTTTTGTTTTGTTTGTTTTCCACGTGAATTTGTTGCAATTCTGGTATCCTTTCTCTTTTTTTTTTAACTATTGGCACCTAATAGAATTGCAGTCTTTTTGTTTGAGTTTACATAACAACACTGTGACAAAGGTGTGAGTTTGGGAACAGAACTACCTGTTTTCCAGAACAACAGAAGATGGAATGAGCATTTGAAAATTGTTTTAAACACAATTTCAGCAATTCTGTCTAGTGATGGTAATTGCATATGTCACTTAAAGCTGAAGTCTGTAACTTTTGGCGCCCTAGTGGTTAATAAACAGAACTGCATGCGTCTCGCAGAAGAACATTGTAGCCGGAACTACTTCTCTCTGTTTATGTCTATGACGAGTCACGAAGGTACTGGGCTACTCCTCAGCGGTACCAGTCTAAAATAGTCCCAATATAAACACTTACTATAGGTGTACCGTAGTGATTCAGGATAAGACAAAAACACGGTTTGGAAAATGGATTCATGATGTACTCGCTTATTATATACATTTTTTACATTTTAAACACAAAAAACTTTACATTTACATCACTAACATTTTTGTCATGTACTTTGGAATCAGTAACTGACTACAATTTGTAATTGTAATCTACCCAGCATTGATCTAATGAGAGTTAGCTGACATGAAGCTGCAAAATTACTTAGTCAATTCAACATCAAAATAAAGTGTTAGCAGATATTAAGCAGACAGCTGCTATCTGACATGTAGTTGCAAATTTACTTGTAGTTAGCAGAATGTCTAATGTGGACCATCTAAATAAAGTGTTACCTTATTCTGTAACAAATGGGACTGTGTGACTTTGTTACCGTTTGCGTGAAGGAGAGGACAGCTTCTCATGCATGTGAATGCCATGGCCCGGTGGGCGGGCTGGCTCCTCCTCCACTATGTCACCCCAGGAGGTGCTCTGACGCCAGGGCTCTCGAGCTGTCAGAAAAAGCAAAGTGATGCAATAACACATTTACAAGAAGTGTTAGACTGATATATCATACCTGTCATTTTGAGGTTATTAGCATCCAGTTTCACAAGAAAAGCAGTTTATGTAATTTGATTAAATTACATGATGTCCAGAGGAAAAATGCTTGTCAGCAGTAAAAAAGTTTTTTTTTAAAGATGACAGAAGTAGTAATTCAATTGTTATTATATGTCAAAAGTAATAAAGACATGCAATTAGGAATGTTTTTCAGAAGTAACAACAAAATGTACCATATTACTTTTCCAACACTATTGTGTCAGCCGATAACCATGTTCAAGTTAACTACTTTTGAGAAAATATTGTGGAAAATAAAACTGCCCATTTCATTTTCTTGCTTTAAACAAAACGTATAGACTTACTGTATAACTTAGCAATGCAGATGCTAATTACATAATTACCGTCATAATCAGCTAGCATCTCGCTCCAGTCTAAGTTCAAGCCACAACTTCCACTTCCGATACTTGCCTTTAAGAGAGCAAAATAACAAAAAAATGACACCAAATCCAGAAAACATTAAACAAGCTAAGACAAGCTCATTGTAATTACATTACTACTAGGGTTGTTGACTTACAGAGAAGTCGCTTTCATTGTCCGTCTCCAGTTCGTTGTTCTCCGCTTGGATCTCCCGTGTCAGCTGTTCCTCCTCAGCGATGGCACTCGCGATTGCCTCTTCGTTGGCTTTTTCCAGGCGGTCGGCCAGCTCTTCCTTCTTAGCCAAAACTTCAGCCATGGATTGAGGCTGACAACAGGCACAACAAACTCGCACTGAGCCATTGAAGTCACCACCCCAAACAGAGGCACGAAACGTGCAGTACAGTGCCAAGTTAGCCACATCAGGCTTTTGAGGACATGCCCAGGCAACTTCAATTAAGACACGGTGCAATCAATTTAACACTTTCTCTGAAATTAGGCTAGACTTGAATTTCTGTATTTCAAACATTTAATGCAATCAAATTTTAAATGTTTGGTGGAAGCCTGCATACCACAAAACTTTACAAAATGCAAAAGATGTTTTAAGAAACTAAACAGAGACCAAATGAAATGATAATACAGGCACACGCCATAAACACAATCAATCGCAAAAACCACACAAGGGGAAGCATAACGAAATCATGCAGCATACAGCCACAATAAAGATGAGGAGATGGGATAGTATTCTTATTCGGTATATTTAAAGGCACACTATGCAGTTTCCGTTTTTCTCAAACAGCGACCTCTAGAGTCGCTGTGGAGTACTTGTATTTAACGTTACTGTCGTAAATACCACTCCGACCGCGCTTTCTTGGGGGGGGGGGGGGTATATAATAATAATAATAATAATAATAAATTATTATTATTATTATTATTATTATATATTGGTTTCGATTTGGTCAATTTAAAGCAATGGTTCTTAACCAGGGGGCCGCAGGATGATTTAAAAGTATTTGAATTAATTCATTATTATTAATATATTAAAACTCTAATCTAAATTAAAATGCTAAAAAGACATAAAATTAAGATTTTTTGTCAAATTGCTTATGAGAACCACTGTAAACAACATTTACAATACATTCATGTTTTCTTAACTGTCAACAATGGTCATAATAATGGCATTGCAACTGTCACATGCCTAGCACGTCTTTTGTGTCACAAAAGATGATATTTTGAAGAACACTGGGGTCTAAACAACATTGGACCCCATTGACTTTCATTGTGCGGACCATTTTTTTCCAAAAAAGATATCCAAAATATCTTCTGTTGTGTTCTACAAAATACAGTTTAAAACGACATGAAGGTTATGACTATTTTCATTTTTAGGTGAACTATTCCTTTAAGATGACCAAATACCCTGCAGAGCCCACATTAGGTGGCTCTAGTGTTTTGGAACACAGTTACCTGTAGGCAGAGGGGTTTATGTTGATTTTAGGGTGGTAACAAAAGAGGGGTTTGTTGAGGGGCAATTTTTTGCAGTACATTCCTTCCATGGGTGCACCTGTGAGTCTTCATGACTCGTGATGACTGGTAAATTGCCAAAATATTTTGGAAAAAGTATCCTACCCACTGCCATCAGAGGGCACAACACTTGACCCCCATTTTCAGAACCTGACGAGTGAACAGTATGCAGAGTGCCAATTTCAGAAGGACCGTGGGAGAAGATGGAGACGCCCGGAGCTGCGCTGAGGTCAGTGTCAGACGTCATGCTAACAAGCATAATAAGAGGTGGATTTCTCTCAACAGTGCGCCTGCTGGTCTTAGATCTGGAGTCTAAACAGAGCAGGGCTTATCTGACCCACCCAGAGAGGTGGTGTCTGGACCTCGGAAGCAATGATTCCGGATTCCGACACGACTGAGATTGTGCTCCTGTCTGAGCATTTAAACCTCATCCATCTCCATTGTTTCAGCCTGGGTTTTGTACAGAGGCCAACACCCGTTGAGAAATGGAAGCCGGTAGCTCAATAGAAAATGCTGTGGGTCTAGCCTTAATTAATCCCTTGGAGGTTTCTCTTAGAAAGGGTGAGACAGGAGACAAGCGGAACGCCACAACAGGAGTTGCCATATCATTTTTAAAGCCATCTCGTGTAAAAAAAAACTAGGTGTCATTTGGCATACATCTGTGGGTCAAATAGCAAAATCAATCAATGGTCTTGAACTTGAAGAAAAGTTCAAGCAAAACATTTTGCAGCTGGTTGGTTGCTGGACAGAATTGTGATTTTTGTACTTGGATTTCGATCTGGTATCTGTAAATTTAGATACCCCTTTTCCACAGACAATTTGGTTATTCCTCTTGAACTAAGAACTAATAATATACTGTAATTGGTCAGAGGAGAAGGGGGCCGAATCTCAACAGAGATCTGCAGATCCCCTAGCCATGCACCGTGTCAAGGAAAAGCACCATTTTGGTGGAAAAGGGGCCTGTTTGGTGGCATATTTGATATATGTAGCAAAATTTTGGGAGGTCAAGGCTCAAAGGGAGGTCAAGGTCAATGAGAGCCCATGGGTTCAAAATCAGTCAAGTTGTTTGAATGGTGCAGGGGACACTTGATAAGCCCAAAATAAAAACTTGAGCAACTGTGGCAACTCTCTGAAAACACTGGGCCCTCCTGTTCTCTACTCACAGTGGATACTTGCTCACCCCCGTCATCACGCACACACATATACGCCCTACTTGCTGAGAGAAAGGAGGAGGGAGGGGGTAACCCTGCCTAGCCTGGAGGTTTTTGGGATTGACTTTGTTTAGGCGGCAGTCCTGACCCTGGCCTGTGTCTCTCAGCACTCACAGTAGAAAGTTCTGTGGGGTCCAGCATGCTCTCCAGTGTCATCACTGCCAGGGGAATGTAGACCGCTGCCTCCGCTTTTGCCGATGGTGCCGCGACCTTCCACACCGACCCCTCCGTCCCCTTCTCTTCTTTGGCTTGCCCAGTACTCAGCTCCTCCAGTTGGGAAAGGGATACAGGAGGAGGGCCTGGGTCGCAAGCCAAGTCTGGGCACTGGGCCTGCGAAGGCAGAGAAGTAGGGGGTGGCACGGGGTCGGAAATGGGGGGTGGCGTTTCCTCAGAGGGGGCGCTGACACTCTGCCCTGGCTCTTCAATACTTTCTGCTGGGGGCTGCGCAATGTACACACAGATGAATACACAAATATGAACACATGCATGTCAAGGCACTCCTTGCCGCATCTGTATGACAGACCATTTGGCAGATAAAACAAAAACAACTAAAGAAACACAGCATGCTAAATAATTACACAACATCATGCATTTCACAACAAACATGTAGCATACCAAGAACCATACAATCAAATACCACAAGCATGCAAACAAGTCATTTTGAGTAACTACAGTCTCAACTACATGCTGTTTTAAAACCCTAGCGAGCTTGCCTAGAGGAAGAATTTCAAGACAAGGCTTTTGATGTGAAGGCTGTTCCAAAAGTTAGGCAACTTCATTTTTCTGCTCACTATTAAATTTTGGCCACATTCTAAGACAGCATCCAATGTTTCCTCTTTGGAGAAGACAATCTAACAATGCATTGTGACAAGCTTATTGAAAAAAATAAAATAAATCAAGATGGTGGATAAAAGATTAATTTAATCCTGAACAATGTGCTATTTTATGCCAATTAGAGTACTGTGTCGTTAGCATAGCAACATGCTAACGACAAACTCCACTGAAATCTGCTCCAAGTCTCTTGTGCACTTCGCATAAGGAGCACTACTTTTAAGGGTTTTTGCCTACGTAGAGCGTTCCAAATCAGTTACTAATGATGTTCTTATTCAGTGAGAGTGCTGCCTTAGAAGGAATTAGATAACGTTGCTGCTCACTAGGTTTTGGGGCAGAGCTATTGGCTTCGGCATATTCCCCAAATGCAATCTAGGACACTGTATTGTCAATATTTAATAGACCTCATTATATCTGATAAACATGTACAAAATCGATGCTCGTACACTTGATACTGCTCTGTCTGGACAGTGTATCTATGAACACACTGTGACCAAACAAAAACATTCTGATGTTACAGAGCCTTCATATCTATCCTTGGGCCCTGAATAATTAATGAAAGGAGGTTGGTTGACGTCAGTACCTCAATGACGGAGGTCTTTTCCATCTCTTGGCTCTGCTCTTGGGGTATGGGTTGCTCTTGCTCCTTCATCTCCTGAGATTTTTCCTGGGGTGAGGGCTGGATGCGCTGGTTCTCCTTGTCGCTGTCATCTTTGGGGCTTACATGGGCCGGAACTGGGCTTACCTTGGCCCTTGGCCTCATAGAACGCCCACGCTGCACGGTCTCCCAGCCCTCTGCATCTTTCTTTGCTAAGGATGAACGTACATGTTTACATAAACACACAAATTATACCAAAATATTTGGTTTTGAAAAAAAAAAAAAGACTGTAAATAGAGAAGATCAGTTCACCTGGTTTTTCAACAGGGATGTTGACACTTTGGTTGGGGACAGGAAGGGACTGGGAAGACTTGACCCGATCGGCCCAGCTTGGTCCAGTGTGGGAGAAACGTGCCACAGCCAAAGTGGGAGGGGGACCCCTGTAAACATACACACAAACCATATAAAACCAGAGGTCTCAGATTCAAAAGACCTGGTGGACACTAGCCAAGTGTTGTTCTTCATCGCTAATGGCACAATTTAAGAAATACAAATGATTTTACATCAATGAATTTTAACTATAGATTAAAATAGTTCCACTTTCTATGGGTAGCCATCATGCCTGCAGCGTGCCACACACTCTGCATCATTGCATCGGGCATCCTCAAACATTGGGAACTAAAATGGAAACTTCAGACTGAGGGCCCTCCGTCTTGATCGATATCCATTTCCTGAGGCATCCAATTACAGTGTAATACAGACATGGATGCCCGTGCTTCAGCAGTCTTTAACCACACTTAGATCCACACCCCCCACAGTCTCAGGCGCAGGCCTGAGGAGAACCCAGCAAAAATTGCATTAAACAAAACGCTTAGGCCGTTGCGGATCGATTCCCCTTCTCCTCCCAGCCTCTGCCAGACGGGCGTAGTCTTTCCGGTCTCGTGGTGAGGCCAAGATATGCATCATATCTGCCATTGATTTCTCCATCTGAACATTCAGTGGCATTTTAATCAGATTATCAATTGTCTTCCTTCACACCATCAGTTAAAAATGCAGGGAGCCTTGTTTCTTGATCCTCTAGTAGGAGTTGAGAGTCACCACAACAGAAAAGATGGTGTCAATTAGTACGTTGCTAGCAGGGATAATGGTTTTAGGCCAGATTCAAGCATATACACCATGTCTGAAATTGCAAGTAAACCTTGGGAATACAGGTTAAAACTTTTTTCATTGAAACAAGTCATAATTATTGCGCTCATATTCTACTGCGCTTCGTCTATTTGACACGCATGCACTCGTTCAGCGAAGTCTGTGAAGTTTAAATGTTGTCAAAATATGCAAAAATGGAAATATCGCGGGACTTTCTAAAATGTACAGATAAGGGTATTACCATAAAATGTAAGTTATGTGCTGAGGAAAACACTTGGATCATGTACCTTTTCCGCAGCAGCTCACTCTGTGTCCTCCGCTATTTTCCATATGCGTTTTGTCCATAGAAATGGGTTATTCACTACTGTAAAGCGTTGTGACTGGCTGCTGGTTTCCGAGCACAGTGCGCAGACGCAACTAATCGATTATCAAATTCATTATTGATAATAATCGATGTTATCGATTAGGTGTTGCAGCCCTACTTTTAACCATCCCTAAAATATAGTAAAGAGTAATTGGATACCAATAATTATTGACAAAAACACAATAGTTGTGTGACTTTTTAGAACTTCAATATTGTTTTATTTTGTGACAAGTTACCATGGCATATGGGGCAGAACCATATGGTCCGTTTGGTTAGATTGCCTCTGGTAAGAATATATAAGAGCTAAAGTCTTGGATTGGTAAAGAAAGTTCTTGTGAGTACTAGAGAGAAATGTTTGTGATCCTGGGTGTGGTCAATGTGACTGGATTGGCCTACCCAAAATTGAGGGTACGGCGAACACCAGGAGATGGTACAATCCGGTCTGACGAGGGGCTGGACATCACATGTCGTCCTGGTGACATCTTTCGAACTTCCCAAGCCAAAGAAGTGGGCCTGCAGGGACAAGGAAATACATTCAAAGGAAGGTACTGATTCAGAACAGGACCCAAACATCTAACAGCTGAAAAATTCCCAAAAATATTGAACATGCAAGGGGCAGGGAATACACATGTGCTTCTAAAGGATGCGCATTCAAATTCTGTGGATATGTCCAGAGCATTTTTAAGGAGTTCTGTACAAATTGACATACAACTTCTCGCTTTCAAGCTCTGGTTTTTATTCCATTATCAATGTACTAGTGTTGTAGTCACTTAATCATTATGTCAAGGAGTGAGACACTGAAATAATCACCTCAAATTAATCATTGATCAGGCTGAAAGGATCACAATTCAAACTACAGTGTAAAAGACTCACCGGGGCAGGTTTGTGTACATGGTCCGAGAATGTTATAATCATGAAAGGCCTTGTGTGTGTGTTTGCATAAGCATGCATGTTATCACCTGTTCTGAGCATCTGTTTTTTCCAGCTTCTCCTGTAGTTGGATCCAGTCAATTAGAGCTTTGAAGTCTCTGACATAATTATCCAACATCATCAGCACCTCCTGGGGGTGGAGAGCATGTGTGATGTCAGTATTAAAGGCCGCGATGGGAGTTTCACTACAGAATTACATGCAACTCTGATATGTACTTAAGCACAAACCAAACCAAAAAAGGCATAGTCATTCATAAATGGAAAGGATGTTCTTGTAAAAACCTGACAAAATGGGTTGATCTATGAGCTAAGAAAAAGTTCAAAGTGGCAACAAATGTCCTAAATTAGTCAAGGCAAAGTATTTTCATTGGAACATCCTGTAAACATACAACTAAATACAGAGCATCTACAAATCAAGCTATGACCCCAGAAGCCTGATCTGACCAAGCAAGAGGGTCAGATCGTCCCCCCACTCTGATGTCTCTTTTGTGGCATGTCTGAAAGAACAATGAAAGACCCCCAGCAGAATCTAGTGAACTCTCAGGTAAGAGGATTCCTGGACGAGCCCCCAATTCTTGTTCACACTGAGGAGCTGGTGTAAACCTACACCCTGTTGTCTCTACTAAAGAGTGGGCATCTGAAGCTACTGGAGCGCATCTCACACACCCTCCCACTCTCCAGAAACACCCCATTCACAAATGCCAGGAGGGGACAAAAAGAAAAAGAAAAAGAGTGCTGTGGCTCTTTCCCGCCTCAGTGGTCTTCCACAAGAGGTGCAGCTGAAATTACCAATTAGCTTTGCAAAAGGGGGCTGGCAAATCTGATTGAGGCTGTAATCATTTCAAGTTACTGGCAAAGAGTGTGCAGCGAATGACGAAATGTTCATTGTCCATCCGATATTCGATCTGGGAGCGCCGCGGGGACTCTGGGGAATCCCTTGACTCCAACAAAGACGCTAGAGAGTGTCGCAAAGCCTTGCCACAACACAGATTAGAACAGGTCTACAACCCTAGACCTACCACAGGCTCTTAAGATTACAGGAAACCTGCTTGGATGTTGAAATCGGTCCAAAATCTTGATGCCAGCCTTGATTTATGTGCTTGTATCATTTCATATACATCTATTAATATAGCAGAACGTCATCAAGAACCTAGTCTCGGCCTCAGACATCATGCCACGGACCGTTGGCTGAATGTCTTATGCATATGGCACACTTGAGTTTCGAAGTCGTCATTTGATTGGTTGAATTCTACAGGATGTCCGGAAGACATGCGTGTCGTGTTGCCGTGATGCTAAACCCCCTCATGGAAGAAGAATGCTATAGTGTTTACAACTGTGACAATGAGCGCTTATCAGGATCAACTGAACGCTGGATTTTTTAAAAGTATGTGATGTATGCAAAATTCACGCATAGACTCTTTAAAATGCATCCAAGAGTTTTACACACCGGCCTGTTATTGTGGGGACATTGACGTTACATTTTCACACCCCTAAACAAGACGTGGAACAAAACTAAGTGTGATTGGTTGCTTGACATGTCGGTAAGACGGCCTCTGGGCGGTCCTTGGCCAATGAAAGCTGCTGTGGAGTCCAGACCTTCTGCCGTCAGTCTGAAGGTCTGGCTATGCAAGACCATCTATGTACAAATTAGCATTTCTCAGAGGGTTCAATGCCGCTTTTATGAGGCGCCATACTGGATAAAAGTGGAGTGCACAGCAGAGTTTGAAACTGATCCTGCAAATTCACTTTCTCTTGCAGGCACACAGTGTCTTCCTCGCATGTTTGGTGCAGTTTCAATTGGGATTCAGTTGCAATGCATCACAATGTGTTGACATGTATTGCAATGTGCATCATATCGTGAGGTAGTCGAGAATACTCAGACCTCCTGTACGTTGAGGCACGGTTCAGGTGCATACACATCAGGATCAGGGGCTGCGGTATGACTGATGCTCTGGATTAAGTGGGGGACGGCAGGCGATGCTGTGAAACAGGCGTGTGTGTGAGATTGATGGGCGGCAATGGGGGAGTGGTGATCGAGGAGAAAACCACAGTGCTTTTAGTTAATAGAGGAGTCAGACCCAGTGAAAGATGTGTCCAGAAGCAGGCCTGTTGATTAGGGCTAGTTAACAACACCAGGGCATGGCGGAGGACGATGCTGACCCATAATGCAATAGCTGAGAGAGAACAAGCGGACAGGAAACAGCTGAGTGCCATAAAAATCCTTAATTCCTTTATATTTTGAAAGAAGACATTTGACAGGAGAATGCTTAGCCTAAGACTTTAAAAATGTTAACTGGGACTTATGGAGTTATTCAATCAAATGAAAAAAATGAAATGACCCCTTAAATATTACACCTCTAACTGTCATGTACACATTCACACATGTGAAGGAGAGTTGTCTCGTCCATGGGCTGATATGACATAAATCAGGGCCTGGGACGAGGGAGAGGCCTGATAAGAACTAATTAGTCGTCTGGGCTGTGGGTTAAAGATGTGGGCGTTACTTGAATATGAAAATAAATCAAGCCAACGGACCAAATCAAGAGTGTCAGACCAGCCATCACTGGCAAGAGGATAAAGAATAAAAAACACAGGTGGAATTAAATACAGGAAAAAAAATTTTTTTTTGCTTTGCACTGAATAAGATACTTATGAATAAGCTAAGATTATTTATGGCAAATGCTGTACTGAACACAACATGAATTTAAAGTTGTTTATTTGTATAATTTTTTCATCACAAATGTAGTAATCTGAAACAAATTTTCTCCTCTGCTGATGTCATCAAGGTCATGTGGGCAGGGACTACATTAACAAAAAACCTAATGTCACAAATAATAATATTGCGATGGATAAAAACAATTGTTGCTCTCATTACTTTCCATTGATTATTCTGCTAAATCATTTTCATATCGTCTTTAAATATATTTTTACATTTTTTGGACACCATTGACTTTGTATGGACAAAAATATATACCTTTGTTCTGCAGAATAATACATCTTACAGGTTAGAAGTTACAGGTTATATCTTCATAAAGGAGCGGTTATGTGTATGTGAAAAGTCCTGGATTTCAACAGCTCCAAGGAACATTTTCCTACTGTAGGCCTACAGACAATCCCCTACTGTCACATGGCAGTGAGCTAAAGATCTGGAGCAGAGCACGGACACATACATATACACTCAGACCAAAGGGCCGGAGAGTGTGAACAGGCCCGCCGGACATGGCAACACAGCGGCCGGAGTGTTTATGCACATTCGCGCAGGCCGGCTGTCAACAAGGTAACCACAAAGGGGGCCGGTTAGCTTCGAGCGGTTGGCCGAACCCCGCTCAGCATAATTCCAGATTACACGCCAATCGATAAATCAGAGCCAGCAGTGTAAAGTGTGGACGATGGGCCCAAATACAGCCAGGCGCCATACCTGCCAGGGTAAACAAAGTGAGTGCCCTGAAATGGGCTCTGCCAACCAAAGCTAACAGTTCAAACGCATGTTTGCCGACACAGGTCCCAAGACCATGACCGGACACAAAAACACTGTTGATCAACTTGAAGTGACGAATCGTTATTGCAATGGTTGCGTGCTGAGAGGTTATTGGTCATAGTGGCTGACTGTAGTACATGTCTTGCAATCAGCTTTTTGCTTTTCCTAAAACTAAACAAAGAACCTGGGGTGGAAAAAGTGTTTCGGGACGTTACCTACCGAGCCCCCCGCACACACACACACACACACGGAAGGAGCGGGTGGGGGGCCCTTTGTTTACACATGTCATCCATCTCCACTCCCTCCAGAAAGGCCCTGGAGAGGTGCAGTGATAATTCTCTCACCAAACCCCTCTCTGACACAAACCAGAAAACAAAAGGAATGCGAGGAGGAGGAGGAGGCAGAGGAAGAGGTTTATCACAATGCTCCACTCCCTCTAGTGGCCAGAGAGTGCAGATGCAGCCACAAGCACAAAAATGTCTCATATACAAAAATACACACAATTATACTTGAATTATATTTCAACATAATTATAAATCTGTTATCTTTTCTGCTTTAAGTGGTAAAAACGTTGAAGAAATGCGTGTGATCATCATACCCTGCACTCCACCACGCTCTGGTCGGATTCGCAGGTGACGTAGATCTCGTCCACTGCTCTCCGCAGATTATCGAACAGGAAGGCCCAGTATCGTGCTCTGAGGTCCACCTTCCGTGGCTGTCTAGTCTTGGTGGGGCTTTTCTCAGATCCTTTGTCCAGGATCAACCCGGGTGCATTTTTGCAGTCTATCGCCAAGTTCTGTTAAGAGCAGAAAAGAAATTGTCAAGATATCTTTATTTGACCAAATGAACCCCATTTGCTATTAAAGGGTTAGTTCACCCAATAAATGAAAATTCTGTCATTAATTACTCATTGTCGTTCCAGACACGTAAAACTTTCGTTGATCTTCGAAACACAAATAAAGATCTTTTTGATGAAATCTGAGAGATTTCTGTCCCTCCATAGACAGCTATGCAACTACCACTTTGACGCATCAAAAAGTTCATAAAGAGATCGTAAAACTAACCCACATGAATCAAGCAGTTTAGTCCAAATTTCAATCGCTTTATATGATGAACAGATTGAATTTAGGCTTCTATCCTCCAATAAACATTCATCAACAAACATCAGATATGATAAACGGAAGCTCAAGCATGAGAACCAATGAGGTTCATTCTCGTGTTACTGTTGAGCTTCAGTTTATGTTTGCTGATCAATGTTTATGTGAATAAAAGCCTAAATTAAACCTGTTCATCATATAAAGCGATTGAGTCTCTTCAGAAACTTTGGACTAAACCGCTCAATTCATATGGATTAGTTTTACGATCTCTTTATGAACTTTTTGAAGACAATTTTCATTTTTGGGTGAACTATCCCTTTAACTCTATAGGGCAAACAGCTGTTTTAACCATCAGTGTGTGATGCTCATATAAACACTGAGGTCGAATCACGAAAGAATGGAAATTAGAACCCCATCAGCAAGAGGATGAAATAAAAGGTCTCTGGCGCCACCTAGTGTTTAACATGAGGAAAGCTTTTCACTTTCAGTTATCACTTTTCTTTAAAGGGAACTAATTTAAACCTGTTTGCTTATTTGTAAACTAGCCAAGTATGCAT
This sequence comes from Rutilus rutilus, assembly GCF_951802725.1. NCBI lineage: Eukaryota > Metazoa > Chordata > Actinopteri > Cypriniformes > Leuciscidae > Rutilus > Rutilus rutilus. Next base: position 18,622,030 of record NC_140233.1, read on the forward strand.
GTTCCAGGTTATTTGTTTTTTTATTTATCCAGGTTTCTTAACTAACAGATTTGTCGTGGATGCAAATAGAGACATTGTCCCATGAGATAAACTGTACTGTATCACATTAGTGTTTTTAGATACTGTAGGTTTTAATTAAGAGATTTAGAAACTACAAACAATTTGGACTAAATGATTCGCACCTGCTTTTTGTTCCTGTGGAGCCCGGCGTTGATTCGCTGAGCCCTTGCGCTGCTGTTCCCGTGAATCTTTGCTTTAGCTGCATGTGAACAGAAGAATGGCCAAAATATCACATTCAGATGGATGACATCAAAGCAATTGTAAAACCAAAGACCAAGTCACGCAAGGTCTAAACTTTCATATTTTAAAATTAAACAATCATCACTGTGAACTCTGCATAAGTCAGAAACACACACAAAAAAAATTATTAAATAATTGAAAATGCAAAATCAAATTGTTTTTTATTCCCAAGATGGTTATATTACTACAATGTAGCATACTAATAATTAAAATATTTGTCATTATGTAATGCATGCAAACATTTTAGCCTATTTTTAGGATCACCGAGATAGAACAAAACAACAACTAGTAAATTAATACAAATTAAGTCAAATAAAATACATTTAAATCACATTTAATTATTTTATTTATTATTTGATAATTGTATTATTATTATTATGTATTATTTAAATTATATTTCATTAATTATGCATTTAATTGTTTTATTATTTTATGAACAACAACATAAATACAGTATAATTAAATAGATTTAGAAAATTAATAGAATAGAATTAGAATAGAAAATTAAATATTTTAAATATATTATTTACACCATATAATAAAAAGAAAATTAAACCAGAGTAGTACACGTAATTTAGGTTTTATTTTTTATTTTTTATTGTGTCCCAGAGAGAATGTCCAAAGAGAGAAATTACTTTGTCACTAAATAAATCTAATGAGAATTATTAATAACAAATAAAAATGAACACTAAAAAAACAAACTTAAAAAGAAATGAGTTTATTTATATATAACGCTAATAAGAGAAAGGGATGAAAAGGTTTAATTGTCATGCAAATAATGTTGAAATGCAAAAAAAAAATTAATAAAATCATAATAATGACTACAAATAGACCATGTATTTTTCTTGTAATTTAGGGTTGACGTATGACCTGTTTTATTCATCTTTCAGCCAGTGCTTCCACTCATAAAGTGTCTTTGACTATTAAAACTGATCTGAGATCAGGGCCTGAATTGTGTGTTCACTTTAAGAACAAGATCATCTTTCAAATCATCTAAGATCAGCCTCCTCGAGTCAATATAACCCTCTTTATCAGGATATGAGGGGTCAAAACTGATTCTCAATCAGAACTTCTAACTATTCTAATTAGAGTTCCCTCATGGTTACACCCCCTGATCCAGAAACGGTCACAGTGCTGGATGAATTCGCTCGGACACAGAGCACATACTGCAGTCCCCGAACCAACAAAAGACTCCTGTGGTGACCTGTCAGCGCTGACAGTGAGACAGAGGATCTGGGTCAGCTTATACACACTCAGGAGGATTTCACAAACTGCGACAAAGAGCGTACTGTAACTACAGGTACAAGAGGGGGATGACAGATTTGGAGCACTCGTTCATCGCCTACATTTGCTCTTTACAAAGCTGGATGCATTTTAAGTGATTGCCTGACACACATATTACTATTTTTATTGCTTTGAAAAATTCTGCTCATCAAGCCTGCATTACAGTAAAAAACGGTAATATTGTGAAATATTATTAAAATTTCAAATGTGGTTTGCCATTTTAAGATACTTTAAAGCATAATTTATTGTTGTGATGCAAAGCTGAATGTTAATCAGCCATCGTTAGTGTCACACGATCCTTCAGAAATCATTCTAATATGCTGATTAATTATTGTTGGAAACAGTTGTGCTGTTAATATATATATTTTTTTAGAACTGGTGATACTTAAAAAAAAAAAGAACTGCATTTATTTAAAATAGAAATCTTTTGTAATCTTTTTTGTCTTTTATTGAAAGAAATGAAAACTTTTATTCAGTAACGATGTGTTAAACTGATAATAAGTTATATTAAATATTTGTATTGTACTTTTTATTCATCAACGAATCCTGAAAAAAAATTTCACAGGTTCCAAAAAAACATAAAGCAGCACAACAGTTTCCAACATTTATAATAACTGAGTATCAAATCATCATACCAGAATGATTTCTGAAGGATCATGTGACACTGAAGTATACTGAAAATTCAGCTTTGATCACAGGAATAAATTACATTTTAAAATATATTCATTAGAAAATAATTCACAAAATGACATCCTATTTTTGATCAAATAAATGCAGCCTTGGTGAGCATAAGTGACTTCTATAAAATCTGCTAACATTATTCCTCATAAAAAAGTTCTTTACATATCACAGGCACACTTCAGGATCTAGGCCCCATCTACAATAAAATGATACCAACATTAATTATTATATGTGTGCATGACTGTGTCAGATCTAACCTTCTTCCTCCTTGCTTTCCACTGGGACACTCCATGCGATGAGGTTTCGGGCAGCCCGGCCTTCCTCTGCCACGATCTTCCTCACCTTGTCATGGCTGTTGGACCGCTGAAAAGAAGCCTGTAGCAAGGAGAAAAACATGTGTTACTGGGGGGGAAACTTGCTCTTTTCATGCGTGTCCCACAAATAGAAATAGTGCTCTTTGCAACTGGCAAGAATGAGCTTATTCCGTCCAAGTTAAGGACATTTTATCATTGTAATCAATACCAATAATTCACACCTTCTTTCTTGTCACCTTAAATGATCACCACTGGCAAATCCCATAAGCACAAGTGATGTCAAGATTAATGGTTATTCAACATCATGTCAACAGCACCAGTAGGAAGACAAACAGCGAATGAATCTTCAACTGGAAATGTGTTCGGTCTTTGAAAGCCATTGCCTACTTGTCCACATTCAAAAAGTGAATGGGGCCACTTCATAAATGTTAAAATACTCATCGTTTTTAAAGTATAGCCAGAGGGCGTAAACAATGTGTGTTAAAGTCCCCCTGCAGTCAATAATTGTATCCCTTAAAACTCATCTTTGATCACCAAAATAACAGATTTAAAGTGTTTTCCCTTGAAAAATGCCTTAAAATAGCTTGAATGTAACTCTACACCCTTGACTCATTTAGAATACATGGTTCTATGAATATGTAAATTAGCCCCGCCTCCACTCACTCACACCAGCTCAGAGATCCACTCGTTGACGACCACACATTGATCTGATTGGTTACAAGGTAGTTTGTGACGTCAGAAATACCAGCGATTTAAAACCTGTCTTTGGGTCACTGCAGTTTTAAAGGGGTCATATGACGGCTCTAAAAAGAACATTATTTTGTGTATTTGGTTTAATGCAATGTGTTTAAGCGGTTTTAGGTTAAAAAAAAAAGTCATTATTTTACACATACTGTACATTATTGTTGCTCCTCTAAGCCCCGCCTTTCTGAAATGCCTCGATTTTTACAAAGCTCATCGTTCTGAAAAGCGCGGTGTGCTCTGATTGGCCAGTGATCCATTGCATTGTGATTGGCCCAAATTCCTTAAGTGTGTGATGGAAATGTCCCGCCCCTTACCATATTTGAAACATCAGCTCCCAAAGCAATAATGACAGGTGAAGATGTCGGTATTTCCTTTTCAAAGCGAGCCCGAATCTGATCCGGAAAATGCAGATGTCCAAACTGATCGATCAACTTTGCCAGCGTGACTGGACCAGATCGTATCAGATTAGGTTTTATTTCATTGGGGACATAATTACTGATTATAATGACTTATACTGTGTTTTTACGCGTTGCGCTACAGGTGCGAGAACACTATGTAAACATAAAACCATGTCCGCCGGCGCCGGCGGCAACAATAATACAGCGAGAATAAAAGTTACGCCTTCTTTCTTTGCATTTACATTTGAAACTCTGCCCACACACACTGACGTAGATTTGAGGAGGTGTGTTTGAACGAAGCGTTTTAGGAAGGCGTGGCTGAGCCTCAACTTTTTTTATAAAGAATATCTCTTTAGGTCTGACACTTTGAGCTTTGTAACTCTGCAGATCTTATACTTGCACAAACAGCTACATAACACACTAAAGAAAAAGGAAAACAAGAAATATCATCAAATTTTAAGGAGAAAATACACACCAATGGACTTGAATGAATTTACACATGGTTTGTCTTAAACATATTAAAAACACCACAGACATAAACAATATTAAAAGCTCTACGCTGAGTAAATCACTCACGTATGCAACTAAATTTTGTGGTAGGAAATTAAACAATGTCTCTAATTATAGATATAAACTCATAATTGAGAGAAAAAAAAGTTTATATCTCGCAACTACTTTTCTCATAACTCGCAATTGCGAATTTATTTCTCACAATTCTGAGGAAAAAATACTTTTTCAGTTTCCCGGTGTTCGTTCAGCTCTTCAGTTGAAACAGTAATAATATTAATTTCAGATGTTTCTTTTTCAAAAACAATGCATTATTAATAAAAAAATTTTTTTTATTTAAATCAACAATACGGTTTAATTAAAATCATATCATTATGGTCCGTGCGTTAAAGAATTCCATTTGATTTATCCATGGCATATGCATTTTGATTCTTTATATGCAAGTAATGTTGTCCAATGACTTGTTTGCATTATTATTATTTTTTTTTTTTGTAGGGCAACAGATTTTTTCATTTAGTTTTGATAAAGTAAGATTGCCATAGGAGTGTAAAACGTATACCTGTTCAAATAGGCTACCGTACTATACATGTTTGATTTATGTTGAAGTGCTTGGGAAATGGCTTTTAATGGTGAGACTTTAGTTTTTGTAATCAGACTCTCAAAAATTCTATAAAAATGTGGATTTAGGTTTATCGACCAATATATCGGCCTTCAAATATAAAGAATTATCGGTTATCGGTATCAGCCAAAATGTTCATATAGGTTTTTCAAGAGATCATAAAGAGCTGATTCAGGTGTGTTTGATTAGGGTTAGAGCTGAACTCTAACTCTTAATTAAATGTTGGACTTTAAAACCAGTGCTTTAGGGTACGTTTACACGACATCAATATGCTTAAAACAAGGAAACAGAGTTTTCCGCGCACATTGTCAAAACGATCCCCATTCACGAAAACGACTAAAAACGTTGTATTCTGCAGCCAGGCCATTAGATGGCGATGAAACGCTATAGACTGAACACGTAAAACGCATGTGCATGACGTCATCACCTTTAGAGGTTCGCGTTTTTGTTGTTTGAAACCCGTTTTCAAAAGTTAGTGTTTTCAGGCACCCAAAACGCCATAGTCGTGTAATGAAAGGCCAAAACGCATAAAAAGTTTTACGTTTTTAATTGAAAACAGTGTCGTGTAAACCAGTGGTTCCCAATTCCAGTCCTCGTGACCCACTGCTCTGCACATTTTGTAGGTCTCTCTTATCTGACACACTCAGTTCAGTTCATGGAGTCTCTCCTAATGAGTTGATGATCTGGTTCAGGTGTGTTAAATAAGGGAGACATACAAAATGTGCAGAGCAGTGGGTCACGAGGACTGGAATTGGGAATCACTGGTGTAAACGGCCCCAAAATCGTATCACTCCCTTCAGAACATTAAATTTAGCTGCTCTGGATAGTGAGCAACACAGGATTGATACATTATTTTAATAAAACAAACAATTTGCATATAGCTAATTACGTAGTTGTTCGTTGTCCATATGCCAGTCATACTCCATCACAGAGGAATATTTCATAAGGCTCACTGGTTTTTGCACATGCATAAACAGCATACTGTCCTCCCCTGCTACCATCTCATGTCCTCAGGGTTAAAATACACAACTGACCTACTTAACCAATGACTACAGCCTTCATCACACAGCTTTACTCTCTAGAGGTCTGAAAATAAGGATGAATGAGGATGAAACGGACAAAAATATTGCATTTAAAAAAAAAGGCAAGTAAATTAACTTGTAGTCTGTCAGCAACTTGTCTGTTTGATTGGTAAATATTTACACTGGGTTTCCCAGCTGACTGGCAACAGAAGGCCCGAGTTTACATTTGTCGTGCATCTCGGAGGAGGCGGCGGGGGAATCTGGTATCCGATTTGGCATTCGTTGGTACAAAATAACCAAGGTAAAAGTGAGAAGGGGGTCTCTGATCTCAGGTCAGTGCTCCATGCATACGTGAGATGAATCGAGCTAATCACCTAATCACCAGCAGGCCCCTTGACACCCGAGGTTATTAGGGTTAGATCTAACCGAGCACCTCAGAACTGCAAAACAAGGACGTCCAGCAAAGAACTGCTCTCAGGACACATAACAGCACGCTGAGAGCTGCAAGCCCCTGCAAGGATAGAGTTTCAAGTGCGTCTAAATGCAGAAGCATGTTCGAGGGACACAGAAAGAACGATGGGAAAGAGGACAGAAGGTACGTACAGAGTAGAAGCAGAGTCTGTAAGCAGGTTCCTCATCCGTTCCCGGCCCTGACATGCTACCGAATTTGCTCATGGCAACCTGTTCACCCCCCTTAACCAGGATCTCTGCTGCACGAACGGCCTGACATCGTCATTTGACATCCGGACCAAAAATAGCGTGGTTGAGCATGGCTCCGGTATGGACTCGGGTAGATGCCTCTGTCAATCAGCAGGACAGACTCCTTCTTCTGGCAATCGGGACAGTCTTTCTTTGAACCTGCAACGTCTCGACTGCACAGCGACTCTACTGTGTTGCTGTTTTAGTTGTGGTGTGTTCACCCTCCACAGCTTGCAGAGCTCCTCTCTCTCTCTCTGTGCAGTCATGTGCACATGGCAGGCCGCCCACTCGTCCAGCATGTGCTGGAGGCGGCAGGGCTGTGTGTGTGTCAGTGATGTGTGTGTGTGTCAACGCGTGTGCGTTAGACGCAGCAGACTCAGCGTCCGATTGGAGCTTGGCGGTGCGTAACTCACACAGGGGTTATAGATGTAAATAGAGATGCACCCACGAGATGTGGGACAGACACAGCCGCGAGGAAGACGGCGGTTTGAGGACCACACTGAAGATTCACGTCGGTATGTATTAATACTCACATTTCTCTATACTAATTAAATAAATGATTTGGTTACACTATTTTAAAGTGTCATTGTTACAGTGTAATTATACATTTAGGTACTGAGTAATATTAAGCAATTACTGAACATGTACTTACTGGAGAGGGTTAGGTAATGTATAATTACCTATTATTACTGTGGTAAGTACATGTAACAAGGACACTAAAATAAAGTGTTACCAATTATTTATATATACATGTTTAGACAGATGAAGGCATGTATGTTTTTTAAAGATTTGTATTACAAATTTTTAAGTCATATATGCATTAAAGCTTTGAATAAATAAACCGCTCTGCCTTTGAGCTGGACATTAAATGAGTAATATGAAGGACACAGTTGCTTTATAAAAAAATAAACGTAGGTAGTTTGCTCTCAAACATTAAACATGCTACATTTTGCATTGTTATTTACTAGCGGTTCAAATTACTCACGCTTCGGCTTTTATCACGGTTCAAGGGTTACCGTTTCGGTACGGTTCGGTAAGTGCTATTTTCAGGGGAAAAAAGGACTACTGTCAAATAAAAACAAAGAAAATAAAAACACATAATCAAACTGCAAGCAACAGCACAAATAAATACAATAGAGCAAAGATACAAATAAAATAGTGCTTTTCAGGTTTTTCCATGTATCTAACAGTAGTTTTCAGGTACAAAAATGTAATTAAGTAACCTTAACTGTATAAATTAAATAAAGATGAATCATTATTAAAGTTACAAAGCTATCCAGTCAAGAGCAGTGAGTGATTTCCTTGTCTTTTGTTGTTTGATTAACATTAAAAACAGACAGCAGGAATATGAGGCTGCTGTCACTTTAAGACATAATGCACGGATGGTACTGGTACACAAGTTGACTCTCTCGATTGTTTACGTTCACTTAAGACATAACCTACTATGTTTGCTATAGGATACTTGCCAAGACGGGTATGTTGACATACAAGACTTGAAAGAGAACTCAATATTTGCATGCTGCCAGAGGCTTCGGATGAGTGCACACACAAATCTTTTCAAAGCGTGCGTGAGTTCTTGAGCTTGAATGTTTAATTGGCAAGGCTTAAATTACTTTAGTTTAAACACAGATAGCAACGTGTGCTGTTTCGGTCTCACCTGCGCTCGCGCGCTATCAACACCTGGGTGATGACAGCGTAAATGACTAGTCATATTAGAGCATACGACACTCCTATTGAACAAAGTTTTTAAAAAGTGACTTTTGTCCATGTTTTTTATTTATTTATCATCACTGTTGTACAGTATTGTATGGAAGCTTGTTTCCGCCACAAAATAAAACATTTTTAAAGATAATTGCGACTTTTTAGCTCAGAATTGCGAGATATAAAGTCAGAATTGCGTGAAATAAAGTCGCAATTGCGTGTTATAAAGGCAGAATTGCGTGATATAAAGTCAGAATTGCGTGAAATAAAGTCAGAATTGCGTGTTATAAAGTCAGAATTGCGTGTTATAAAGTCAGAATTGCGAGATATAAACTCACAATTGCGTGTTATAAAGTCAGAATTGCGAGATATAAAGTCAGAATTGCGTGAAATAGTCAGAATTGCGTGTTATAAAGTCAGAATTGCGTGTTATAAAGTCAGAATTGCGTGAAATAAAGTCGCAATTGCGTGTTATAAAGTCAGAATTGCGAGATATAAAGTCAGAATTGCGTCTTATAAAGTCAGAATTCTGACTTTTTTTTCTCACAATTGCGACTTTATATCTCGCAATTCTGACTTTATATCACGCAATTGCGAGATATAACGATCGATATAAATATCACGCAAAAAAACTTCTTTTTTTTACCTCAGAATTGTTTATATCTCACAATTCTGAATATAACACTATATGACTTTATTTATCAGAATTGCGACTTTATATCTCGCAATTACGACTTTATTTCTCAGAATTGCGACTTTATTTCTCACAATTCTGACTTAATATATCGCAATTGTGAGAAAAAAAAGTCAGAATTGTGAGATAAAAAGTCGCAATTATTATTATTTATTTATTATTCATTGGCGGAAACAAGCTTTGAGACGCAAGAATGCATATTCATCGACAGAAACAAACATTAGCCGAACTCTGTCTGTTTCATGCTTTGTTATTTTCAATAAACCATATTATAGATGCGTCATCAAATTTAAGATGAACCGTGGTGCAAGTGTGCGCTGGAACACTCAAATATAAAATTCTATAGCTTCTAAGCTTCTACATGTGTGTGAAAGGACAAATGTCAAATTCATGTCTACTACCACTCTGACACAGTCCATCTCTATCTAAATAAGCAAAAACAGACAAACCGGATCCACAGAAAATATAAACCTTAACTCTTTCCCTCTACATTCAAATTTTGTAAAAAAAAATGATAAATCAATGAATTCAACAAACTGCTGCCTGAGCTCAAGTTCTGTCTCAGTCTTATGGTCATGTATTTATTGTATTTTGTTATGCAACTTTATAATAAGCAGAATAAAATACAACCAGGTGGTCATATATTACAAGATAAACACAGACAGGTAGATCAGGTCTTCATCCTGAAGGGTGTTCCTGGAGCCGCTGCGCTCTCTTTGTTTTCACACAAGGAAACCATTTAAACTCGAAGCCATTTTTTATGTCTTTGTGTTTACTTATTTGTAAAGTAGCCATGCAATTGAAATCAGTCAGTCGGTCATTATGACAAAAAAGAAAAAAATATCCCTTATGTTATGTTGCATTACCTCATCACGTACTGTTGTGCTAATATGCTAATGTGATGTTCCATTGTACTACTGTACGCAATGCTATATTGTTAGGATGATGTTATGTTGCGTGGTTTTACTGTTATCATGTTATTGTAATGTTATGGGAATGTTATTTTGCGATATTTTTACGGTTATGTGTTATGACATGTTATGTTGAGTTGAATTACTGTTATGTTGTCATGTTATTGTAATAATGTTATGCTCTGTTATGTTAATGTTATATTGTGTTACTGTTATCTATTGTTATGTCCTATGTTGTGTGGTGTAACTGTTGTTATGTAAATGCTATGTTGCGTTGTATTACAGTTGAACTGCTATGTTGTCATGATATTGTAATGTTATGCATTTATGTTAATGTTACATTGCATTGTATTACTGTTATGCACTGTTCTGCTGTCATGTTGCGTTGTTAATGATACATTGTAATGTCACGTAAATGGTATGTTGCATTAGTTATGTTGTCATGTAAATGTTGTGTTACTGCTATGTGGTCATGCTATTGTCATGTTAATATAATGTTATGTTGTGCTACTGTCATGTCAATGTTATGTTGTCATGTAAATGTTGTTGCATTGTGCTACTGTTATGTCATGTCATGTAAATGTTATGTTGCATTGTATTATGGTTATGTAGACATGTTATTGTCATATTAATATAATGTTATGTTGTGCTACTATTATGCTATGTTGTGCTACTGTTATGTTATGTCATGTAAATGTTGTGTTGCATTGTATTACCGTCTTGTAGTCATTATAGTCATGTTAGGTACTTTTATGTCAATGTTATGTTGCGTTGTGTTACTGTTATGGTTGCGTTTGTGTTGTGTATCTGGGAAACACTGATTTTAAAATCCATAACGGGTCTGAAAACAGCCAAGCCAAGAATAACTACACAATCACATATCACAAGCCACACGAGTAACGTTAGAGTACCTACCCAGACAACATATTTGACTAAAACACCGTACAGTTCTTTAATCCTATAAAACAAATATGACTTGAATGACAGAAGTCGTCAAAATTTCACAACAGTTTTGTTTTGTAGCAACTATGCTATTTTGATGGGAAAGTATTGTTACCATAGTAACTGACATAACTGACAGCTGCCTACCCAGACAGCAGTTTGTGCTTCACATGCGCGTTCACCGCGTCCAGACTGCACTTATGTTGTCTATGTAGGCAGCAGGTCAGTGTGTTTTGAGCCAGCCGTTGTTTGTTACCTTCAGGGCGATGTTGATGGGCGTATTCCTGCCTTTCCCTCCTCCATGAGATGATCCAGAGCTGTTACTGGCCGACCTGTCTCTGCCGTCCCCGCTCTGAGCCGCTCTCATCCCGAACCGGTGCTGCTGAGCCGCGCCGCGCCGGCGCCCATCGTGCCGGCCGTCCTTCGACATGAGCCCGCGGTCAAACGAGCGACTTTCAGCGGACAAGAACTTCGCAAACAGAGGGCGAGAAATCAAACAGGCCTCCTCTTCTTTTACACTGAACGCTCTCGGGTCATGTGGAGCGCGAGAGGGAATGTGACGCCGCCCGCTGGACTGGAGGACCGCACTGCGCGCGCAGACCTTCAGCGGTAACCAACAGAGTTCCCGTCAAAACACAACATGGTTAACTTAACGTTACTAGTTATTAGAAGTAGCTGTAGATGATTATATTATAAATATATAATACATGATTTGAGATGATTGATATTATTTTTCCAAAAATGTTTTTTTAGTGCTGTCAAATCGATTAATCTCTATTAAGCAAGTTTTTGTTTAATATAAAGGTTTATAATAATAATAATAATAATAATAAATGTATATATAGAAGTTTTTGTTAAATATAATATAAATATATATATATAAATCGATTTGACAGCACTATTTTTTAACATAATATCAAAGAATAGATGTGTATACTAACTCAGAAGTTATTGTGCAATGTAAAACAATATTCAGTGCATGAAGTAAAATGTAGGTGAAAATAACATAATATTACAAGGTGGCGAGAGATTGCAAATAACTATAAAAATGTTTTTTTTTTGTTTTTTTATAATGTAAATAGACTTAATTATATTGGAAAATATATAAAAGCAATGATTTTAACACTGTGCACATGGTCAACAAATGATTTATTATAATGATTTAAGATTTAAATAGGCAAAATATGTATTTTAGGCCCAAAATTATCAAATATGTAATTTATTAAATAAATAATTATATGTATATATACAATAAATGAAAATAATAATGTATGTATTTAATAAAATGATTATACTTTTTGATTTTATAACTTTAAATTATAAAAAAAAAATTACTTTTGATATTGGGATAAAGGGTGTTCCCCCTAAGTCCTATTTGTAGATTATGATTTTAATTTCCAATCAAATACATGCTAAGAAAGTGTGCGGTTTTTGAGTTATTACAAGAACTGAATTTATTCGACAGAAACCGTTAACAGTAAAAATGAAACCTTCTATTGTGCAAAAACAGCAAATTTAATGTTTCAGTCTTGAACTTCTCAGCATGCTGTTTTCAGTGACTAACCGCCGTTCTTGTTTTTAATAGTCAGCTACATTAAACCAAAGTCCAGGACCCAATAAGGGATTCAGTTTCACTGACACTATATAAAAAAATACCATTCCAGGAAAAACACATACAATATGATGATATACATAATCTGAAAAGATTTAAAGAATGTTTTCTTGTTGCTCCATGTGCGCTGCAAAAGCTGCACTGAAATACATTCATTGCATTTACATCTATCTTTAACAAAGGCCTTTTCATTCACAAAACATTTGCAACCAAACACACAACCATTCCATCAAAAAGACTCATTTCATCCATTGCAATCACAAAAAAAAAAAAAAAAAAAAAATCTAGTTATCTGATCCATTGACAGTAAGTTAATACTCCCGAAACAGAAGCTGCCATTTTGTGAGAAAATATTCATCTAAATTGACAAGAGCTGCCAGAGACTGTAGGCTAAAATTATTACCAATTCTATTAAAAACCTTGCTATTAAACTTCAAATTTCTCAGCGGTGTCATATTTCCTCCTGAACAGTAAAAAGCATGAGCTTTAACTAGGGATGCACAATACATCGGCCACCATATCGGTATCGACCAGATAAAACATTTTTGGCCAATATCTTAAAGCTGATAAATAATGGATTATTTCCTTCAACACTTCAGATGGCTCTCAAAAATATCATCAATTTAGTTTTAGGTTTATCAGCCAGCAAATCAGTTGAAATATAAAGAATTATCGGTATCGGCCAAAAATGTAATATCGGTGCATCCCTAGCTCTAACTATGATGATAAGCTTAAAGTCATAACTGACAAGTAAAAATAACAAAAATCAAGGCCACATGTGAAACTTTCATCCAAACGACAAAGAAAAACCAATTCGAATTGTACTGGTACATAAAAATCATGTATTAATGTCCATGGAAATAAAAACCATTGGGGTGGGTGGGGGGTAACACTGAATGAAACGGAAGGTCTACCCTTCAGAGGTAGGTAGAGCTGTACATGATAATTCCTAAAACAAAGCAGGATTGCAGGAGAAAAAGAAAAACCCAGGGAATATTGCAGATATGCAGTGATTAAGCGAGTTCATGTGCTGGTGCTACAATTACCGGACATTTCTGAAAGAGACAAAGCATTATTATTATTTTTTTTCCACAGAAAAGCAATTTAAAGCACATACAGTATTTTACATTTCATCTATACTTGTATATAAAAACAAACTAAGAACAAAAAAAAAAAAGTTAAATTCCTCGAATTAGGACTGACATGAATAAATGGTAGTAAGCGGTCAGTAACTGGAAACCACAAGACAGCGAATCGAGTCGAGATTTACAAATGAGCAATGATGCGTTTCCATATGCCCCACGCGGGATGTCACCGGATTTTGGATTACACTTCACCAGAAAGCTAGAGCGAAACGGATAGGCCATTAAATACACATCAAATCTAGAGTAAAAAAAAAAAATAATTAAGAAAAAGCCAGCTCGTCTATGAAGAAACACCTTGAACTAAAAAGGAATGCATAATGGATTAAAACCAAAGGGCAAGTTGTGTTTTACAAACTTGACAGGAAAAAATATATATGTACAAATGTTATATATACATATACACACATAGTTGAATGTATATATTCATGTTCTATAGATTTATATTCAACCGTTCATTCTCGTTGAAGTAAGCCAGTGGCCTGGTAGGGCAGAGGGTCCCTTAGAGCACCAAAATGAGTGACGCAAGTCCACTTCTGCACAGCGCTTTACGTTAAAGTCCGAATCAGGCATAGACTCCACTCAGCAGAGCAGGACGACCAATCAGAAATCATCTTCTCGTCCATAAATGAGAGTGTGTGTATAGAAAACATATGTATACATCTTAAAACATTAGTCCGGAGCCCCCCCCCCCCCTCCCTTCCTCCCGCCCCACATTAAAAAAAAAACACCAATGTAGGCAAGTCTGTAGTTGAAATCCTTATGGCAAAGAGTTTGTGGCAAATTCTCCTTTGCCCGCGGTGTAAATCCCCCCACTGCTTAAAAACAGTCTGGTTGGCAAGAAATGTTCGTTTTCTTGGACGTTCAGTCTGGGGGTAGAAGGTCATGCAGGCGAAATCTCTCTCTTATGTATGGCCGAACGTCCTCATTCTGGAATAAAAACACACACAAAAAAAGTCAACGAAAACACAGTTGTGCACATTTCGATTAGCTGTTCCTTCATCTCTGTTGTCCACCGGAGAGCTGACGCGCTCAACATAAGTGTCTGTGATTGGCTACAATGTTCAACGCTTCAAAAACATGTTATGAATCGACGTCTTTGACGCTCTTCACCGAGCTTACACAGATACACACGGGAGCGTTTGAAAAGCTGATCTCTAATATATCCACTGACAGACGCCTGCTTTCTAACGCTCACGTGTGTACAATTATTTTGAACTTAAGTGTGTGACACCTGAACCCAAAACATGCAGGAATTAATCGGACGCAGATCATGGCTAATCGTGGTGTTACAGACGACGGCCAGTTTCTCAATATTGCTTTTGTAAAAATGCTTTAGTAAATATAGAAAAGTTGACTGTTCATAATAAGTGAAAAAAAATTAAGTTTGTGAAAAAACCCTGGTACTATCTAAAAGAAAAAGAAAAAAAAGAATTATGAATGTGCATATTTTGAGGTATTAATGATTAACGCTTATTATTATTTCTACTAAAATTAAATAAATTAAATTGTAAATAAATCTTATTAAAATAAATGTATGTGTATTTTTAAAAAAGTACATTAAATTTGAATTTAAAACAATTATTAAAACCCATAACATCATCTTCACACTAAGATATTATGTTTATGTAATGTAATATGTATTTTTAATATGTATGTTTATGTAATGTAATGTAATATGTAATATTACTAAGATATTATAATGTAGAATATAAAAAGTACATTTCATTTTTTTTTATTTAAAACAACAATTAAAACCAAATCACATAATGAAGGTATATTCTTAAAGGAATAGCGGAGGATTTTTTACTTCCGGGTGGATCACCTATACTATTGGTCCTCCTAATTGTCAATCATTCTGGTGAATCAATCAAACTTATTCAAAAAGTGGAGAGGGCGGGTCTTATCTAAAATTCAGAAAGATCCTCCGCTATACCTTTAACACTAAAAAAATTCTAATGTTTGGTATTCAATTTTTATAGCAATTATTCTGTAAATCGGCTTAGAAAAAGTTTAGTTAACCCCTTCCCCATCACCCCCAATTTTGGCAAGTGCTGCATACATGAAATGCCCAAAATAAAAAGGTTACTGCTCATAAGTAATTCTGAATAGAAACATAACACACATACATTTAGAAAGCCAACACTTGAGAGTTTATAGTTCAAGACTCAAAATTAACCAGACTGTTATTAATATTGAGATATATAAGCTCAAACATATTTTGAACTAAAATAATCTGGGATCACCAGTGAGTAATAAAAAATAAAAAAAATAAAAAAAAGTTTGTGAAAAAAGCCCTGGTATTATCCAATTATCTAAAAGACTGTTTTATGAAAAGGGCATAGTTAAAATATTAATAATAAATCATTATTACTTAGAATTAAATCGCAAAGAATAAATGTCAAATAAAAATATACATTTACTTTTTATTGAAAACAACAATAATTAAAACCCATCACATCAGATTTTATATTAGAGCAATAGTTTTGTAAATAGCTATAGCAATTTTTTAAAAAGCAAAATCAAAAAGCCCTGGTATTATCTAAAAATGTTTAAAAAACAGTATTACAAAAGTGTGTAATTTGAGTTACTGCAACAATTTTATTATCATTATACCATTATTCTTAATTAGAAATCTCATTTAAAATCAAATTTAAATCAACAGTAAAATGTACACGTAATATTTATATAAAACAATATATGTATTTTTCTTACATTTATGTCTTTACTCATTAAACTAAGATAGGAGAAAATATTAAATAGGAGAAAACAAACCCTACAATACCATCATCAACAAAAAGCAGCACACAAAAGACAAGACGCACATACCAGTTCTACCAGCTTCTCCAAAAACGGCACCAGCTTTAGGAGCTCATTGTCATTCTTGTCCACAAACCAACTCTCAATGGGGATCCCATTGGAAAGCTGCAATGAGAGAAGCACATCCTGAGCTTTACATACTAATAACTCAGCGCAGACCGCATCAATGAAGGTGAAACCCGAGGCGGCTTCACGAACCTGGTAGGCAAAAGCCTGAGGAGAGTTGTCTATGATCACCGTCTTGGAGAGATCCCTCCCGAGGATGTTGAGATCTTTGATGTAGTTGCCTTGGACGCATACGCAGTGCTCGCGAAACAATCTGTGCCTGAGATACGAGCGGAAAAGAGCTTAATGCTCACTTTCAAACATCATTCAATGTGAGAATTCAGACACATTTGTTCCCATCAAATGCAATTTAATGCATTTAAACTTCACTTTATAGATTTATTTGGAAAGAGCACCTGCTTGAGACAAGACACAAAAACTATTTCAAGATACTGACCTAACCAACTGTTTTTTAGGATCCAGGATGTTCAGCAGCTTGTCAGCATAAACCTTCTTGGAAGCAGTGAAGAGAATAATCTGCAGATAATTCAAGGTTATGGCATTAACGCCAGTCAGAGGTGAAAACGGTAGACCACATCATTGACGGGATATTCATTAGGGTTTGAGAAGACCAACGACTAGGGATGCGCAATTTTCAGCTACCAATTTTTTTTTGTCCGAAATGGTTTTGAAGGTTCGCACAACGTGGATAAACAGTTTAACATGTCGGTTTAATGTTACGCATGTTATGAAATAAACTACTTTTGTTTTCTGAAAATCTTTAATTTCGGCATTTAGGGAAAAAATTACGAAATCAATAAAAAAAAAGTGAATAGCACTATGCAAAATTATGATTTTTAAATGGTTTTAATATATCGTGCAGTCATTGAAAACGGTCCGATAATGCGGTTCATGGATGCAGCACTTCCGGTATTTAATCGACACGGGGAAATTGCTAGAGGAATTGAGTACTCGGGGAATCGTGACAGCCCTAATATAAATAATAAAATATCACAGTTTCCACAATAAATCAAACCAGTTCAGCAGATTTGTGTGCATATATATCAAATATTAGGCACTTTTCATGTGCTGTTATTTTTTGTTAGCTAATAATTACTCGCATATTTAATATGTATCTTTAAACACTGGGTTTGAGCCTTTATTGCTTTAATAAACGAATGGGACACACATGTGTATGTGCTGATTGCTGGGATTTTGCACATGACCTCAATGTTATAAAATGTTTATTCAAAGATTTCATAAATCAGGTCAACTCCATTATGGAATTGAAAACAAAAACAAAATAATAATAAAAACACCTCTTACCTCATAAATCTGAGACATGCGTTCCAGGAATTCTCTAAAGAATGGCCGTAACCGGACGTACACCTTTAGGAGTGAGAAAGCAAATCACTCTAACAGGGCTATGTGCAAAGCAGTACACAGCTTGTGAAAAATGTGAACTATTGATTGTTTGAGATGCTTGTTCTGTACCTGGTAAATGACGTCTTGGAAAAGCACAGGGAAGGTCAAAGCTGCATCCTCCAATTCATTGAGGCTGCAGTGGACCAACGTCTCATCCTGGAATAAAACCACAGTGACGGCTTAATCCTCGCATCAAAAACAGCTCGCATCAAACAACCAAGATCAGAGTTGAACGCCGACGTACCAGATCCAGGACGAGGGAGAACTCAGGCGTGCTCCTGGTTTTCAGAGGGAGCGCGGGCTTACGGGTGAGCTGCTCTTCGGTCAGGGGTGGCACGTGTTTGATAAAGAAATACCTGGAAGAGACAGACAAGTTAGCACACAAGCATGTGTCGATATTCAAGTTATTCAGATTTAGAGCGTGTTGAAATTAGGCTCACGGGTCAAAAACTTCCCAGTCCTCTTCATAAGTCCCTTCTGGAGGAGGTGAGGGCGGGACATCCGGGTAATTGCTGTTGCATCCTACGGCTAACCAAGAGAGAAAATGTGAGGATGGTCATCTTCAGGCAAGCGGTCCAGCTGGAGAACATGCCAGACACTCACCAGTTAGCGGAGGCATGTCAGCCTCTGTGACGATCTCTCCTTCCTCTACCGGTGTGTCTACGAGAGGCGGCGGTCGAGGGTTTAGCGCGGGGTCAAAGGTCAGGTCTCGGCCGTCGGTGGTAGTGCTGGTCGGGGTTTCCTCGAGCTGCTCCATTTCGAGCTGCTTCACGATCTCCTCAGCTTCCACCGCCTGACCCGGGGAATCAGAACCCGTTGTAGCTGGAGGATGAGGACGGCTCAGTTTAACAGTGTGATGAAATCAGGAAAAACTGCTGCAATTTCATCGGTAAATGGTAAATGTTTCAGTTTGCAGCAGGTGTGACTGGTCTCAGACAGCAGCGAAGATTCTCAATTCTGCCCAATTGCTTTAGCTCAGAAATGATGCACTTTGAATTTTAGTTCTACATTATGGGTGTGTTCACACTTGTAGTTTCGGTTCGCTTGGTTCAGACCAAAAAAATTTATTTAGTCCTGGTCCACTTATGGTTCAAATCGCCATTTTAACACCGAACCTAAAGGCATAGGGATGTGTTCACAACCCGATTGATTGGCTTTTATTTTTTGCAACAGAACTTACTAAACATCCAAACCAATGCTGCGTGCTGGGATAAATGCGCTCGTTGTATGTGCGTAGCCTACATGTGATAGTATTTTGACCAGATGAAAACTCATTAAGAGATTATAAAGTGTGTAAAGGAGTCAAAACAGCGGCAGGAATCCCTCCGTCACACACACACACACACAAAGATCTGCTGCGAGGAGACGCAGGTCTGATGCCTGTACCGAACTGTGACGGGCAACATCGCGACTATGATGAGAAAAAACAGGTATGCCTGAGCATTCTGTCCTTTTTAGGGTCGTAGACCCAATATAATGAAATATAACTATAACCGTTCCCAACGGAGGAAACGTGACTAATGTCTAATTCGATATTTGGCTATTGGTTAGTATTTTATGGTTACACTTTATTTTAAGGTGACAGTTACATTGTACTCATAAGTACTGAGTAATATCAATTAACTACATGTACTTACTGTAGAGTTATGCTTAGGGTTTGGTTTAGGGTTAGTTACTTGTAATTGTGCATGCATAATTTACTGTTATCACTATAGTAAGTACACCCCCTAAACAAAGTTTTCCAAGTATTGTGTGCTGTTGAATTGTACACAAAAAAGGCCAGTTCAAACCAAGAATGATAATGATAACTATACTATAAAAGCATCAACAGCAATGCACAATAATGTTGTTTATTACTGCAGTTTTGTCGTCTGCCCGAACTTTCTGCCAAAAAGTGGATTCTTGTTAATACTGTGTGTATTTTAAATAGTTATTTTTAAAGAGCCTGTCACAAGATGGACTTCAAATTGGAAGTTATCCCAAAACTGATACTTTTTTTTGAAGCATTTATTTTAGGAATTCAGTTTAATGCTTTGAGAACAGTCTTAAGGAAAAGAAAGAAGAAATGTTAAAAATAAAAAGAATAAAATAAAAAAAAATCAGAATTTTACTCTAAATATTTCATCAATCTGGCCCCAGAAATATGTATAAATAAATTAAATATGGTCAACACTGATTTTATGTTTCATGCTTCATATTTATTCTCACACATTGTTGTATATCAAAAGGTGACTAACCATGTCACTTAGGCACATGCATTTAATCAGCTGACAAGTGCGATCACAGGCCCTTACCGTTTTTGTTGGCGGGTGAGAAGAAGCTAAAAACAGGAGAGAAGATGGTTCCCAGGAGGGTGGTGCGGGGGGGACTGCTCGGGGTTTCTGCCTGCACCTCCAGCTTCCCGTTGGGCTTCACGGGTATACTCTGACCTGTCATAGTATCTGAGCAGAAGAAAACGAGAAACATTCAACACCACTAGATCGCTGACAGCCTGCATAACCGTTCACAACAAAGGTCATTTACATACAGCACTCTTAAAAGAAGAGTGGCCCGTTTATCTGTGAGTGTCAGCACTCCTACCTCCATTGACAGGGCCTTTCCTGCGGGCTCTGGGGTTTGCTCTGCTGGGCAGGTTCCCACCGGTCGGAGTGGATGTGATCAGATTACTGTCCGAATCACAGTCTACGCGGCTTCTCTTAGCAGGAGGGCACTGCTCCACCTGACATTAAGAAATACAGCTCAAATCAAACCCGCAGACTCCACAGAATCATCTCAAAAACCACTTTCAAAATCCTAACCTTGACAGCGTTGCCTCTGATGAACCGTTTGATGGTGGAAAAAATGCCCGTGTCTCGTTTCTGCATCTTGCCGTCTTCGGAGGGCAAAGCGTGTTCCACCTCGGAGAGCTTCCTCTTGGTCTTGGCGGTCCGGGCGGACGGGGTGGCGCTCCGCTGCTGAGATGCCTTGCGCACTCTCAGCCTCATTGTCCCAAAAGTCACATGTAAGACTGGAAAAGACAAAACCAGTTCATCGACTGTGAAAAAGGTGCAGGGCAGCACCGGGTATATTTGCATAAATTTCATTAATAACATTGAATGCGAGATATTCAGGCTGTTGGGAAATTCCATTCCGGAAATCAGTCATGGCAACTCAAGGAAAACAATCGGATCTCTTCCCTGCTGCCGTTGACAAGAAAGCTCTCCACAGCACTCTACCCCAGTCTTTAAGAGTGCCACAAAAAGGGGGGGAAACCATCACCCAATCCATGGGGATTTATGTCAGCGCAAACTATTGAAGACTGTAATGGGTTAAACCGGGGGACACCTGGTTGCAGACCTTCACGCTCTTGCGTGTGGGATTTGAGAACAGAAACTTGGAACAGATATTTACGTAGGCGTCCAGTGATCGAATCCGTCTCAGTTGTGCTGTGACTCTTCTCCACTATCCTATCAATATGACAATATTGCTGTGCAATTATGATTTTGCATTTCATTTAATCAATAATTATTAGACAAATGACTTAGCCTAATATTTAAAGGAAATGGGAATTTTAAAGGACAATTAAGCCATGTGTATGTGTCTAGATCAGGTAGGGATGCACCGTAAGGCTGTCAAAGTAAATTCAAATTTAAAATAAAAATACATAAAATTAAAAATAGTGCATTCAAATTTTAGGTGTGCGTCAGTGGCGAACAACAACTTAGCCTATCCAGCTGAACCCACTTGTGCGGAGATGACCTCGGTTGCATCAAAACCGTGATGCCGTTCACACAGAATGCATTTTCTGCGCTGCTTTTCCATTGTTTTCTATGTAAAGCGCTAGATTGACACCTTTGACCATTGCACTCGCGTCTTGCAAGGCAGAGCTGCATGTTTAGAAAGCCATGTAAAGTTAAAAGTTGTTCAACTTTTTTTTAAAAATATGTCTCGAAAGTCAAGAAGTTGTGGGGGATCCATTCCACTGCATGTTTTTATATGCAAAATGTACCATGTGTGATCAGCGCTTCGGCTCTTTGTATTGAACTCTGCATAAATATACAACAATGCTGTTTTATTCATAATTGTTTATGCAATTTACTAAATGTTATTTGATTAATAAACATGATGCACTTTTTTTTTTACAGACAGTCATGTTATTTTGTTGATTGAAATAAGAGACCAAGTAACAAATATCAGTATCAGCCAATTGTTGTCTGTAAAAATCGGTATAACATCGACCAAAAAATTCCTATCTGTGCATCCTTAAGATGATTACCAGTAAACTGAAGCACTTTACTACAGCGTTAATTAAATAATCCATTATTTATCGGATTTAATAAATAGGCTTAAATCTCTTATCTCGAGCCGACAGCCATAGCATCATTTTTTTTACATGTATATCAGCCAATATTGTGGCCAATATAGCATGCATCCCTAAGGGTTTCCCCAAAGGAGGGTCGAGAGCTGATCGGAGTTCTTGAAGGAACCGCTGGGGTTTCTTAGTTAATAATTAATAGTTAAATAGTTAATATAGCGATAATATATACTCTTTGCTTCTATACTCTTTGGTTCTATAAAGCTACTGATACATACGATAAACCAGAAAGAATTAATTTATCACTGATATGGATTAAGAAAATAGCATGATTACAAAGTCTAACATCAGCCTTTTTTGAACTGTCATTATTAAATGTATTATAATTTTACAATAACTCGAATTAATATGAAATAATGTTATTTTCTAAATACTGTATGTACATTAAAACAAAACCTAAACAATGATGTACATTAAAAATGAATCAGGTTTTTTTAATTTTTTTTTATCTATTTCCCTGACATTCCCCGCTTCTGATTTGCAGACACACTGAGGGGGCGGGGCACTACGTAAACAACGACAAACGAAAAGGCCAATCATTTCGCAAGAACGCGAGTATTTTGCATATGTCTCCTAATGCTTGTCACAACAGTAGTAAACCTTAAAATGTACGTTTTTATTATTTTTTTATGTGCTCAAGATTTCTCATAAACAGCTCTGCGATATAACCAACTTGTTTAACTTACAGCTCTTATCCTTAACATTTTCTACACTTTTTAGCTACGGTCATGCACATTGATAGCCAGTATCGGAACTATAAATAAATGTCCACCTCTCTAGACAATCGTGCTGTCTTGACAGTGCAATACTACAATTGGAAGCGACAGATGTATTAGTGTTACCAATTTTTGTGTTTTATGCATTTACATTTTTAGCGCTTTTACTGCGTGATTTAGTCTTTATTTATATCATTTAAGCCCCTTTCACACAGAGATTCCGGAAAATACACGGATAAAGTGACCCGGGATTTGACCCGGGTTCATTTGATTTTGGTTCATTCACACTGCCAGTGATTTTCCGGAATCAGAGAGCGCGTTCACACACAACCCGTGTATGTCCCGGAAAGACACGTGACATCGATGTGACTTGTAATGTCTCAGCAGCGTCTTCAGTTTGCTTATGAGCTGCGATTTCTCTCTCGAGAAACCACGCTTGTGCATTTATTTCTCTGATTCGATCATAAAATTGCGCATTTCGTACCGTTTCACAGCTGGCGAACGATCCCGGCTTCAGCGTCATCACTACGACACGGCATTATTACGGCTTTTGTTCACACAGCGCGCGTCCCGGGACTGAACACGGCAATGTTACTAGGTCCCCAACCCGGCATCGATCCCGGCATTAAACCCGGGTCGTGTTTGCGTTCACACAGAAGGCGTTCCGGCAATTTGCCGGCAATTTCCCGGGTTCAATGCGCTGTGTGAAAGGGGCTTAGTAATAAATATCACAAGAATGCAGTTTTTCTCCAAATATCAGCTTGATAACAAATGTGATATTGATTTTATACAAGTTTAATAAACAAGAAGTTAATATTAAGTGACTTATTTTAGACACCATATTGCCTGTTTTTCCTCTATTTCGCCAACGAAAATAGTTCAAAACAAAGCCACACACGGCGGTGTTTCCTTACTGAGTGAATCAGGTTTTTGAACGAATCAGTTGACTAGGGTAGATTAAGATAGTCAAATGCTTCTTTCCTTGAGTGAATCAGCCGTTTGAATGAATGGTTGAATCTCAATGATTCGCTCATTAACAGTGACTTGCTGCCACCTACTGGCGGATTCAATTTCACATTTAAAGTTTCATTACTTGTTTTAAATATCAATATTGTAAAGATGAATTTTGTTGATACTGATTTCATTTGATTGGTAACAGCCCAATTGTGTCTTATTTTTATAATAGAATTTGACTAAATTTATGAAATTGACACAAAAGATGATGCATGCAGATAATTAGGTTTAAAAAATGGCTTTATAAAAGGTATAAATGCCCATATTAGGTACAAATCTATTGAAACATATTGGAAAAAATTATTTCTGTCACTGCTGTGAACTGACCACCACACGGAGTATGAAGAACGTCAAAACTTTAGGAGTCGGCTGTCCACGACAGTCCTAAACCTGCCAAAGTACCAACACAAACACACTCAAGCAAAATATCGTATAATAATCGTTATCGAGAAAATAGAGATATAATTTGTCAATATCACACACCCCTATTGTCAAGTAATTTTATTTTACAGTTTAATTGTAGTTTACAACAGTAGGCTAATATATTTGTCTTCATCTTTGTAATTTAAGCTAAAACATAATATAATTATTAATAATAATAACTAAAAAGTTGAGTTCACTTTAAAGTCCAGCTACAAAGTCAAAATAAAATCAGATTAAATATTTTATCTATTTACATCCACGTCATGTGACCGAAATCAGAAAACCGTGAATGTACAAAATGTGTTGTTAAATTATTAAAATAGATTAACTTAAAATCTCAGGGGGAAAATATTATACCAAAAAAGAAAAAAAATGTCCAAAAGCACCAGTTTATGGCTCTCTTTGTAAACTTTCTAGTAAAAAAAAAAAAAAAAAAAAAAAAAAAACAAGTGACATTGAAACAAAGGATTATATTATTATATTATTAGAATATCATAAAAAAATATATATATGTAGTGCTCTAATACATCCAGGATTCATAAAAAATATTTTCTATATTTTAAATATTTAGAACGAGCTATTAAATCACAGCATCTTAAATATTTAATCAGATTAAAAAAAAGTGTGTTGGTGAGAATTTACACCATACTGGTGTGTGTGTGTGTGTGTGCGTGCATAGAAACACAGGTTCTACTATATTCTACAGTCATACTGATGCGAAATAAATGTAGAAATCGTTTTTTATGATTTTGAGTGTTCGAATAACCATTGGTATGTGCCGTGGAAACAAACTAGTGGAAGTCTTCAGAATCAGATGTGCTGAAGTGGGCGGGGGTGAATCATGTCTCCTTCTCCGCTTGTTGAATCTAAACAAATGTAGCTTGCCATTAGCCTGCCGGTTATGTCTAACACATTTACGTGATGTAAATCTGTTTACATTTATGAGCCAACGCAATACACCACTAAAAATATTAGCTACTTGAGTATTTTTTGTCAGTTCGCGCCTCCAGGCTGCATTATTAAACAAAAAATGGTCGCGCACAAGTTAGCAAGCAGCCAAGCGGTTTTAACATCAAAGAAAAAAAAAAGAAAAAAAATTCGCCAACAACAGTCGCCCGTAAAACAGCACCACAGATTTCAAGCTACCCACGTAATTTTTCCCCGTCTCAAAAACCCATTTTATTTTGATGGTAATATTTGAGCACGAGGGTGTTTTGACGACTAGCGCTACCAGATGACTTGTTGGCTGTCTCGCGACACCCGCGCTCTGCGTCTCGTTGCTCGCGCTCGAGCCTTTTTCACACTGTAAACACGCACGGAGAAAGAGACGTTTTTATTGATCCTATGACGTTATATTTATCAATTAGTATGAATAGAAATGCCGTGTAAAACATTAGCACTGCTCCGTCTTCATCTGCATGAAGAACATATTCTCACATAAGGAGGGGGCGAGTCGTGAAGACGCGAGATTTCAAAGCACTGCGACCGTGGCGTAGGGTTAAATATTTATTTTTGCCTGTACGTGATCAAAATATGTTCGGTAAAACACTTACATGCCAGGGGTCGCGACGACACGATCCAGAGATGGTTGTGGATCTGGCCACGGCGGCTAAAGCGGCCCGCGCGAGTGTCTGTCGGTCGCTTCTCTGGCCGAGAGTGAGTCACTGAGCGACAGATAGATCTGATACAGCTGCTCGGGACGCCATTTCCCGCCTCCTCTCAGAGGGATTCTTGCGAAGAACCCGGATGATGCTGTGCACTACCGCGCATGCGCAAGATACTGGCGGAAGGTGGCGGAATGTCAAACTTATCTATCTAGCTATCTATCTATCTGTCTGTCTGTCTATCACATTATCTAAATATTCAAGAGTCAAAATACAGACTTCATAAAGAACCTGCTCTTTATTTTCACATTTTAAAAATGCATTGCTTTCTGAATGATATGAAAAAGTTATGCAAGGACAGCTCAAAAGTAGAATGTTTTTAATACATTGATGCTGTAGCCAAAACTATGTTATAGCACTGTAATTAGAAATTGTGCAAAGCTAGCAAACTATATTTTAAAGCAGGCATCTCTGGATATTAATTTGTGCAAGTCAAGCACCAACAAACAGGAATTTGATAGCAATTTAAAATACATTTTTACTCTGTTCCCTTTCAAGGTTTGTTCTATTTCATTCCCAAATGCATGATGGTCCGGTATGGTCCTGGGCCTCCCCAAATCCCCCTTAAGGAAGAAAAGGAAGAGAGAAAAAAAGTCAGGCTTATAATCAAAAGGGTAAGTTGAGAACAGTACTAGATCAGCAGTACTCACTTGAGAAGTCCATGCCAATACAAGTGAGGCATGACATCAGCTTTCATGTGGTACATGACCCTGCTCTCTTTACTTTGGTCCACAGGGAACGTCTCCAGCGGCTGCGAGTCATAATCAAATTCTGCCAAGATGACTGTGTTGTAGCTTGTAACCAGAGGGCACGAGGTGTAGCCATCATACTGCAGCATGCACAAAACAATTAGCATTTATTATTTATAATTAGTATGCAATAAGTAATATTTAGCTATTTAGAATGATGAATTTAATTATTTATTAGTATATCCTTAATCCAATTAATGTATGAATATATGCATTATTTATGTACATGCCTGTACATGAATGTACTTGCTAGCTGTATGTGTAGTTATATATGAAAAATGTATATTTTTAGAACAGCATACACCGTACCGTACTATTTCTGTATTAGGCATGCATAAATGTGCGTAGTATGCATATTTTCAGAATCCACAGAATGCGACTACATGACTACCACATTTGCCAAACTGTTCAGTATACAACACACTCGCTGTGTCTGAAATACGCGTTTACTTGGTGACCGCTAAAAAAAGTACGCTCTATATAGAATCAATAAGGGTAGTATCAGGGGGGTAATGTTTCAGAAAAAACTGAAGCTTCCCCGGGCGCCGCCATTGGCTAGAGGACCCCCACCTGCTGTTAGCATTCCATTGACTCCCATTCATTTTGGCGTCACTTTGACAGCGAATAACTTTACATCTGAGGCGTTTAAAGACTCCATTTGTCCATTATTTATTTCAAAAGAAACACGAAAATGTATAAAAGGCTCCATTACCTTGTATCTTACGTTATGGCCCCGTAGAAGCAGTTTTTGTAAAAATAGGCTAACGATTGCGTCATAACCACGCGACTCTCTGTCGCACAGTAGAGAGATTACCGTATGGACAGGAGGAGAAGCTCGCGGGCAATCGAGGGGACGTGGAGGCAAAATGACAAAGTAATTAATCAGAATACTTAGCAAAAGTTGCTCCTGCTCCTAGCTCATGGACACATCCTACTCACACTCTCCGTCTCTGCAAGTTTCGGAAGGGAATGATTCAGATTTCTCTTGGCACAGCAACTAGAAGACAGACGGGTTGCTCGCGTCACATCTACGTCGTCAAGCTCAGTTTGAGTCTGCGCAGTACACTCAGCCATCAGGAAGTGAGTGCTTCTAATTGACTTCACTTTTCTCCGTTGAATCCAATGGGGTCGCTGTGTCCATTTCTTTGTCTATGGGTAGTATGAAACGTACTACATCCGCCATGTTGTCATTGTCATGTGATCTACCAGCGTCAGTTGTGTCGCTTCAGTTCCATTCGCAAATTCTCTCCCGTGGCCTCATGGGATAGTAAAGTGTCCTTGCAGGAAGTGGTAGGTCATCTGGATACTTTTCGCCTACTGTTTTTTTACTCTATTGGCATACTGCTTTTGCTTACTACATACTAGAAATGTATTCGATTTCAGACGCAGCGACTGAGTGTGAAATTATTCAATCCCACAATTCAATGCACTGGACTTAATTTTTCTGTGCGTGACAAAAGTGTAACAAATGAACCAGAAGTAATATTAGCCACAAATTATTTTAGGATATTTATTTTAGGATAGTAGATGGCAGATAAGTTAAAGAGCAATAGATTGGTGCTGGGATGACGTACTTTTGTAGCCCGAGACCCAGAAACGAGTTAGTATTTTAGCACTTCTGGTTCCATCGTCCCAAAGTCAATGTTTTATTTTTTTTATGGACTTTTGGTTAATGCCTGAAATAAGGTCTGTGGTGAACACAAGCTCAAGATATTTTCATATCTTGAAAGTTTTATTCAGCGATATAAAATACACCAGTAATACCCTCTTGGGTTATTTAAAGCTTTTACTTGTCTTGTAAAAGGCGGTTGCTAACAAGTATCTTAATGGGACTACAGAGATTGTCGGGGACATTAAACGTCATTAGTCGAACAGGTAAACTCATCTATTCACTAGTCCGCTTTCACAGCCTCGTTGTGTTTATAATCGCGCTCTTGCAATCTATTATAACTCGAACTTTCAGGAGAATACGTTTTTAAACAAAGACTGAAAGAGTTGTCAAGCTTAGTTGAAGTCATGCGATAAAAATACATCATTACCGCACCACTCTATATTAGGATTGGATCCATGTCAGACTCAAAGCCAGTATGCAGTATGATTATGTAATTGTTTATTTTAACACTGCGCCCCCTGGTGGTGTTCATTTGGATAACACAGCACTTCCACAGTGGCAAGGCACATTCATGTTTATCCTCAAACATACTTACCGCCTTATCTGGCGTCTGTTTCTTCAGGACTCTGCTGATAGTTCGGTCGAGTACAGCAGACTGTGCAGCTGCAGAAGATTATAGTCATGTGATTCTCCTGGTCATCTCATTTCAGTGAAACAACTCTCATTACATAAATCGTCTCTAAATGAAAGGGAAATCACTTCACAAGAAACTTCTAATTGTGGAAAACGAAAAACAAAAACAGGTTCAAGAATCTGTCTGATGAGTACTGAAAATTAAGAAAAGGTTTAATGAGCTAGTACTTATCTCCTACTTTTCCCAGAGAGCACCACAATAATTACATAATATCAAAAAACATTTATAATCAGAAAATGTATTTAAAGAAAGTTTTTGTTCGGTGCTTTACCTACTGCTGCTGCCGTTTTGGACGTGGGTAGATTGGTGCAGTCTCCGATACCAAATACATTGGCATACGTATTATGCTGAAGGTTGTACTTATTTACATCCAGCCAGCCGGCCGCATCGTCCAATGAGGAGCCTTTCAGCACTGCGGGTGGTCCCATCGGTGGGGTAACGTGGATCATCTCGTACTATGACCAAGATGAAGGGTTCGTGACACACTCAATCTACAGCAAACAGAACTGAATGGGTTTTTTTTGTGTGTGTGTGTGACAAATTTAACAATTGCTACCTTGTAAACCTCTGTCTCCCCAGGTTTGTCCAGATTCTCAAAAACAGCTTCCTGTTGGTCTGCCCTGACCTCGATGAGGTTCTGCCTGAGGTTTACATTAAGGTCCCGTTTCTTCACTATCTCCCACAAGGCATCTGCATATTTCTTGACCCCAAACAGCACTGGTAAGGAGGTGTTGAAAATAATGTTGGCTTTTGACCTTTTTCCTGTCTAAAAAAAAACCAAAACATTGTTTAAAAACGTTATCAATTCTTTGATTATTATTGGTCATTTGGAGTCTTAAATGTATTGTGGCAGTACCATGGTTTTAAGTGTTAATACTATGGTACTAAATTATATTAATTTACCATTGTGTTTACATGGCTCTCCAAGCTACTTCGAATAAAAAAAAACATGATATTGCCACGAAACATGTACAAAATACATGGTGTTGCCATGATATATGCCCAAAAAACATGTTATTAACCTTATTCATGTCCACAGAATATGGTATTGCCATGATACATAAACAACAAATACATGGTGTTACCCTTATTTGTGTCCACAAAACATGGTATTACCATTGTACATGTCCAAAATACATGGTGTTACTATATGATATATGCCCAAAAAACATGTTATTATCCTTATTCATGTCCACAGAATATGGTATTGCCATGATATATGTAAAAAAATACATGGTATTACCATGATATGTGGCCCAAATCATATGTCCAAAAATATAGTAATAGCATGATATTTCTGTAGGTGTATTAAAGGGGTCATATAATGGTACATGCACTTTTACAAGTTGATTGTACTGAAATGTGTGTTGGCAGTGCCTGTACACAACCATCATAAAATTATACAAATCCATCCTGTGTTTTTTTTTTTATCTCCTTATATGTTTTCCCCCATCTCAAATCAAGCCGTTAACCCTCCCACGATTGTTGATTGACAGTAGCGTTTCAACACAGACCCGCCCTCGCTCGTGAGCGAGCTGTCAATCATAGTCCGGGCGGACCGACCCGGTCATTGTTGATACGCTGGAGCGCTGTCTATGAGCAGAATGGCGTCTAAGCGATTGTGGTGTTCTGTTCTTGGGTGTAATAAGGAACACAGCAGTCATTTTGATGTTCCTAAATCCGAACCGCTGAAGACGCAGTGGCTGAGTTTGTTTTCGAAGGGAATATTCCCCACGATCAACGTCAATGCTTTCATGTTTGCGCGAATCCTTTCACACACCAGACTGCTTTACAAACGGTCAGTATAAAGCTGGTTTTGCTAAGAAGCTGCTCCTGAAAAAAGGATTGGTACCAACTATTCGTGTTCCTGCTGCACCTCCAGAAGAAGTGACTGTAACGTTTTATTAACCTTTATATTAATATTTATATTAATCTTTGCAAATCGCTAGCACGCTTCACGATGAATGCGGCTGCGTACACTCAGGGTACATTACGCCATGTTTTCTATATACGACGTTCTCAATATAATTCATAATCCCACGTTTATAATGAACAACGCGTTGTGGTTATTGTGTTGTTATTACAAACGGTGTACGCACAGAACAGAGGGGCGGGGTGAGCAAAGCTCATTATCATTTAAAGACACATGCACTTAAACGGCGTGCTGAAAACAGAGCTGTTTTTGACCAGGTAAAATGAGTGTTTTCTTACAATACTAATGAGAATTTTTAATTAAAGTATATTACAAACTTTTAATTTAGACCCTAAAGAATCATATTAGCTTGTACAAAAATGGCATTATATGACCCCTTTAATAAAAGGTGATGATTAATGTACAATAGGATTTACAACACAATGCGTAGATCAAGAATGAAACCTTTCTCAGGTAGGTATCCGAGAGATACATGATTTTCTGAGGAGCTCCTCCACATTTGATGGGAGTGTTTGGTAAGGTGAACAAAGCATTTCCCTCCTTAAAGTTTCTCAAGGCATCCCACGTCTTTTCCACTGTTTTCACAGAGTAGTTTGAACCAATTTTGGGATGTTCAAACGCTTCTGGCAGGCCCTTGATCTGTAATAAGCAGAAGGAATTCAATTGGATTGAGAGGAAAATGATATCTAACGTACCACTTTAAATTGTTAACCCAGGATAATTTTTTTGTTTATTAATCCAGAGTTATCTTATTCCATGTTTCACACTGTGTAAACAGGTACAGTTTCATATTTCTTTGCATAAACAGAGTCATGTCAGGTATGAATAAAAAAATAAAAAACCAGAGCAAAGGTTGAAATTGTACTTAACCTTTGATATCAAGACTGACAGACAAATGTAATTAACATGACAGTAAGATTGGAAACATCCTCTGGACTGATGTGGCAATAACACCACACCCAAACTGTTAATAATAAAAGATCCGAGAATGTTTCCTCTCAATCAAAACAAGCACTACATCCAGTAAAGGTTTCACATCATGCATATGAAAACAGAAAACGAGCAATTCAGTCTATATGAATGACATTCATAACATACCTTTTCAAAGTGCAGTTCAAGCCCAAGAGCTACAATCAGATAATCATAGGAAATCTGCGAGAAGAAAACAGTTACATATAATCAGTAAAAAATACTAAAGCTAGGTTTAGTTTGATTTAAGTGAGCATTCTGAATTATCAATGGTAATATGACATTCCTTTTGATTTTGCAACACGTTCTGCTCTGATTATTTCATAACAACACACCTTCAGGGTTCAATAACATGTGCACTGACTGTAATCTTATGCAAGATCACAATGATGCCACAAAAATTCCCAGCATCACCCTCATCAAAAAGACCCTTTTCTATACTAATCATATGCAGAAAAGCAATGCTCTTTCACAACACAGACGCGTTAATAGTGTAACTATCAACTTAAATACCGTTCCATACCTTTTTCCCAGAGTCCGTGTGGACAGAGTTGTTCTCAGGGTCAAATTGTGCCACTTTGGACTTGACCCACGCCACCCCTGATGGGATCACACTCGCTGTTGATCGCGCAGAGGAAGCAACCGTTTTAGCCCCTGCGCCAACTAACGTCCATATAGGCTGATAGTAATGCGTCTGGAATCAAAAATGCATTAAATGTCATGCTGAGTTTTGAAGAGTTGAATAAAAGTCTCTTCTGCTCATTAAGGCTGCATATATTTGATCAAACACAGTAAAAATATTACTATTTAAAATAACTGTTTTACATTTGAATATATTTTAAAACGTAATTTATTCCTGTGATCAAAGCTGAATTTTCAGCATCATTCCTCCAGTCTTCAGTGTCACATGATCCTTCAGAAATCATTCTAATATGCAAATTGCTTTATTATAATCAATATTGAAAACAGTAATATTTTAGTGGAAACTGTGATACTTTTTCTTTCTGGATTCTTTGATGAATAGAAAGCTCAAAAGAACAGCATTTATTTGAACTAGAAATCTATATTGTAACATAAAAGTCACTTTTGATCAATTTACAGTAATGTGTCCTTGCTGATTTCTTTAAAAACAAAAAAGTCTTACAGACCCCAAAGCTTTTGGACATGCTCTAAACAGGAACTTGTTAAACCTGAATCCCAGGATGTGATGTACGTGACTCCTCTAGGGGTGCCCAACCCTGCTCCTGCTCCGATCGACTGTCCTGCACAGTTTATCTCCAACCCTAATCAAACACACCTGAAGCAACAAATTAACATCTTCAGGATCGCTTGAAAATTAAAGTCAGGTGTGTTTGATTAGGGTTGGAGATAAACTGTGCAGGACAGTCAATCGGCAGGAGCAGGGTTGGCCACCCCTGTTCTAGAACAACCAGGCACATGTTGATCTCTTAAAGGAGCAGGTCAACTAAAAATGCTCTGCTGCATTGTACCTCACTAGGCTCCACGATGGCCACGTTCTCCGCGCCAACCTTTCTTTTCAGGCGTGCGGCCATGGCTATGCCACCGGTCCCTCCACCGAGCACGAGAACTTTGTAGTGGTCTTTGGCGGCCAGCCCAGAGCTGGTGTGAATGTGTGAGTTGATGACAGAGGAAACTCTGCAGTACTGCCTGGACAACAGCAGCAGCTGTGGGTGTAGAACGCCTGCCATGCTGAGCACTGGTGGGAGGAAACCAGAGGGAACTGTGCAAACAAGTTACAGACAGAAACAATCTTTACAACGACCAGATGCTACTTCCTTTTTTTTTTTTACAACTTAGGAGGTCATGGTAACCACAGTTAGGCAACTAATTTGGTTAACCTCAGTTGTTGGTTTTTCTCTTAGACCACTTTAATCAATCACAAAACACTGATGAAAAAACTACAGAGTGAAATAATATATTAAATAAAACATAAAAATATTAATCAGGATGAACACAAAACAATATATATATATATATATTTATTGTTTTATTTTGATCCCATATCATGTTCACATAAAATATTAGTTCCCGGTGAGAATATTCATCATAAATCCAGATCCCCACACAAGAAACAGATATCATGGCCACAAATTAAAGGGTTAGTTCACCCAAACATGAAAATGTTGTCATAATTTACTCACCCTCAAGTTGTTCCACACCTGTATGAGTTTCTTTCTTCGGTTGAACACAAAAGAAGATATTTTAAAGAATGTTGGTTATCAAACAGTTGACGGTAGCCACTGACTTCCACAGTATGAAAAATAAAATACTATATAAGTCAATGGCTACTGTTAACTGGTTACCAATATTCTTTAAAATATCTTCTTTTGTGTTCAGCCGAAGAAACTCATACAGGTGTGGAACAAATTGAGAGGTGAGTAAATGATGACAGCATTTAGATTTTTGGGTGAACTCTACTTTTAAGAATTAGTTGCCAAGCCTTAATAATTCATGACCTTGTTTTATTCATTTGTTCCCTTGTTTGAATTGAGTTAAATCTTCAAATATATAACACTTTAAAGAGGTTGTGCTGACATGTTCTCAAAAGTTCTCGTGGTGATGTTCCCAAAAAGCATCAAAGACTATTGTGTAATCTAGTCTTCTTGTAATAGCGTAACATTTCAGCCGTACTGTAATCTTTAAAAATGAAAATAGTATGCTACATTTAGAGATCTTGCATGCATCTACTCGCCTTTTTACTTTCAAAGCTGAGCGTAGAAAGAGAAGTCCTCACGTCTGTTGGATGAAACACCCTGGTACGTAGTCAAAAACATATTCACTATCATTCCAACCCAACACATCTTACAGTTAAACTAAAGCTGAGTCATGATACCTGGCATTTTACATGGATGTGGCTCAAAAACTATTGAGCTGCCTTCCTAGGCATCCTTGTTTCTAATCATTTAGTGAGCAGTCTTTTTCTGTAGTCAATTATACTGTCTAGCTATGAAAGGACATTCCATTATCACTGACAATACAGAACCTTTTTGTTTTAAATTCCCATCAATAACATTTAAGCATTGAAATGTAGGATATCAGTGCTGACTACATAAGTTAGATGTCTGCAATTATTATGTTTACCCTTCAAGTCAGCTGTACAGCCTACGTGCGTAGTCAAATTGCTAACAGTTGCTTGTGTACAGGATAACAATAAACAACATATTCCTATAGACGGTGTACTAGTAAATCCTTATTTCTGACACATATCACACATTAAACTCGGGTCAAATAAGGTCTTACCAGAGTCAAAGCGATGTCTGTGAGACAGCTCTTGCAACTGTCAATGATACAGTATCAATGCGGTTTGTTTTCCTGGTTCAGCTCAGTGTGACGAATCAGACTGTCAGTAACGTTGCGCGATGATGTAATCTGTGCATGTCATAAATCTTTATTCAAGCTAATTATTTTATAGCGCTCGATCTATGTCCGTTTTTACGGTAGTACTGTACGTGTGAACTTTGCACGCACGAGCAAACGAAAGTCAATACTTTCATGCCGCCGTGATCGTCCAGAAGGGGTCGCTACTGCATTTCCATCAGGTGCTGCTTATTATTATCAAACGTTACTGAATTATTAGACTGAATTACAGCACCCATCATACTGAAGAAGACTAATAACATTAAATAACCTCACTTTAAACATACTAATTAAAATCTCAGATAAATTAAATTATTTGTTATTATAATAACACGTATATAAAACATATAGCAAGTTCTATTTTTTACACAGATAACCCAAAAAGTTTTGAAAAGACGTTCCCAATAATCCCTGGCGCCTATTGTAGGTCGGTATTATGGTGTTAACATTATATCAGTTAAAAATATCGCTGGTAATATACAGTCAAATATCCAGACTACAGCAAATTAGCATGTTTTTATATGCTATAATAAAATAAAAAAATACAAACAAGTTTGTTCTTAAATGAAAACCGAATGTATTTATTCATTCACGGTTTGTTTACGTTTTGGTCGTAAGCTGTAACCTTCCGCAAAACGGTTGTGTATGCGTGCGCGCGCGCGTGAGAGCGCGAGAGAGCAGGAGGTGATTTAAGGATCTGTCCAGTGTTTTCTCTGCTTAATTTCTTATGGACGATTTACTCCACCCTGTCTCCGTAGCAGAGCCATAAATGAATGGATGGAGCTTGTTTTCGGTAAGCGCTGTATGTTGTACATTGCATGTTGTGAATGATGGATCATGATAGTGTACCTATACACCGCATTTATGAGCGATGAGCGGGTCTGACGGGCACGCGTTTCTCTCAATGACATAATATTGGCTTGTTATTGCATTCTGTAGCAGATTTTATACATGAAATGTCAATTTATTGTAATTATCGGTCTTATTTTACATCTGTGTGCCACTTAAGGTTGACCAATTGAGACTGTACAACTGAGGTAACGTTAACGTGTTTTACCTTGGGTCGACTGCATGGCTATTTCGTCTATTTGGGCATTGAATAATGTTAATAGTTTGTGTATTCTCACA
Organism: Rutilus rutilus; assembly: GCF_951802725.1. NCBI lineage: Eukaryota > Metazoa > Chordata > Actinopteri > Cypriniformes > Leuciscidae > Rutilus > Rutilus rutilus. The sequence goes on from NC_140233.1 coordinate 18,658,524, forward strand.
GTTTATTATAATTCAGTATGTTGTAAGATAAAAACTTTAAATTAAATATGCCAAATATTTTAATATGTAATACAATATATTTGATATATTAAATTAACGATATACATGTAACATCTAAAATCGAATTTATTTTATTTTTATTTTATTTAAAATATACCAACTGTAAAATGATGATGCTTTACTTAATAATAATAATAATAAGTATTATTATTTAAAATAGAATATATATATATATATATATATATATATATGTATATATATATATTCATAACAATACATTTGAATTAAATTAAATTGAGATTATTTATTGTATTCAAAATATATCTAGTGTAATATATTTGTGATGCGTAACTATAATAATAATAATTATTATTATTATTTAAAATATATTTACTACATATAGGCTACTCATATATATATATATATATATATATATATATATCTTGTAATAGGCTAGTAATGTGTATTTATAAAATTATAATTGTTATTATTAATTAAAATATAATTATTGCGTATATACGCATAACAATTAATTTAGTTTAAATAAATAATTCTTGTTATATATGTTGTATCCATATCTGGATTTGGATCCATATTTATATAATTTTGACAAATTCCATAGTATTTTCTAATGCTATATTCTATATTCTCATGCCGTTGCAGGTTTATTGATAGGTATAGAGGACAGGATTGTCAATATATGAGAGTCTACAGTCACTTTTGTATTGGACCGTAGAGCTCTGCAGGCACGTCGGGTCAGTATGTCAGGCGCCTCTACTGCTTACGAACTTCCAGCGTTGATTTCAATGGAAAGCGGTGGTCCTGGAGTACAAAACATGGTGCATTTTGGAAGTCTTTCTTGTGACAGTTCAGGTCTTGGAGCTTCTATTAATGAGCTGATGATACAGTATCAGGTGTGTTAAATTAGGAAGACATCCGAAGTGTGCAAGTGCTGAGGTATCCCATGTTACGTTTATTTTCACATCGAAACAGGGAAGGTTACAACCTTTCACAGCTACGTAGGTTCAGTACAATGTCCCACCTTTTCTATCAATCGTTTTGTCACGTAAAGCCAGCATATATGCAGCTCTTCTCGGGATCACCTGTGTTTACTGCATGCCAGCATCAGCAACCCTGCAGTGTTCCCGGCGGAGAGTGTGTGTTCCCAGAGACCTGACCGGTCTCCTAGCTGCAGCTCCTCTGGGTTCTCATTAGGACGATGTGGGGGAAGATACGCTGTGTGTGTCAGACATTAAAAACTTCTACTTTGAAAGACAATTACATTCTGGTGTGTGTGACTCTAGCTAATCAACTGCTGTGCTTTCCAATCCAAGTAAACAAGCCTATATGAATTACAGTATGGCTTTATAGGAAAGCGTTTTGCTTGGGATGTCATTGTTGATCTGCTTCTTTGTATAAAATCTCTATTAATATAATCTTCAAATCAGCAAATTTAAATTTGATCGTTTCTATAAGGAAAATGACAAGGGTGTTTAATGGAAATGGACTGTTGGACTCACACTGGCTTCATGTTTTTCAGTGAAACCCTTAGGACCCGTCGGAGATGGCCTGATGTTATGGCAATTTGGAAGAAGGACGTTCACATTGGTTAGTACAGTTGGACATGAACAAATCTTGCATATAAAACACATAAACGTATACTGGCATTCATGTTTAGAAATGTTGAATGTATTCAAGTCATCCTAAATGTCTTAAAGGAATAGTTCACCCAAAAATGAAAATTATTGCATAATTTACTCACCGCCAAGCCATCCTAGGTGTACATGACTTTCTTCTTTCAGCCAAACACAATCGACATAAATGCATTAAATTAAAGGTATAGTGGAGGATTCTTTCCGAATTTTAGATAAGACCCGCCCTCTCCACTTTTTGAATAAGTTTGATTGATTCACCAGAATGATTGACAATTAGGAGGACCAATAGTATAGGTGATCCACCCGGAAGTCAAAAATCCTCCATTATACCTTTAACGTAATGCATACATGAGAATATGAGAATGATGGGAATTACAAAGTCATTACAGTCATGAAAATATAGTAAAAAAAAAAATATATATATATATAATTACTGTATATATAAACGTAACACTTTTTCCCTGTGAATATTATATATATTTATAAATATGATGCTTTCTCTTGGGCAGTTACTTCTCTTTAACAGCACTTCTTGTTATTGTTACTCTTTAGGTTAACAGTGACCTAAATTGAGACCCACTCACACGTTTAACCGTAGACGCCACAAAGAACCAGATAATTACAGTGTTTTGCAGTTCCCATTCTGTGAAACACAAGAACTGTTCTCTCAGTCCATACTTAATTTCTGAATATAATATGTTTATTGTTAGCCACAGAATTCAACTACGCCATGTTTGAGGTCTTGTGCTCTTCATAGGTCTTGTTGCCTAGAAACCTTGATGACACCCCCCCTCCCCCCTCCCCCCGCCTTGTGTGCTCTTGCTTTAACTTGCACACAAACAAATCAAACTCGTTTAAATCCCCAGAAATAGCCAATTAGTGCTTTAAAAAAAGAAGGGACGGTTTGTATTCTCTTCCTTTATCCTTTATTCTCTCATGTGCTGCTCCTCAGAGATAAAGCAGACGCTTTGCTGCTATAGGGATGCTGACGTGAAGTGCGCTACGTGTTTATGTGTGTGTGATTATGGGTAGGAAAAGGTAAACGGATCTGCCAGTGACGCAAGGTTTCGCCTTGACCTTCGATAAACCACGGATCGTTTCTTGCCCTTGGGCGGCAGAGGCAGTTCGGTTGTTTCTCTTTTTAAAAAACATGATCTGGTCGTCTGGATGGAGATCACTTACGGCTCATAACTGCTGGGACATGAGTGTGAGACCTGCAGGTATTCTCCTTTTGTTTTTCACTTTTGTGTTGAGGGTTAGCTGTTGTAATACGCGAATGTTGCAAGTGGAAAGTTGGGAAGCCAGTGTTGTAAGAATGTTGCATGAGTTTTCGTCAGTGTGTGAGTGATCAAGTACACAAAAAGGAAGAATACACACGCCTCCATGTATTAGTCACTGAGGTCATTTAAACATTTTGTGTATGCTCGGAGTAGCCTACTGTAACACACTCGTACTGTCATTTCCATAATTGTTGAAATGTTTGTCAAGGAGTCCTTATGCAAATTCAAGAGGGGGAAACTTTATCCTCTACTCTTACAAATAAACTAGAAACAACATTTTTGTGACTTTAGCCCATGTCTGTTAGCTTTATGCTAGTCAGAAAAATAAACGTTTGTTGTAGTCCTTCAAAAAACGATTTCTTTAAAAGCAAATATCTTCCTTTGCTTTAAACTTTGAGCGTTGTATCTTTGCAGATGTTGTTAATGCTCAAACAGCAACATCACACACTAACTAAAGTTAGAAAAGTGAAATCATCCACCCCTTGAAAAAAATTGCCACAATTTTAGATGCTAGTGAAAATTCACAATTCTCTATTCCAATTTCGATACCACGGCTAAAACTATGAAAGCTTGTTTCCGCCACAGAATAAAAAAATAAAAAAGGTAATTGTGAGTTTATATCTTGCAATTCTGACTTTATAAGACGCAATTCTGACTTTATATCTCGCAATTGTGAGTTTATATCTCGCAATTCTGACTTTATAAGACGCAATTGGGACTTTATATCTCACAATTCTGACTTTATAACATGCAATTGTGAGTTTATATCTCGCAATTGTGACTTTATAACATGCAATTGTGAGTTTATATCTCGCAATTCTGACTTTATATCTCGCAATTGGGACTTTATATCTCGCAATTCTGAGTTTATATCTCGCAATTCTGACTTTATATCTCACAATTCTGACTTTATAACACGCAATTATGAGTTTATATCTCGCAATTCTGACTTTATAAGACGCAATTGGGACTTTATATCTCACAATTCTGACTTTATAACATGCAATTGTGAGTTTATATCTCGCAATTGTGACTTTATAACATGCAATTGTGAGTTTATATCTCGCAATTGTGACTTTATAACACGCAATTGTGAGTTTATATCCCGCAATTCTGAGAAATAAAGTCAGAGTTGCGAGATGTACTGTAAACTTGCAATTGTGAGATAAAAAGTCGCAATTATCTTTTAAAATGTTGTATTCTGTGGCGGAAACAAGCTTCTAGCCTAACTAATATAACTATAAAACATTATTAAAGACAAGTGAACAGTTAGTAGATCAACGATACAAATGAAATAAACAGTACTTTTAGGTTTTTCAGGTAGGTCTGACAGTAGTTTTCAGGTATAGAAATTGAGTAAAGTAATCAAATATAAATCTTCACTGTATAAATTAAATATAGATTAAACCTTAATAAAGTTATAAAAGTTATTCAGTCAAGAGCAGTGAGAGATTTTTTCTTTGTCTTTTGTTGTTTGATCAACAATTAAAACAGACAGCAGCAGGTTTATTAGGCTACTGTCACTTTAAGACCGAATGCACGGATCCAATATACTGATCCAGAATCTGCACAGAACCGTAGCTTAACTCACGAACCTGGACCATTGAAGCACCTTTAGAGTATAGGCAAGTTGTATGTGTCTTTTTGCCCTGTCATTTGTGTGATGGGGGCAGATTTGTACAAAGAGTGTTGAGTGTGGAAGTTGGGTGTGGAAACTCTTTAATTATTAATGGTGATGGTTGTAGCACCTGAGCTGAATGAGGAAACAATTCTCATGTTTCACAAAGCTGTAGCAGGAATGAACCATACAATATTACCAAATCATATTACCGCAGAAATGATTGATCCATTCTGAAAAAGGGTTGAGAAAGTTTTTTAGAAAGTTATGCTTTGCCAAACCAAAAGAAATGCAGAAGTCATGTAAAACAAGTCTGTGGTTTTTCTGCTAAAGACCTGTAGTTTTAGCAGAAAAACCTAAACTCTAGTTTGTCAAACTACAATGCATGGGTGTTATGGGTGTGCCGTGCAACAGTTAGGCTAAGTCTGTCATATAGGCTACATAAAATTATAATAAGAACATTATAAGTGTGCGCATGGGACGTGGCTTTTAATGATGAGACTTGTTTTTGTAATCAGGCTCTCAAAAATTATATAAAATTTGGATTTAGATTTTCAAATAAAAAGAATTATCGGTACTGACCAAAATTTTCATATCGGTGCATCCCTAATTTTTATAGGGTAAAATGTGGTCTTCCATAGTATTTGGATCATATTAACCACAGGTAAAACCACACATTGCACTCAACTACCATGGTAAATAGTAACTATATTGTTTCTATGGTATTTCTTATGAAAAACAGTAGCCTAAAGACATTAATATAATGCACAAAAACCACTATAGCTTCATAACAAAACAAAAAATGTTGTTATTATAGTACATTACTCCTTAAATGCATTTAATTATCCCCATTAATAATATAAAAACATTCAATATGAATATCACACATTTCTGCCACAATCCCATGGTTTTAGTTACAGTAAATCATAGTAAATATTGGTGACTTATGGATTGAAAGCCTTCTATCGCTCAATGTTTCTCCTGTTTTCCGCATCAGTGTTGTTGAGAATGTCATCGCTGTTTCATCTGGCTTTAAACTAGTTTAAATCACCAAGACATTTGTGTATTTGTGTATGGGAGACATCTGTGCCAAACTCGCTCGAACGCTCACTGGATCTCACTGTATGGCAAGCCGCTTTGATTTTTATTCATTCCCAGGATATGAATTCTTTATATCAACTATTCATTTTTATTATAGTTAAAATGCTAATCCATGATATCAGAAATTGGATTTTTACTAGTAAGGGACTGTTCGTTGTGTATTTACGGGGCTACCGGAGGAGTTTTGAGATCTATAGTCAAAATAGACTTGACCCTCCCCCTTCGCCAGCAATAAATTTTTCTATGACCCTCCAAAATGATTGTGAAAAAAGGCATGACCCTCCCCGATCATTTATTGATTTCTTCTGTACTGGTTTGCGCTTGGCAAAGATGTTCAGATAGCCATTGTATTTTTTACAACCATGACAAACGACTTAACCTCTGCTTTCTCATCTTACACATCACACACTCCACTGTTATGGTGGCCATTTGAGTAGATTTACTCACTAACATTGTTGTGGAAACACAATAAGCATGGAAACTAACATATGGTACAGCGCACATTCTATCAGCTGCGGTTCTGGCGCCTCAGTCCCAATACTGTAGAACTCGACGTACATTCACATCACAGGTTAATGCAGCGGTAGAGTTACACTCACTGTGCACTTAGTCGCAATCACAAAAGTTCATTATTTGCTCGTTCTTTAAAGCTTTGCCGGGTAAACATTTCATTGGCGTTCTGTTCTGACATGATGCACTTTTTCTGTCAAACAGCACCAAACTGGATTTTTGTTGGGTCAGACCCATCTGCTAGCGATGGGGGGGGGGTTGAGACTGAGAGAGCTACATGGAAAAATATGCACCAAACAAGCCACTTTGAAATGTTGCTGTTTTCATTAATACAAAAGTTGGGTGACCCTCCGTCCCCATAGACTAAAAAAAGTTGGATGACCCTCCCCTCAACAAAGAATAAAAAGACATGACCCTCCCCTATTTTCCTCTTGTGGTCCATTCCATAAATTAACCATAACCATTAACCATCCATAAACTGTCCCTAACAATGGTTATTTTTGATATCAGGAATTACATTTCCACTAGTAAAAACATGATTGATTGATTGATTGATATCACTCACAGAAATCAAGTTCTTGATGTCAAACATGTAACTTCAACTAGAAAAAATGATAATTCTTGATATCTGTAATTGTATTTTCACTAGTTACATGTCACCATAGTTGTAAAGGGATTCCACTGGAGGCAAGTTATAAAGAACCCAAGTGCAGTTTATTACAATTAAAACATAACATGAAACAAAAACCAAGGCATGAACATGAACTTACACAACAGCAGACTACAGGAAACAATACTTGACAAAGACACATGGCAAACATGAGGGCTTAAATACACAGACTTATGACAAGACAAGGGACACCTGTGAACAATGATCAGACAATTAACAAAATAACAAGACACATGGCAGGATCACATGACAAACAGGGAATCACATGACAGACATGGAAACATAACAATGACATGAAGACAAGACCAAACCGTGACAATAGTCTGCCTTTCAAATTCAATTGTTGATATCAATAATTGATTTCCTACTATTTCACATATCAGAAATACAATTCTTACTAGTAAAAATCATAATTTTTGATAGGAATAGGAATTTGTCCCTCGTCTTATAGTCCACCAGGCAAAAATTGTCAGTTTGATCGTTATTCATGTCAGAAGCGCAAACAGTGTGGGATCTAGAGACTCATTTGCTAAGTCTTGCGAACAGTTCCTGTACAGCACATCTGGCTGTGAACTTGAGGAACTTCTGGAGTGACTGCAGTGCGGTTCAACTCAGGCCATGATATAAAGTGACCCTCGAGTCAGCAAAATATAATCTGGACTCCAGCCCAGATCCCCACATTTCGATCGATTGAGATTATGTTTCACGTCACCATGATGTTATAGTAACACAAAGAACATTGTACAGTAAATCCTCCTGCGGCTGAACAGTACATCCAACATCTTCAGCTATTGAGCCACAGACTATAAACATAGTCTCTACTATGAAAAAGATTGAGGTTGAGTATGCATTATGTTGTGCCGCAAGTGTCCATGTTATTGTAAGGAAAACAAATCCAATACGTTTCTTACATTTATGGTAAAAAAAATTATTATAAAGTTAATTGATAACCAGCTTAACTTAGACTATTTTTAGCCTATTTCATATTCTGGTGTCTATATTTTTTAGCCTATTTCATATTCTGGTGTCTATATTAGTGTTTATTGCTCGAAAATTCTGGAAATCTCACTTAATTAAGGTTTTCAATTGAATTTAAGAGTAACACAATTGAGAAAATAATTACAAATCTCAAATAAAAAGCAATTTTTCTGATAGTTAGCTCGTCCTTTCATGTGTCTAGCAGCAACGTCAAGCATCTCTTCTCTGATGATGCGTTTACTGGCGTGAGGGCGGGGCAACCTGTCACTCACTTGAGATCCACCAATAGCAAACCACAACCATCCAGTCAATTCCCAATGGACAAAACCAGGCCCCGTCCTACATTTTTTCTTGTCGGAGAAGCCATTTCACTCGGATATACATCACAATAGCGTATAAAAGACTATCAAAACTTCCGTTTCATGCTGACTTGTCCCAACAGTGTTGTTCATTCCTTTATGTCTCAGACATTTTTAATTAGCAAAGAATAAAAGAGCAACTTCAGTAACTTCAACTTCAATAAAATATTCTTCCGAAACCAGGTACTGTGTTTATAATGCCAGACGCCTCCTTAACTCCTCAGTGAAGAGCTAGTAAATGATTAGGAGTAGGTTTATGCTAATAAGCATAAGCCCCGCAGGCGATGAAATTCCACAGACGGGACGTGTCTCAATCTCGCGCACTCACAGACAAGTGTAGGCAACGTCTGCTGCGTTCCACAAACTAGCTGCCCAACAGAAAGCAGACTGTGAAGTACTTCGTGGTTTGTTAATGACTCTGTAATTTGATTAGCACTGAAGGGGTTTTAGGGTTTAATCTAACGCCTGAACGTTTGTCTGTGCCACTCGAAGAATGACATTGCAAACAGGCAATGGCGCTGCGATGGCTATGGATGTTAGTACCAGGGAGAGGAGGCTGGAACCCACGCTCGAAATCACCCGGACAAGGTAGCGCTTCAAGGGCTTGTGGGATTGGGACGAGGGCGAAATGATAAACAGGGGGAAATGTCCTGGAAGAGCTGGATTACGTCTATGGAAATTTCTTCCCGGAGATGTTTGATTTCTAAGAATCAATTATAGGTTCTCACTTACACTCTTTCTATTTTAACTTCCCTCATTTGCTGAGTGATATAGTCACTGATGATGTCATAGGCATCGCTGTTAGTGGCTTTTGAAAATATCGAGTCCATTTATGGCTCCTCGCTCACTTCCAGAAACACAGTAAGAGGAGATTTTGAGGAGGATCTTTTTAGTGGACAAACTAATTCAGACTGACATTGAGAGACACTCTGGATCTTGGTTTAGGGTGTTAGTGCATGTTGTTCTGAAAGATCACGTCTGTTAAGGTAGTATTCTGTGGAGATGTACTTGATGGTGCCTCAGGTGTTTCTTTCCAATAATTTACTAAACTCAACTTCTGTTCAACTCTAGAGGAGGAACGTCATGTTCGAGCCAACGATCGGGACTACAATGAGAGGTTCAGTTATGCTGTAAGTCTATAAATGTCTTTTATTGGTAACACTTTACAATAAGGTCCCACTAGTTAACATAAGTTAAAGCATTAATGTGCAATAGATTTGTCACAGTATTTATTGATCTTTCTTAATGTTAGTTAGTTCATGTTACCTCAGTTCCATTAAATAATATTAACAAATGCAACTTTTGATTTTAATAATGGATTGAATGGATTGAAATTAACATTAAAGGTACAGTAAGCAATTTCTGAAATCAGCCTAAATAAACACACCCCTCGGTTCATTGCTCCGCCTCCAAAATGCACGAACACACAATGCAGGAGTGCATGCATGTCTCTTTATCATAGCTGAAGTGAAGCAAAATGTGATGACGAACGATTGACAAGGAAGAACAAAATAATTAACATACACTACACAAGAGTAAATTATATACAAGCAAGAGTTTGGTTGTTAGTCGCCAGCAGCACAGCAGCTCCAGACAAACAATGACATTCAAAACTGTCATGTTACTATAGCTAACATTACAACAACAGCAGATCTTGTTTCAGTGAACACATAGAAAAAGATAGAATAGAAAATAGAAGCTTTTCTAATATTAACGCGTGTCCTAAAGCCCTTGTCCGATCATGACCCTTCCTTTTCCAGTGATATTCCTCTGAGCTTTTCTCTTTTGTAATGTCTCTCAGCCATCTCTCTTTCTACAGTCTTTCTTCAAATCTTCCTCTTGCTCACTCTCTCTCCTCCCCCCTCATGAGTGGACACACCCCCTGCTGCTGATTGGCTGCAAGTGCGTTGTGCTGCTCGGCCCGATCCACTTTCTACAGCGTTTCTCAGAAATTGCGTACTGCACCTTTAACTGAGATTAATGAATGCTTTAATGAAAGTTAGTTCATTATTCATTCAAAATAAGTGATTAACTACTTCTGTTCACCAGAAAATCTTGAATTTTTTTTTTTTTTTTATTGTGTTAAATACAATAAATGTTGAAAACAATTTAATCAGCAAATCAGCACATGATTTCTGAAGGATCTTGTGACACTGAAGACTGGAATATTGATGCTGAAAATTCAGCTTTGACATCACAGGAATAAATTACATTTGAAAATCTATTGAATCTATTTTAAATTGTAATAATATTTCACAATATTACAGTTTTTACTGTATTTTTGGTCAATTAAAAGCAGCTTTGGAGAGCATCAGAGCAACTAATGTTCAAAATGTTGAAAAACCCTAATGTTCAAAAACATTAAAAAATCTTACCACTCCAAACTTTGAACAGTAGTGTATCTTTAAAGCACTTAGGTCAACTTCTTCTGTTTTAAAATGTGCTATTGAAATAAACTTTTCTTGTGTTGTAATTGTCAGTTAGAATTAAAACTCAAAGTTAGAATAATTTTCTTTTCTATGATTCTTTCCCAGGACAATTGCATCAAGACAGCAAAATACAACGTTTTCACCTTCCTGCCCATTAACTTGTTCGAGCAGTTTCAACGGTTTGCGAACGCCTACTTCCTAGTACTGCTGATACTGCAGGTTCGCCAGCCTTTTAAGGTCACTTATGAAATTACTGAAGATAAATCTAGGGGCCTCATTTATAAAACGATTTGATCCTGAATTTCATGGATTTGGTTCTACATTACACTGAAAATGTTGTTATGTGTTTGGCAAATGACAATGTCGTTCCAAACCTGTATGACTTTCTTTCTTCTGTACAACACAAAAGAAAAGAAAAGAAAATGAAAGTCCCTGTGGTCCATTGTTGGTTTGGACCCCACTGACTTTCACTGTAAAAAACAGTCCAAAATATCTTCTTTTGTGTTCTGCAGAAGAACGAAAGCCATACAGGTTTGGAACAACACGAGGGTGAATAAATGATGATAGAATTTTTATTTTGGGGCAAACAATCTCTTCAATGTTATACAACGCTAACACTCTGTTGTGTGTTCTAGTTAATTCCAGAAATCTCATCTCTTTCGTGGTTCACCACCATTGTGCCTTTGGTGTTGGTTCTTGCTATCACAGCTGTCAAAGATGCTACTGATGACTATGTGAGAATCTATTCTTGTCCTGTTTGTCTTTACAACTCTGAATACCGCATTCATAAAGGAATAAGCTGAAAATAAGCTAAACCGATGTTTGTTGTAATTTATGTGTTTTGGGATTTTAGTTCCGCCATAAAAGTGATCAACAAGTCAACACCCGGCAGTCTCAGGTACTCATCAAAGGAAAGTAAGTGCATTTATGCCACATATCAGCATTTTCTGCTGTATGTCTTGCTGTTGAGACACAGTTATTGAATTGTAAATGCTTTAAGATGTTTAAGAAATGAATAACGATTGACCTGTAACACATGAAAATATCTCTCTTTCAGACTGCAGATTGAGAAATGGATGAATGTAAGAGTGGGTGATATCATCAAACTTGAGAACAATCAGTTTGTTGCTGTAAGTTTGAATCTTTTGCTAATATATACAGCCTAACAGACTTAACTTTAGTATGGCAAATATAATAAATATAGCGGATATGGTAATCACGATCCAAAGAGTTAAACAACATCAGACATATTATTTTATGCCAATCGCTTCAAAGCTTATGAGCAGATTTAACCCTAATTTATAAACTTTAATTGTCAAAAACTGTTCTGAGACCGATTCATCTCAAATTAGTGAAATTATGGTCAAGATCCAGACTCGCTTCCATGTATGTCTTTAAGGTCAAATTCATCAGTTTCTTTCTTTTTTCATTGGAATGAAATAATTAATTATATCTGTCTGAAGTCTGAAGATCATCAGTCAGTTTTGCTTAAAAAAATGTTGTTAACAAAAAAACGCAATTAGGCTGATGCAATAAGCCAATAATATCTTTTGTAATGACCTAAAACTGAAAAATGGCCAATATTAAATTGTATACTATTTATATTATACTATTTATATTATAAATAAAATCAAATAAAATATATATAAAAATAAAACACTAAAAGCTCAAATAATAAATAATTAAATAAAAAAAGAAATAACTTTATATATATATTTTTTTTTTTCTAAACTTTTTTTATCAGGCAGAAATTTATTAATTTTTTAATTTATAGAATTTAGTAGTGTCCATAGATTAAAATAACTTAACTAATTGTAATGAAATTGAAAAATTAATAAGTTATAATTAGAAATATTAGAAGTTTGGGGGTGAATTAAAATAAGAAATATTGATATCTTGATTTTTAGTGGTTTTAGCTTACTTTAAAGTTTTGCTTTTTTTGTTTAATTTGAAAAACTGTAAGTAATCTTGAGGACCCCTTAGGATTTTTTTGAATCCTAGGTTGAAAGTTTCAAACTTTTGGAAAAAGTTGAAATTTGAAATTTGGTTAAATTTGGTTATTACACCAATTTTCATAACGTTTTACCATATGGTTCTATTGGCTGCCATAGACAACCAGCCAGGAGCGAAATAAAAACGTACAAACCATGGCACCTAAATACAACAACTATACCATCAAATTGCTAGAAAAAGATTTTGATGATCCCAATATGACTGGCATTATCTGCGGACTTTAGTAGATATCAGAGTGGAGTAGACTCATCCAGCACATGATTGATGAGTTTTGCACAGCTTTCAGTGTCCGCTCTCTCTCCTGTGTACAGGCTGACCTTCTCCTCCTCTCCAGCAGTGAGCCCTATGGACTTTGCTATATCGAGACTGCAGAGCTAGATGGGTGAGATGTTTTCTGTGAAATGTGTGTGGTGGCGCTAATATTGCGTGCTTCACTTCCCTTTGGACGTGTTCAACATCCAGCACAAGCATCTCAAATTCGATTTTGTGACTGACTGTATAGCAGTGAGAGCATGACACGATCACGAGCCTCTTTCATTCTATCGACTCTTTCCCCATTCCAACAGAGAAACCAACCTGAAGGTGCGCCAAGCCTTGACTGTAACCTCAGACCTCGGGGACGATGTTGCTAGGCTTGCAGACTTTAATGGTAAAGCTTTTATTCAAACACACACACCATTATTGCACTATCAACAGAAATGAACTTGAGTCAACACGAGTAAACATAAACACTTATTGCATCCGTCAGATCGATTAGATCGATCTCTGTGGCTTTCTCTCGCGGAACCTTTGGTATGCTCGTGTGTTTCTTTCGAGGGAGCGTTTGTAATGAGATTTGTAGTGTTTTCGCTTGGATTCCATTAAAGTTAATCTAGAGTGAAGCCCCTGCATTCGTGAAATTGGAAAATAATTATATTGGCTATAGTACTTTCCAGTGCTATCCACTGCAATCCAGTTCCAATGCTTCTAATTAGGATTAGGGATTTGAACACACTCATTCCATATCGTTTGTAATACGAACATGAGTGATAGTTCAAATTATATGGCTTTAATGGGGTGCTTTTAATTTAGTGTTTGAACAAACATCAAAAATCCCCTTAAAATTCCATTAAATGAGGGTATGCATTGACGTCACTGTCCCGCCGGTACACGGACTGGATCGAATAGGGGAAACTGCGAAAACGCGAGTAAAACAAACGATTATCAGTTTAAACTAAAGGTTGGACTCGATATAGTGTTCCTTACAACTTAAAGGAGTAGTTCACTTTCAAATAAAAATTTCCTGATAATTTATTCACCTCCATGTCATCTAAGATGTCCATGTCTTTCTTTCTTCGGTCGAAAAGAAATGAAGGTTTTTGAGGAAAATATTCCAGGATTTTTCTCCACATAATGGACTTCAAATGGTTCAAATGTCAGTCTCAAATGCAGCTTTCAAAGGCTCTGTACGATCCCAGCCGAGAAATAAGGGTCTTATCTAGCGAAACGATCTGTCATTTCCACAAATTTTTTTAAATGATATACTTTTTAACCACAAATGCCCGTCTTGTACTGTCTCTGAGATGCGCCACACATTACGCCATCAGCCGTCTACCAGGACATTTTCAGAGCACTTCATGCTTCCTTCAGCAGACAAGCTTTATGGAGATGCTGACTTCATTTTCCAGCAGGATTTGCACCTGCCCACACTGCCAAAAGAACCAAAACCTGGTTCAATGACCATGGTATCACTGTGTGATTACTGTGTGATTTCATGTAATATTCAAATTTTCTGGGATTTTGATTTCGCGGGTTTCATAAGCTGTAAGCCATAATCATCAAAATTATAACAAATAAAGGCTTGAAATATCTCACTTTGCATGTCATGAGTCTATATAATATATTAGTTTCACCTGTTAAGTTGAATTCTTGAAATAAATCAACTTTTTGATGATATTCTAATTTTATGACCAGCTCCTGTATATTCATATTGTCCAGCCCTAAAACTTGTACAGTTTTTTTTTGTCAGTGTTTGTTTTAAAACATCCAATTATGCAGAATATACGACTGTAAATATTTAATCGATGAGTTGTGTCAATACAATATATAACAATATAATATATAGGGTATGATTTTACCCCAAAATTCAGCATATTGACACAAAATGATAAACTGCAAATCCACCTTTCGCTCCCTGGAGTCCTGCCATTTGCTTCTCTTTTCTGTAGCTTTCGGCAGTCTGTAAAAATATACCTCAGCTCTTTGCCTCTTTCCTGTTTTAGATGTGTTTTGTGTGTTCTTCGCGGCATTCACGCTGATAAACAATGCTGCTGCTCAGTCTTTTTGCAACTCAGTGGGCGTAATCGCAGTCACTCCGGCCGACGGTGACTTCACGCGCATACCATCTATAGAGATTTTTGTGTCTAATGATAAACGATGATGCAGTAAAAAAAACAATAAACATCTTCCTGTCTCCCAGGGGAAGTCATCTGCGAGCCTCCCAACAACAAACTGGATAAGTTCACAGGGACTCTATACTGGGAAGATAATAAGTATCCTCTGGACAACGAGAAAATGCTCTTGAGAGGCTGTGTGCTCCGTAACACTGATTGGTGTTTCGGCTTGGTCATCTTCGCCGGTACGTTTCTCTTCAATATTCCTCCATTAATTGTCCTAGGCGAATGGCATTTTCACAGATTATTGATTAGCTATCTTGAGTAGATGTTCCTCAGAGACATATTGACCGCTTAGTTCTTCTGCCTCATCTGTAATCAATGTTATTATCTATGCTTAGCTCCTAATGCACACCATGATCTGTCCTGAGATTAACTCTGTTCTGATTGTCTCCATCAGGACTCCAAACCAAGCTCATGCAAAACTGTGGGAGTACGAAGTTCAAAAGGACCAGCATCGACAAACTGATGAACACCTTAGTGCTGTGGGTGAGTGTGTGTGGAGCATGCTGGGAATGATCAACATGTGGCATCTCACTTACTCATGCCGCCAGCCTTTCAAAAGGGCAGTTCATTTTGTTATTGTTAAACGCTTTGCATGTGTTAAAGGGATAGTTCACCCAAAAATGAAAATTTTGTCAATTACTCAATCTCATGTCATTCCAGACCCGTAAAACTTTTGTTCATCTTCGAAACACAAATCTCTGAGAGATTTCTGTCCATAAATCTGGTCATCATATAAGCGATCGTGTTTCTTTAGAAGACTTGGATTAATTAGCTTGATTCATATGGATTCATGAAGCCTCAGAGTTTTGGGTGAATAGAAAGAATAATAGAAAGAAATCACTCAGATTTTATTTAAACCATCTTGATTTGTGTTTCAAAGATGAATGAAAGTCTTTGGAATGACATTAGGGTGAATAAATGATGAGAGAATGGTCATTTTGAGGATTGAAAATGATTCAGTGGAGACATATTTCCTGGTTTTCCAGATCTTTGGGTTTCTCATCTGTATGGGGATCATCCTGGCCATCGGAAACACCATTTGGGAGCAGAGTGTTGGCAGCAACTTTTGGGAGTATCTTCAGTGGAAGCAACTCACGATCAATGCAGTCTTGTCTGGCTTCCTGACCTTCTGGTCCTACGTTATCATCCTTAACACTGTTGTGCCCATCTCACTTTATGTTAGGTAGGTCAGATCATTCAATGTGGTGGTAAACTGGTTTCACTTTGAACATGAAGTGGCAACCCATCACAGTATTGTTTGCTGTAAAAAAAAACATTGACAAAAATGTACCCAAAGTCAGACATTGTATATGTGCTATGTATAGAATCCACTTAAGAAAAACATAATTATGACATATGGTTAATTCAGGATAATTGGGACATTTTTCCCAGTCATCTCAATGGCAAAAAGTGTCCCAGAGTCGAAAGTTGTGTGATTTTTTTTAAATGTCCTAATCTCATAAATTCAGCTTTTTATTTCGCAGTTATTACTTTTTGTCATAATTTTAACTTTTTATCTCATAATTATGACTTGGTATGTAATCATTTATATTTTTAATCTTATAATTAAGATTTTATGGTCTGGTTTCACAGACAGGGCTTAGATTAAGCCAGGATTACTCCTTAGTTCAATTAGGACATTTAAGTAGCTTTGATAAACGTGCCTAAGAAAAAAAAAAACACATTACTGGTGTGCATCTTGAGACAAAACTATGGTAGTGGCATATTTTAAAGTCCCCCTGTAGTCAATAATTTCATCCTTTAAAACTCATCTTTGATCACCAAAATGACATATTTAAAAGTTTTTTCCTTTATTCATTTTATGCCTTTATTATTTATTATTTATGCCTCAATTATTCGTGCCTTAAAATAGCTTGAATGTAACTCTACACCCTTGCCTCATTTAGTAAACCCGGTTCTATGAATATGCAAATTAGCCCCGCCTCCGCTCACTCACACCAGCTCAGAGATCCACTCGTTGATGATACCTGCGTGAAGTTGGCCCCCCACCCAACGCAAAACGTCGTCAAACTATGCTCAATCGTTTGTGCTCCGTTTGTGCTGGTTTGTGCTGTAAAAATTTTCGTTTGTGCTGTTTCGGTTTTTTAGATATTAAAAGAATATTTTTAGGTCATTCTGAGGTCACT
The DNA here is from genome assembly GCF_951802725.1 of Rutilus rutilus. Taxonomy (NCBI): domain Eukaryota; kingdom Metazoa; phylum Chordata; class Actinopteri; order Cypriniformes; family Leuciscidae; genus Rutilus; species Rutilus rutilus. Next base: position 18,675,722 of record NC_140233.1, read on the forward strand.
CAGCCCCCCCACATGTTCCAAATTCACCCAAAATAGTCTCGTTCGTTTGTGCTTCGTTTGTGCTGGTTTGTGCCGGTAAAATTTTCGTTTGTGCTGCTTCGGGTTTTAAAATATCAGAAATTGAATTATAGACGATGACGTCACCAGCCCCCCCACATGCTCCAAATTCACCCAAAATAGACGCAATCGTTTGTGCTCCGTTTGTGCTGGTTTGTGCTGTAAAAAGTTTCGTTTGTGCTGCTTCGGTTTTTTAGATATTAAAATAATATTAGGTGGTCATTCTGAGGTCACTCAGCCCCCCACATGCTCCAAATTCACCCAAAATAGTCTCGTTCGTTTGTGCTTCGTTTGTGCTGGTTTGTGCCGGTAAAATTTTCGTTTGTGCTGCTTCGGGTTTTAAAATATTATACATTCAATTATTTTTGATGACGTCACCAGCCCCCCCACATGCTTCAAATTCACCCAAAATAGTCTCGTTCGTTTGTGCTTCGTTTGTGCTGGTTTGTGCTGTAAAAAGTTTCGTTTGTGCTGCTTCGGTTTTTTAGATATTAAAATTATATTTTTAGGTCGTTCTGAGGTCACTCAGCCCCCCATATGTTCCAAATTCACCCAAACTAGTCTCATTCGTTTGTGCTTCGTTTGTGCTGGTTTGTGCCGGTAAAATTTTCGTTTGTGCTGCGTTGGGTTTTAAAATATCAGAAATCGAATTATAGACGATGACGTCACCAGCCCCCCCACATGCTCCAAATTCACCCAAAATAGTCTCGTTCGTTTGTGCTTCGTTTGTGCTGTTTTGTGCCGGTACAATTTTCGGCCTTTAAAAAATATATATAATATAATATAATATACATATACATATTTTTTTTTTTACAGTAGCTAGTTGAAGAAAACAAGGTAAGACCGAAATGGATTAAATTAATCAAAAGGGGAAAAAATATCAAAAATTAAATTTTCCACAAAAAATATTAAACATAAAAAAACAAAAACAAACTAAAAAAAACATACGCAATATGTAAAAAATATAATACAAAATACAATACAAAATAAGAGCCTTTCTTAAATGAGCAGTGAGCACCAATAATAATTGAGCACAACATCAACATCTTATGATTTCTAAAGAATAATGTGACGTTGAAAACTGGAGTAATGATACAGAAAATCCAGCTTTGACATTACAGGAATAAATTACATTTGAATTATATTAAATTTGAATTATATTAACATTAAAATATTAATTATATGAAAATATATAATCTATTTATAGGCTAATCATTTTTCACAATATCAGCAGCACTTCCAAACTGTAATACATTATAGATTACTTTGTTACTTTTATTTAAAGGAAATTATTTAGAGTACCTTACAATAAAGGCCGTCTCAGAATTGTAATGCATTAGCTACTCCAGTTACTTTCACCAAAATAACTACAGAAGTAGAACTTAACATTTATAAAACAAACGACTAGGGCTGTGTAACAATATGCAATATGAAACCAAAATCCCGACGCTCCATCCACGGACCTGTGTTGCGGTGTGAGAAGGCAGAATCGCGACACACCCCTTCCAACTCCTGAGTCCAGATCCAATGCTACCACATCTTCATATAACTATTATTTGAAGTTAACATTATAAAATACATAGACTTACACCACAAAAACAGTTGAGGATAAATTCTTTAAAATTGGTCCATTCCAGCGTTATGGACGTGACATTTGCAAGTCAAAACTTGAAGTATAAATTATCAGAAAATGCACTAAATACCAATATATTGAAACTGTCTGTTATATATCCATAGGCTTCTCCCTTAATAAAGGAGTCCAGACATTAAAAAAATATCAGTCTACTCATGCGTTTTATATTTAATATGAGGGAAATAGCATGTGCGTTACATTTTTTTTAGTAATTCTGCGCAAACCAAAAGTAGCCTAATACTAGCCTACCCACCGGATGAAGAAGCGTTGTCTCTCCGCAGAACATAAATTATTCATTTTATTTAATTTTTCGTGTTTGCATTTATGAGGAAAAAACAATGTAACGGACGGAGAACTGCGTTACGGACTGACCACTCTGAAAACGACACTAAAAGACTGCTTTAAAACTTTCACAGAGACCTCAAACAGAAAGCACAAAGCCTTTCGTTAAGGTGAAATTCGTTTTGTATTAATTTTATCTTAATTTTAATCATTGTTTCATCTACCAAATGCCAGGATTTAATAGGCAAAATAAAATGTTAATAGGCCTATATCAGACAATAGATAATCAGGACATAGAGGCGCCGGCGCCTGAACTGCAGTTGGTCTCATAAATGAACCGAAACTCAGCGCCTAGACCTACTTGCATCACAGACATGTCTACTTTTAAACAGAACAATTCAAAACGAAAGAAAACAGACTGCTCTCTGCTTATGTATGAAATGTGCATTTCTCTGTGGTGCGTTCATGAAGATGCAGGCTGGTTGAAGTCATTTAATGGGCTGGTGAAGTCACCGTCTATAATTCGCTTTCATTCACTGTCTAATATTTTAAAGGCCGATGCAGCACAAACGAAAATTGTACCGGCACAAAACAGCACAAACGAAGCACAAACGAACGAGACTATTTTGGGTGAATTTGGAGCATGTGGGGGGGCTGGTGACGTCATCGTCTATAATTCGATTTCTGATATTTTAAAACCCAACGCAGCACAAACGAAAATTTTACCGGCACAAACCAGCACAAACGAAGCACAAACGAATGAGACTAGTTTGGGTGAATTTGGAACATATGGGGGGCTGAGTGACCTCAGAACGACCTAAAAATATAATTTTAATATCTAAAAAACCGAAGCAGCACAAACGAAACTTTTTACAGCACAAACCAGCACAAACGAAGCACAAACGAACGAGACTATTTTGGGTGAATTTGAAGCATGTGGGGGGGCTGGTGACGTCATCAAAAATAATTGAATGTATAATATTTTAAAACCCGAAGCAGCACAAACGAAAATTTTACCGGCACAAACCAGCACAAACGAAGCACAAACGAACGAGACTATTTTGGGTGAATTTGGAGCATGTGGGGGGCTGAGTGACCTCAGAATGACCACCTAATATTATTTTAATATCTAAAAAACCGAAGCAGCACAAACGAAACTTTTTACAGCACAAACCAGCACAAACGGAGCACAAACGATTGCGTCTATTTTGGGTGAATTTGGAGCATGTGGGGGGGCTGGTGACGTCATCGTCTATAATTCAATTTCTGATATTTTAAAACCCGAAGCAGCACAAACGAAAATTTTACCGGCACAAACCAGCACAAACGAAGCACAAACGAACGAGACTATTTTGGGTGAATTTGGAACATGTGGGGGGGCTGAGTGACCTCAGAATGACCTAAAAATATTCTTTTAATATCTAAAAAACCGAAACAGCACAAACGAAAATTTTTACAGCACAAACCAGCACAAACGGAGCACAAACGATTGAGCATAGTTTGACGACGTTTTGCGTTGGGTGGGGGGCCAACTTCACGCAGGTGTTGAACCTCACCGATGACCTGATTGGTTACAAGGTAGTTTGTGACGTCAGAAACACCAGCGATTTAAAACCGTGTTTTTGAGACTGTCTTTGGTTCACTGCAGTTTTAAGGAGAACATACTCAGCAATGGTGTTGACTTATGAATTTGCATATGGTTGTTCTTTAAGCATATTAAAAACACCACATAGACATAAAACAACATTAAAAGCTTGATTTTCACCACAGGGGGACTTTAAGATATGCCAGTGCAAGTTACTTTCAGTTAAAACAGCTTGAAACATGTATCTTAGTCCTGGACGAGCTTAAGCCTTGTCTGTGAAACCGGGGGTGGATTCTTTATCTAATATCATGCTGTGGTAAATCATAATTTGAATGCAGTAATTATGACTTTTTTTGTCCTAATTATGACTTTATCTCAATACTTTTACTTTGTCATAAACATAACTTAATATTTCAATTATGACTTTTGTAATATCTCACAATTTAGACTTTCTATTTTATAATTTCAAATTTGTATATATTTTTATGTATTTTTTATACAAAACAATGTACAGACAAAAACAAATTCTTACAGATAAATAAATTAAAGGTGCAGTAAGCGATTTCTGAGAAACACTGTTGATATTTGCAATCGACACCCAAACAAACACACCCCTCCCTTCATTGCTCCGCCCCCAAAATAACAAACACGCTACGAAACACAGGCAACCACTAACAGCTGCCGCAGCAGAAAGCTTGCGCAAGTATGGAAGAATCCACTGTGACTCAACAACAGCATATCTTACTTCTGTGAAAAAGATTTATCGAGCAGAAACAAAGCAACCTCAGCGTCCGTTTTCAGACCTAAAAGCTTTTCCAATATTAACACGTCCTAGATCTTGCTCATCACAACCCTTCTTCTTCCAATTATATTCCTCTGACCTTTTCATCTTTGGTAATATCTCAGCCATCTCTCTTTCCACAGTCTTTCCACAAATGTCCTGCTCTCTCTCTCTCTCTCTCTCTCTCTCTCTCTCTCTCTCTCTCTGTCTCTCGCTCGCTCTCTCTCTCATCCCCATCATGAGCGGATACGCCCCTTTTTGCTGATTGGCTACAAGAGTGTTTTTGTGCTCCGTGGATCATTCCCGAGTAACTTTTATTCTTCTATTTACACAGCCAGGACTATGTGCAACACACAAAAAATTATCACACACTCAGAACAGACATCTAGCAAATATTTACAAAATTGTTTGATTTAAATGTTCAACAGTGTTTCTCAGAAATCGCTTACTGCACCTTTAAGGACAAAAAAAAAGAAAAGAAGACTTGGACATAAACTTACTATATTACAGCGTAGAAGTTTTGCGGCTGGGCCACAGCTACTTTATAAACTGGGACAGACGAATGTACTACAGCCGCAAGGACACTCCCGCCGAGGCGCGCACCACCACCCTCAACGAGGAGCTGGGCCAGGTGGAGTTTATCTTCTCAGACAAAACAGGCACCCTGACCCAGAACATCATGGTGTTCAATAAGTGTTCCATCAATGGGAAGACTTACGGTACGCTTCAACACCTCCTGGTATACGTCCACACTTACAGACACATGTGGATATATGAATTAATAGATGTGATTTTGTTTGTCCAGGTGACGTTTATGATGAGTTTGGGCATAAAGTGGATATTACAGAGGTAAAGAAACAAGTTGTTTATTTAAATTATTTCTAAATTAATTATTTTATTATAATATAATTAAAATGCATAAAATATTACTTTAAAAAATAATAATTATGTTGGCTTTCAGACTGTTCAGACTCTGTGTGCTATATATTTTCGAACTGATCCGACTTACCATTTTCATTAAAAGTCGCATAGGGGGTTGGTCAAAACTTTTGTACAATAAGACTTATAGGGCCCTATCTTGCACCCAGCGCAATTGACTTTGCACACCGACGCATGTATCATTCCTATTTTGCACCCGCGCACAGCAGACTTTTCCCTCCACAGACGCACGTCGGTTAACTAAGAAATACACTTGCGCTCCCGGGGGCGGTTCAGCGAAAAGAGGAGGCGTGTTCCGGCACAAACGTTCCCTGGTGCTATTTTGCAGGTTTAGAAAACAATTCCGCCACAGACCAGGAAAAACCTAGTTTAAAGTCAGTGGCGCGTTGCGCATGTTATTATATGCTATTTTAAGGCCGCATGCTTGGCCATAATCAATGTAGCGTGTGCACAACGTGCATACACTTCGATTCTCTCATCTACACAGAAGCAGCAGTTTTCATTTTTGCAAATCACACATTATTACGATAGATAGATAGATAGACAGTTTATTATAAAAGCATACATCTAGCTTACACATTTACCCAAATTATCATACGCCTGTTTAACCGAAGTTAATTTGGGTGTGTTTCTCCATCCCCAACGTCACTTCTCTTGTGTTTTACGGCTCTGACGAGAGCGTTGCTCTCCTCGGCTGTGAACGCTCCTGGCGCACGCCTGGCAAATCCGCCGTTATAATAGGAATCCGCTATAGAACAAGCGCGCCTGCTCTTAAAGGGAATGTGAGATGACGCTCTGATTGGTTTATTTCACGTTACGCCCAAACCACACCTATGAGTAATGAAGCTACTTCAGACCAACACATTTTAGATTTGCGTTGGGCGCAAGAGTCATTTATCCCGCCGGTATAATAGCAACAGCGCCCAAGACCCGCCCACAAAGTTACTTGCGTTTCGCGCTTGATACTTGCGTTTCAGATCGTTAAAATAGGGCCCATAGAGTATTTAAGCTGTCTATCATTAGCAAAGCTTAATGACTATCATAAGACAACATGCTAATTCATGTTAGCAATGTGTTAAAACATGCTAATTCATGCTAGCAGCATGCTAAAATATGCTAGCAACATGCTAATTCATGTTAGCAAAGTGTTAAAACATGGTAATTAATGCTACATGCTACAAGCAACATGCTAATTAATGCTAGCAAAGTGTTAAATTGTGTTAGCAGCATGTTAATTCATGCTAGCTAGCAGTGTGTTAAAAAAATGCTAGCAACATGCTAATTCAAGCTAGCAAAGTATTAGATAACGCTAGCAAAGTGTTAAAACATGCTAATTCATGCTAGCAACGTGTTAAATCATGTTAGCAACATGTTAATTCGTGCTACCAACGTGCTGAAACATGTTAACATCATGTTAAATCATGTTAGCAACCTGCTGAATCATGCTAGCAACATGTTAATTCATGCTAACAGCATGTTAAAACATGCTAGCAAAATGTTAATTCATGCTAGTAACATGCTAATCATGTTAACAACCTACTAATTCATGCTAGCAAAATGCTAAAACATGCTAGTGACATTTTGTTCCTTCTCTCAGTAAAACCTTTTAACTTCAAGCTGTGCAAAGTTATTTTAAACTTTCAAACCTGGCTTTGTCAAGCCAATATCAAAGTTTGTCTTCAACCTTTCCTCATCTAGTTATATTTAAATGTTTGGTAACACTTTAGATTAGGGAAAACATTCACTATTTACTAGTTTCTCATTAGTCAAGTCAACTTTATTTATATAGCGCTTTATACACTACAGATTGTTTTAGAGCAGCTTTACAGGGATAACAGGAAAATGATACATTTCGGCTGCTGTTCATATTACTAGCATATTGGCTGTTTATTAGTACTTATAAAGCACATATTAATGCTATTCTGCATGACCATATTCTACACCCCTTAATCCAACCCAATACCTAAACATAACTACTACAACAACTACCTTACTTATAAATACCTATAAGATAAATATATTTTTTAAATATAATAGACAAAATACAGATTTGGCAGTCACACTTGTCTCTGACTCTTGTAGAAAACACCATGTGTAGATTTCTCCTTCAACCCACTGATGGACCGGAAATTCCGTTTCCATGACAGCAGTTTGGTTGAGGCCATCAAGCTGGAAGAGCCTCTGGTGCAGGAATTCTTCCGTCTGTTAGCGCTCTGCCACACCGTCATGCCAGAGGAGAGAAATGAGGGTAAACTGGACCCCAAACACCTTAACTATATCTTCACATCCTAGTAGCACTTTTGTTGTATTATGCAGCAGAAGACATTTTGAGTGGACTTTGATTGAAATGCCTCTGAAATGATTCCATGTTGAAGGTGAGCTGGTGTATCAGGCACAATCTCCGGATGAAGGAGCCCTGGTTACTGCTGCACGCAACTTTGGCTTCGTATTCCGGTCTCGAACGCCGGAAACCATCACTTTATATGAGATGGGTCAGGCGGTCACCTATCAGCTAATAGCCATTTTAGACTTCAACAACGTCCGGAAGAGAATGAGCGTCATTGGTTGGTTCTGATTCTTTTTTTTTTTTACATCTTCAAGACATTTTAAATAAAAACTTTAGAATTTTTATGTAATCTTAGTCACAATCTTGTATTGTCTGATAACTTTAATATTTCACAAAAGCTATGAATCATCCCTGACATAATTCTCTCTCTTATGGGTCTGTATGTATAATTCATCCATTCACATTGAGGAATCAATAGTTGGCTGGTCTGTTGATACTGTTGTATACTTGTATATTTATAAGTAGCACTCTCATTTCCTGTCTCTTCCGCAGTGAGGAACCCAAAGGGGCAGTTAAAGCTTTACTCAAAAGGAGCCGACACTATTGTCTTCGACAGGCTGGACCCATCTAATGAAGAGCTTGTGTTTACTACCTCAGAGCACCTTAATGTGAGTCTCTATTAAGCCACCCTTCCCTGTAGAACACATCAGCTTAGCTTAGCCCTATGTTGTGGATGTTGATCCCTAGCTAGTACTGTGGTGTGCTGCCACTAACAAAAAGTGTCAAAAGCTTACCATGAATGATATTACTGTTTTTTGTGTGTTTTTTTGGGATGTGGCACCATGGCAATACCATTTTTGGGCATGTATTGTGGTGATAACATGTTTTTTTCTGAATGTACAATGGTAATACTATGTTATTTGGTTGAGATAACATGTTTAAACCATGTTTTGGGCCATTTACATTATAATACCATGTCAGTTAGATACCATAAGGGCATTTACCATGGTAAAGCCAGTTTTGGGGCATGTACTGTTGTAATACCATGCTATTTGAATGCAGCACCATGGTAAACCATGTTTTGCTCATGTGCTGTGATAATACCATGTTATTTGGATGCAGTACCATTGTAAAACCATGATGGTGAGCATTTACTATAATAATACCAAGTTTTTTGGATGTGATACCAAAGTAAGACAGTGTCTTTTGGCCATTTGCTATGATAATCCTTTTTTTTTTTGTGCCATTTACTATAATAATGCCATTATGGATGCAGTACCATGGTAAAACAATGTTGTTGGGCATTTACCATGTTAATACCTTGGAACTTGGATGGAATACCACGGTAAGACCATGTTTTGGGGCATTTGCCATGGAAATACTGTATCTTGTTTCCTCCACATGTTCTGGGTACTTTGTTATTTGGATGCATTACCAGTATCATTGTAAAACCTTGTTGTTTGGCATTTACCATGCTAATGCCATGTTTTTTTGGATGCAATATAGAAATACCATGTTTTGTGGCATTTACCATGACAATCCCATATCATTTGGATTTTACATGGTAATACCATGTTTTTAGGCATGCACTATAATAATAATGTTATTTAGATGTAGAACCATGGTAAAAATCATGTTGCTGGGCATTTACCATGTTATTTTGATGTGATATCATGGTAAGGCCATGTTTTCGGGGCATGTCATTTTGCTGTACAGTAAAACCGTGGTAAAACCATGTTGTTCGGTGTTTACCATGATAAAATCATGTTATTTGGATGCAGTATCGTGGTGAAACCATGTCGTTGGACATTTACCATCTTAATATGTTGTTTGAATGCAATACCATGGTAAAACCATGTTTTGGACCTTTATCATAACAATACCATGTTCTTTCATGTTCATTTACCATGGTAATAAATTTTTGTACTTTTATGCTAAAACAAGTACTTTGGAGTGCCTCATAACCTTGAAATAGTATCGAAATACCGTGGTATTACTGTCTGAAACTCATACTGTTACCAAACTTTGGCCTTATTCAGGCATCACTAAAAACCTTAATAATTATAAGCTTCAGGTTATGCAGATTCTTATATTTTTTAAGTCTTTTCATTCTGTGTTTGTTTCTACTCCACTCAATGCGCTTGAGAATCGTGACACTAGAGATGTAGAAGCACCGTTCCACTTGACAAATTACAGCAAATGCACAACGTGAGTGTCAGAGCGGCACAGTCGATACAAACAAGGCTCATTTTCTCCATGGCTAAAAGCTCTGTCTTAGTAGAGATAGGCTTTTTTTTTTTTAGATCAATTCCATTAAGTTTCTTGTAGGCTTTTCAGATGGAAAACACTTTATACAAACACTTTTGGTGGCTCCAAACAGTGTGTTTCATTAATGTCCTTGCGTGCACATTATTGTTAGCATTTGTATTAGCTACTTCGACAAAGGTACTTCTATTGCAAAAACCAGAAGAATTTCCTCCTAGCTGTAAATATTATCAATGAAATCAACCTCTCAAACCATATTCAAAGAAACAATAACACTATTGTCTAGAGCTCGACTGGTCAGTCTAAAAGCAGCCTATGGGCCGTACTTATTACAGACTGAGACGCTGTCCATTATTCATGTCTCATTTATGGCTTTCTGCGGGCCCTCAAAGTGCAATAAGACTCACGTCACTGGAGAAGCTATGCTAGTGGGATAAAAATAGCAAATAATGATAGCAAACTTAACTCAAATTGGATCAAAGATGGGAAGAACTGCGTAGCGTGCTCCTTATTTTCACTGAAGAAGCATTTGATGTAATTGTAATTGACTGAGTTTCAAGTTTCATGGTGAGATAAATATATCCCTCTGCTAAATGAGTGTCCTCTGTTTCTGTGTGGTAGGAGTTCGCCGGGGAGGGTCTCAGAACATTAGCGCTGGCGTACAAAGACCTGGATGAAGACGTGTTTGATAAATGGATGAAGAAACTGCTGTTCGCCAGCACGACACTGGATAACAGAGAAGAAAAACTCGGGGCTCTATATGAAGAATTAGAGCAGGGCATGATGGTAAATGTGACTTTATTATTATTGAGACCATCCATCTATCTATCTATCCATCTATCCATCCATCCATCCATCCACCCATTCATCCATCTATCATCCATCCATCCATCCACCCATCCATCCATCTATCATCCATCTATCCATCCATCCATCCATCCATCCATCCATCCATCTATCCATCTATCCATCCATCTCCATCCATCCCACAGAATTTGTGCTCACACCCAATGTGCGGCACATAAAGCCGCCTCTCAGTACTAAATTGATTTCATTTTTGCTGCTTATTGCGCTTAAACAGTCAAATACACACAAAATAATGTCAAAATGCCGGTCTTGGCGAGTATTCACGTAAACACAGTCAGTTATGTTTTAAGTAGTGTAAAAAGTTGAGAAAGAAAACGCATGTGTAACAGTATAATGGATCTGTGCATCAGGTCTTAAAGTGACAGCAGCCTAATATACCTGCTGCCAAATTATGAGATACATTTTAAAATATCTATATGCCAGTTTTTCCCCATGGTATCAATGTCAAAATTGTGGCCAGTGAAAATGCTGAGTGGCTAGTGACTTTGGAAAACCACTAGCCAACAGTGGCTCGTGAGCAAAAAGGTTAATGTCAAACCCTGATGCTGACGCTTGCCCAGCCGTCTATGCAAATATTACACAACAAAGTATCAAAAAAATTTTTTACACAACTCTATGTTCAACTGCACTGTCTAACCACATTAAAAGTATGACATTTTTCATCATAAGTGAACTACATAGTATTAGTATGCAAATTGAGACACAGTCTAATCTACAATAGAAAATAAAAAATCCCAGATAAGTCATTCAGTCATTCACAATGATTTCATTCTGCGTTATGTTTCTCTCATTTTCCTGAAGCTGCTTGGTGCTACAGCGATAGAGGACAAACTTCAAGAAGGAGTTCCAGAGACGATTGCCTGTCTGACCTTGGCCAACATCAAGATCTGGGTGCTCACCGGAGACAAGCTAGGTAACCAGTGCTAATGAGAACCTATAGCATTCATTGAAGACCTAATCGAGACAAATTGTCACTGTCTCGTTCCTGTTGTGGTTGCAGAGACGGCAATGAACATTGGCTACTCGTGTAACATGCTCAGAGACGACATGGACGAGGTGTTTATAATCTCAGGTCACACCATGCTTGAGGTTCAACAGGAGCTCAGGTAACGTTTAACAAAAAAAATGTCATTCTTGGACACAGATTAAAGGTCTTACAACCTGTTTTGACACATTGAATTGAACTATTGTTTAATGTCATTTTCTGATGCTTTGTGCAAAGGACTGCTAAAGAGAGAATCATGGGACCCAGCGGAGAGAAATTCAGCAGTGGCCTTGACATGGAAAAGACAGAATTGTACTCAAGTGACTCCGTCTTTGAAGAGACCATCATCGCAGAGTACGCTTTAATCATCAACGGACACAGTTTGGTAAGGGTCTCCGTCTGGGTCCTGAAGAGGATTTGACTTAATTGCTGTCTTAATAATGTGTTGCTAAGCTCCTAACCATGGTCGTTGTCTTCAAAAAAGAACATTTGGTTCCTGTAGAGAGTGCCTGAAATCGGTTTTGCTTGGATAACTGTCCTTGAGGCCAATGACTTCAATTCAAGACTCTCACAAATTAACTTAATTGAAACAATTCTGCCGACACATGCTGACAGCGCATACGTGTCAGTAAATGTAAGGTTTGTGTGTATTGATCTACCATGAAGGCTCATGCCTTGGAGGCAGACCTGGAGCTGATCCTGGTGGACGTGGCGTGTCTGTGTAAGACTGTCATCTGCTGTCGGGTCACTCCACTGCAGAAAGCTCTGGTGGTTGAGCTCATAAAGAGACACAAGCAAGCCGTCACTCTCGCCATCGGAGACGGAGCCAATGACGTCAGTATGATCAATAGTAAGACGTCACTTTCCTGCTAATCAATGCCATAATACTGTACATCCACAACACCAAACCAATCAACCTGTCCGTCTGTCTATCTATCTATCTGTATGTCTGCATGTTTCTATCTGTCTGTCTGTCTGTACTATCTATCTATCTATCTATCTATCTATATGTTTCTATCTGTCTGTCTATCTGTATGTCTGCATGTTTCTATCTGTCTGTCTGTCTGTACTATCTATCTATCTATCTATATGTTTCTATCTGTCTGTCTATCTGTCTGTCTGCATGTTTCTATCTGTCTGTCTGTCTATCTGTCTGTCTGCATGTTTCTATCTGTGTCTGTCTATCTATATGTCTGTATATTTCTATCTATCTATCTATATGTTTCTATCTGTCTGTCTGCATGTTTCTGTCTGTCTATCTATCTATCTATATGTTTCTATCTGTCTGTCTATCTGTCTGTCTGCATGTTTCTATCTGTCTGTCTGTCTATCTATCTATATGTTTATATCTGTCTGTCTGTCTGCATGTTTCTATCTCTGTCTGTCTATCTATCTATCTGTCTGTCTGTCTGCATGTTTCTATCTCTGTCTGTCTATCTATCTGTCTGTCTGTCTGTCTGCATGTTTCTATCTGCCTGTCTGTCTATCTATCTATATGCTTTTTATCTGTCTGTCTATCTGTCTGCATGTTTCTGTCTGTCTGTCTGTCTGTCTGTCTGCATGTCTATCTGTCTGCATGTCTGTCTGTCTGTCTGTCTGCATGTTTCTATCTCTGTCTGTCTGTCTGTCTGTCTGTCTATCTATCTATATGTTTCTATCTGTCTGTCTGCATGTTTCTATCTGTCTGTCTGTCTATCTATCTATATGTTTCTATCTGTCTGTCTGCATGTTTCTATCTCTGTCTATCTGTCTGTCTGCATGTTTCTATCTCTGTCTGTCTGTCTGTCTGTCTATCTATCTATCTATCTATCTATATGTTTCTATCTGTCTGTCTGCATGTTTCTATCTGTCTGTCTGCATGTTTCTATCTGTCTATCTGTCTGTCTGTCTGTCTATCTATCTATATGTTTCTATCTGTCTGTCTGCATGTTTCTATCTCTGTCTATCTGTCTGTCTGCATGTTTCTATCTCTGTCTGTCTGTCTGTCTATCTATCTATCTATATGTTTCTATCTGTCTGTCTGCATGTTTCTATCTGTCTGTCTGCATGTTTCTATCTGTCTGTCTGCATGTTTCTATCTGTCTGTCTGTCTGTCTGTCTATCTATCTATATGTTTCTATCTGTCTGTCTGCATGTTTCTATCTGTCTGTCTGTCTGTCTGTCTATCTATCTATATGTTTCTATCTGTCTGTCTGCATGTTTCTATCTCTGTCTGTCTATCTATCTGTCTGTCTGTATGTCTGCATGTTTCTATCTGCCTGTCTATCTATCTATCTATCTATCTATCTATCTATCTATCTATCTATCTATCTATCTATCTATCTGTTTCTATCTGTTTCTATCTGTTTCTATCTCTGTCTGTCTGTCTGTCTGTCTATCTATCTATATGTTTCCATCTGTCTGTCTGCATGTTTCTATTTGTCTGTCTGCATGTTTCTATCTCTGTCTGTCTATCTATATGCTTTTTATCTGTCTGTCTATCTGTCTGCATGTTTCTGTCTGTCTGTCTGCATGTCTATCTGTCTGCATGTCTGTCTGTCTGTATGTCTGTCTGTCTGTCTGCATGTTTCTATCTCTGTCTGTCTGTCTGTCTGTCTATCTATCTATCTATCTATATGTTTCTATCTGTCTGTCTGCATGTTTCTATCTGTCTGTCTGTCTGTCTGCATGTTTCTATCTGCCTGTCTGTCTGTCTATCTATATGCTTTTTATCTGTCTGTCTATCTGTCTGCATGTTTCTGTCTGCATGTCTATCTGTCTGCATGTCTGTCTGTCTGTATGTCTGTCTGTCTGTCTGCATGTTTCTATCTCTGTCTGTCTGTCTGTCTGTCTGTCTGTCTATCTATCTATCTATCTATATGTTTCTATCTGTCTGTCTGCATGTTTCTATCTCTGTCTGTCTGTCTGTCTGCATGTTTCTATCTGCCTGTCTGTCTGTCTATCTATCTATCTATCTATCTATATGTTTCTATCTCTCTCTGTCTGTCTGTCTGTCTATCTATCTATATGTTTCTATCTGTCTGTCTGCATGTTTCTATCTCTGTCTGTCTGTCTGTCTGTCTGCATGTTTCTATCTCTGTCTATATATGTCTGTCTGTCTGCATGTTTCTATCTGCCTGTCTGTCTATCTATCTATATGCTTTTTATCTGTCTGTCTATCTGTCTGTCTGTATGTCTGTCTGTCTGTCTGTCTGTCTGTCTATCTATCTATCTATCTATATGTTTCTATCTGTCTGTCTGCATGTTTCTATCTGTCTGTCTGTCTGTCTATCTATCTATATGTTTCTATCTGTCTGTCTGCATGTTTCTATCTCTGTCTTTCTGTCTGTCTGTCTGTCTGTCTGTCTGTCTGTCTGTCTGCATGTTTCTATCTCTGTCTGTCTATCTATCTATATGTTTCTATCTGTCTGTCTGTCTGTCTGCATGTATGTCTTTCTGTCTGTCTGTCTGTCTTGTCTGCATGTTTCTATCTATCTATCTAGGGGAATGAATATGTCTATCTATCTATATGTTTCTATCTGTCTGTCTGTCTGTCTGTCTGTCTATCTGCATATTTCTATCTGTCTGTCTGTCTATCTATCTGTCTATCTATCTTATTCTTAATGCACAGTGTGATCGGATGCTTGTGACATACAGTATATACGCCACACGGCTGAAATATTCGATGCAGATGCACTGCTGGTCTAATAGAGTGGTTGCTATGGAAATATGCTGGGCTTTTTGAGATGTGTGTAAAGATGTGTGTGTACGGTCTTCTCTCCCCCAGCGGCACACATTGGTGTGGGCATCAGCGGACAGGAGGGCATGCAGGCGGTGTTGGCCTCTGACTATTCCTTTGCCCAGTTCCGCTACCTGCAGCGCCTCCTGCTCGTCCACGGGCGCTGGTCCTACCACCGCATGTGCAACTTCCTCTGTTACTTCTTCTACAAGAACTTCGCCTTCACACTGGTTCATTTCTGGTACGGGTTCCTCTGTGGATTCTCTGCCCAGGTAAATATTTCAGCCTGTGGATGCAATATGCATATGCTTTCAATTGAAGATTGTAAATGTATATATAATTGTCATTTTGTCACTGCAGACGGTATATGACCAGTGGTTCATCACACTCTTCAACATTGTCTACACCTCACTTCCTGTTCTGGCCATGGGCCTGTTTGATCAGGTAAGCCTGGTCATGATGTCAGTTTTTGGTCATGAAAGCTGCATTGTGTAGCAGCACCAAACACTGCAATCTTAACCTTTTAACATTAAGATTGTTGGTTTTGCAGGATGTGAACGAGCAGTACAGTTTACGCTATCCAAACTTGTACAGACCTGGGCAGCTTAACCAACTCTTCAACAAGAGAAAGTTCTTCACCTGTACGCTGCAGGGGGTCTGCACCTCTTTTATCCTCTTCTTCATCCCATATGGAGCCTTCATGACCGCTGTGCGGGATGACGGCGCACAAATCTCTGATCAGCAGGCTTTCGCCGTCACCATAGCAACCTCTTTGGTCATTGTGGTCAGTATACAGGTGAGCCAATTTAACAACTGTGCTTGTTAACTCAGTCCATTAAAATAACTACTTCAGAAATAAATTACTCTTTTTTTCTCTGATGCGAATTTCTGTTATCTTGACTGTGGAATCTAAAAGATTGATGTTAACCCTAACTTTAACCCACACCATATATAGATAAAAATAGGTGAATTTGAGAAATAAAAATGTATGTTTTGTTTAATAAAGGTGCTTTACTAATTGTATAATAAAGATGTTTTAAAAAAAAAATTCATGACTTTCAAACACAATTACCCTAAATCTCATTCTCGTGAGCTTCCCACTGGTATTAACAACATTGTGGTGGTGTTCATGTGCGTTCAACTCGTAAATACGATCTTTGCGACATGACTTGAACGCACAATATGAACTTGTCTCTGACTCCGCCCACATGTTATGTCACAGACTAATTCAAAATAAGCGTTTAACAGGGATTCTATACAATTTATGTTAACAATTGTTGAAATATTACATTTTGTTTCAGATTGGGCTTGACACCAACTACTGGACCGCTGTGAACCATTTCTTTATATGGGGCAGTCTAGCTGTTTACTTTGCGATCCTTTTTGCATTGCACAGCGACAGCATTTTCACCATATTCCCGAACCAGTTTCCTTTCATAGGTAAGAATTTAAATGCATTTAAAGATGTACTTTTAGTATTTATTCATTGTTTAGTCATATATATTTGTATTTGAATTCCTAAACAACCAAGGCAGTTGTTCTTGGACTTCATACTGACATCTACTGGTGTGGATGTAGCATCATATTTTTGCTGTAAATTCCATTGTGAAAACCATATTCACAGCATTTTGTTATCAATGATTGCATCATTCTAAGACCAAAATGGTCAGATATTAGCGAGTAGTCGTCAACTGATCATATAACCTCAACAAGAGGGGGACCATCTGGTGTACAATAACAGCTTTTTCAAATATTACTTAAGTTAAATATTTTTCTGTTTGATTATAGGTACCGCACGTAACTCTCTGAATCAGGGGATTGTGTGGCTGGTCATCCTCCTCACCACAGTCGTGTGTATAATGCCCATGGTGGCGGTCCGGTTCATCAGGACTGACCTCTATCCCACACACACTGACAAGGTTTATACATACACACATGAATTTTACAGCAGTGGGAAGAAAAAAAGTTATTAATATGTCCTTATGAATGAGTGAATACACTACCGTTCAAAAATGTGGGGTTGTGAAGATCTTGTTTTTAAGTCTCTTCTGCTCACTAAGGCTGCATATATTTGATCAAAAATACGATAAAAATAGCAATATTGTGAAATATTTTTACAATTTAAAATAACTGTTTTCTATTTGAATATATTTAAAAATGTAATTTATTCTTGTGATGCAAAGCTGAATTTTCAGCATCATTACTTCAGTCTTCAGTGTCACATGATCCTTCAGAAATCAGTCTAATATGATGATTTGCTGCTCAAGAAACATTTCTTATTATTATCAATAATGAAACCAGTTGTGCTACTTAGCATTTTTGTGGAAACCATAATATATATTTTTCAGGGTTCTTTGATGAATAAAAAAGTTTACAAGAATAGCAGTTATTTTAAATAGAAATAATACAATACAATACAAATGACACTTTTAAACAATTTAATGCAACCTTGCTCAATAAAAGTACTGAAAAAATCGTACTGACCCCAAACCGTTTGCCCTCCCGCAGGTGCGTTTACTTCAGCAGGCCACTAGACGGCAGGGTCCTCAAGAGCAGAACCTCAGGAGAGTCCGCCGGACGAGTTCTCGGCGCTCGGCGTACGCTTTCGCCCACCAGCAGGGATACGGAGAACTCATCACCTCCGGCAAGAACATGAAGGTACCAACATCCTCTACTTCCACATATCCACTCTCCTCACCGTTGAGAGGCCCTGCGGACACCGACCTGGTGAAAAACACCACCAGTGCGAAAGAGACCACCTCAACCACCTCTAGATTTAGGAGGGAAAGTGACCAAAATCAAGAGGTAATGGTGGAAGACTTGGAGGCCAGATAAAGGGCTGTTTTTCTTTCTTTACTGAAGGAAGAGGAAATAGTGCCCGTCTTTAATGTGAGAAAATATAATGGATTTTGGGCAGACACACTCTGGGCTCCCAGAGATGCCCGTGGGCACGGCCACACATGCACAGGAGACTCCAAAGAGCCAGCACAATGAAGCACAGAAACCTAATTTTCACTCTCATGCGAGTCTGTTGCCGTCTCACAAGGCAAACCCGTTCAGTGAATTTGACAACGAACCTCAGATTAATTTTGTATTCTCACCGTTTTTGTATTTCGAGTTCTTAGAACTTCCCTTTATGCATTTGCGAATGTTTTAGGCATCTGAAACGTTAAACCCACGAGTACTATAACCTGCACAATTTTAAACACGAGTTTACGTTCAACAAAATGACGTGTGAAATACAGTAATACCTCTTGTTTTGTTAATATAAACACAAGCATCTGCAGTGGATATGTGTTTAAAGACCTGGAAGTTGCTTCTATACCCTCAGTTTACTAAAGCACACCCAAATGAATCATGCTACTGGATGAGTACTAACATCTAGGAATGTGCGAAACCAATGCCTCAGAGAAAAAGCGCTGGCTGTAAATCTTACGTTGGCTTTGCAAAGCAAACTCGAGCTTTTTCAACAATTGAATGAGTTTTAAAAGATATTTTTATAAAAAAGGAAGTGTAAAACCATTCCACACTTGTCCATAGTTAGTGCTTTTGCATGCAGCTCAGCGAACTGAGAAGACTGAGTTTTATTGAGTCGTGCCTTCCATCAAGCGATAGACTGAAGCATTTACACGATTAAACTAGAATTCCACATCTATCTACTACAAAGGTCTAAAGTGGGCATTTCTTTCAAACGATCCTTTACAGAAGGAATTTTTGTGCCTTTTTGTTTTCCTTTCATCAAAGGAAGTACTTTCAGTTGTTTGTCGTTTGAAACGTGACAGCATTTTTTTTTTCTCTGAATGTATCAAAGGCACATTAGCTGTTCATTGCCCTCATTGCCTACTTTAACGTAGATAATATTTTCTAAAATAATTTATTTGACGAGGGGCGTCGTGCAACATTTCCTTTTTATGAGTGTACAGTTGACGTTATTTTAATGTTATGTTAAATATATATATATATATGACGAATGTATACGATTTTTCTGCTGTACGATTTTGTCAACAAAGACCATGCAGATTGTTTATTGGTTTTATTTAAATGCATGGATTTTTATACAATTCATTGTCATTTTTTATATGATATGCATTAAATGGCCATTGTTTAATTTATTTAAAAATGGATGGTTTGCCTTCATGTTTCATGTAACAATTGTTTTACTAGAGTTTTTTACTCGAGTGCTGTGGGTTGTTGCCAAGGTGTTGAGTGGTTGCCAGGGGGTTGCTAGGTGGTTGCTATGATGTTCTGCTATGATGCAGTATGTGTCTAAAGGTAAGTCTAAAAGCACCTTAAAGTGTAATACTTTATACTATACTAAAGTAATACAATACTAAACGCAAGCGTGAGCAAACAGTAATAGTGATGTTTATTGCTTACCATACTAAACGCCACTAATGACATGTTTATTATTAAATGAAAAAAGTAAACGATGAGGCTTTGGAAACATTGAAATGTTTTTATTGAATGTTGAATATTGACCTTGAACGCTTTCAAAGTAGGAATGTATAGAGCAATTCTTGGTACTTTACAAGTGCCCTGACAACCTCGAACTGGGTATAAAATGATCACTTATTTCTTCATTCTTTCGAAACGTACAGAGTGAAAATGCCCATTCAGAGTTTATAGAGTCAGTTTCCCTTTCATCAGATTTGCCATTACACGCAACACCTCCTTTACCCACATTGTGTAGCTAAAATGAGAGAAAATAGCCCTGCTACTTTTCATTCCTCTATGAAAATTGCCGCCCCTCCTCCCGGCTTTGTCACGAATAAACTCTGCTTTTCCAGAGCGGATCGACGGGCGTCAGGCATGTAATATCGTGCACTCACGGTTTGGAGAAAAGAGTCTATCTTTTCCCCGGGTACCATGGAAACCGTGCAACCTCCCCATCCAGCTCCGGTCAACCTCGACCCCACGGCGCCCGCCTGCCTGTGAACAGAGGGAGAGGTTTCGCTAAAACTAATTCATTAAACAGACTCCAGCAATTTCCAGTAGTTTGCCACAGAAGGTCAGAGATGTGACTCATTTGGCCTCACAGAAGAAATACACTACAAGTCAAAAGTGAATTAACTCAGATTTATTAAGAGTTTAATGATTAATGTACCAAAGATACATTTATTTGATTAAAAGTACAGTAAAAATTGTTTAAAAAAAATAAATAATAATAATTTTAAAAAAGTATAATAAAATAATTCCATACAAATTTTTTTTACTGTTTAAAACTGTTTTAAAATATTTAAAATGTAATTTATTCCTGTGATAAAAGCTGAATTTTCAGCATCATTACTCCAGTCTTCAGTGTCACATGATCCAGGAAATCAGTCTAATGTGCTGATTTGATGCTCAAGAAACATTTCTTAATATTATTATCAGTGTTTAAAACAGTTGTGCTGCTTCAAATTTTTGTGGAAAACATAATACATTGTTTTTAAGGATTCTTGGATGAATAGAAAGTCCAAAAGAAAGAAAAAATATATATTTTAATGATATTGTATCAAGTTTTAATGATCTATTTAAACAGTAATGGCAGCTTTGCATCACAGGAATAAATTACATTTTAAAATGTAGTCAGATAGAAAATAGTTGGTTTAAATTGTAATAATATTTCAGAATATTACTGTTTTTACTGGATTTTTCCTTAAATAAATGCATCTCTGGTGAGCAGAAGAGACTTTCAAAAACACAAAAAAGAAATATTCCAAACTTTTGACCAGTAGTGTATGTGAAAAGAAAAACCCCCAATGCATATGTAAGAAATGTTTTCCACTGTAAGTGTATAATGTGTGATATGACACGACTCTCACTCACAGACAGATGTCCACCAGCTGGTCCAGCTCCGGGCAGCTGCACTCGTACAGGTCTCTGCAGCTGGCGTGGCTTCGGTTCATCAGGTCGCCCAGCTGAGCGACGGCGTCGGCGGGGGAAGAGTCGCACACGGCCTTAAACTGCAGGACGCGGGCAGCCTCGCCGTACACGTGTCTGGCACGCTGGTACAGTTTAAACTGAGTCGCTGAGGAACAAACAGAAGAGGATGTAGAGCAAAATGACAATTTGTCTCAGCAATAATATATAACATTGGTAACACTTTACAATAAGGTCCATTAATCATTTTTCCGATAGGGATTTAAAAAAAAAAAGTCTTCGTTAAAGCGTTTTAAGTCATGAACCAAGTCAACCAGCTACAAGGTGAAGCACAACACTTTACAATAAGGTTTGTTAGTTAACATTAGTTAACTACATTAGTAAACATGAACTAATAATGAACTGCATGTATACAGCATTTATTAATCTTTAATGTTAATTTCAACATTTACTAATACTTGTTATATATAATAAAATATAATATAATCTTGTTAACATTAGTTAATGCACTGTGAACTAACAATGAACAGCTGTATTTTTATTAACTAACGTTAACAAAGATTAACAAATACAATAACAAATGTATTGCTCATGGTTAGTTCATCTAATACATTAACTAATGAACCTTATTGTAAAGTGTTACCGAAATTTTTATTTGAACAAAAAAGCATTCAGACAATAAGACAAAGGGCCCTATTTTAACGATCTAAACGCATGGTCTAAAGCGCACGGCGCAAGTGCACTTAGGTTGTGTCAGAATCCACTTTTGCTAGTTTGACGACGGGAAAAATGGTCAGCGCTCCCGGCGCATGGTCTAAAAGGGTTGTCTCTATACTCTTAATGAGTAATGGGTGTGTTTTGGGATTTACGTGCGTTAAACCAATCAGAGTCTCATCTCCCATTCCCTTTAAAAGCCAGTTGCACTCACGCCATGACATTCGCTATTTACATGACGGAATTTGATAGTGGAAAGGCGGAAGCTGTCTCCAGAGCGCAAACGGATCTGCTCTTGTGAGAGGTTAAAGTGTGCAAGCAGACCATCTACGGGACAAGCCGGATTCACCATATCTTTATGTACACAATATTAATCTTTTACATTGTTACATTAAATATTTGGCATGTTTGTGTGCTGCTGTGCATCCCTCTGTGTGTAATAAGTTGAGTGTGCGCACGTTGTGGACCCGCCTATAGGGGCACATTACTAATGCGCCCTTTAAATAACAAAATATATATATATTGCGCCATTGACTTTAGACCAGGTCTATTTCTGTTGCCTCAAAATAGTAACGCATCAACAATGCGCCTGAGCACACCTCTTTTTCAGACCAGCACGCTCATGGGCCCACAAATGGGCGCAAATGCATTTGCTATTTAAACAACGTGGCGCAGGACGTGAAAATGAAAACTGCGTCGGGCTGAAACTAGCAAAAAACACTTGCGTCGCGCTGCATTGCGCCGGGTGTAAGATAGGGCCCAATAGGTACAAGACTGTTACTTAAAGGCTTTGAAGAGGGAAAGAACTACAAGCATTGTGAATGACAAATTAAAAACGGTGGTGAAATATAAAACTACTCATTTAGAGTAGATCATATCTATAGAAGCAATATATTTAAATGTATTGCCAAAGCATTACCAGAAAATGTAAGATTATTTTCTCAGTAAGAGCAGATTTTGAGCTCCTCCTATTGTCTCACCATGTTGTGTGTTGGCGCTGAGGATGTTTTGCCCCAGCTGTTCTTCGCTGATACCCAGAGTCCTGCAGATCTCCTCTCTGCTGTACGGCTCGGGGTGAAGCACCTCCTCCACCAGCTCCAGCATCTCCTCCAGACTCGCCTGCAGCTCCTTCTGCAGATCCCCCAGCTTCAGCAGACCCTGCCAGTCCACACCTCGCGCTTTAGCCAGCATCTGCACACACGCACACCTTCTACCATCAATATACTCAAGCAAACGTCAGAAATTAGGGTGTGAACTAGAAAAACTTTGGGGAAACTTTGGCCAATCACTAAAGCTTAATAACTGCTTCTGGATTTATAGATCTATAGATTTAAATCTGGTGCCAATTTTGGGGTCAATTTAAAAAAATCATCTCAAATACTGCAGATTAACAAATAAAAATTCTTATTTTTGCCTTTAAAATACCACATATATTTGGTTGCAGCGCCACCTACTGTAAAATAATGTTAAATGTACTCAGTCTTTGAGCTACTTTTAAATTCACCACTGGGGTCTTATAACCAAACATCCACAGTGTTCACTATTATGATTAAAACTACAGAATATATACACGACTGTTCAACTGTTTGGGATCAGAAAGGGTGCATTAAATCTATAAAAAAGATACAGTAAAGACATTTATGTTACAAAGACTTCTATTTCAAATAAATGCTGTTCTCTTGAACTTTCTATTCAAAGAATCCTGAAAAAAATGTATCACAGTTTCCACACACACACACACACAAAAAGGTTTAGCAGCACATCTGTTTTCAACATTGATAATAATCAGAAATGTGTCTTGAGCAGCAAATCATCATATTAGAATGATTTCTGAAGGATCATGTGACACTGAAGACTGGAGTAATGATGATGCTAAAAATTCAGATTTGATCACAGGAATCAATTGCATTTTAAAACATATTACAATAGAAATGTACTATTATTTTAAATTGTAATTATATTTCACAATATTACTTTTACTGTATATCCGATCAAAGAAATGCAGCCTTGCAGACTTATTCCAAAATCCCAAACTTTTCAAATGTAGTGTACTTTTTTGGTGAACTTGCAAAAAAAATCTTATATTACAAAGACTAAACTATGATTCTAGCAGCATCCCTGACGTTCAGACCTTTGTGGCAATGCGGCACTCCACCACCCTCATGTTGAAGTGAGACGAGGCCGCCTTGTTCATCTCCACACAACAGTTGGCGATCACAAAGAACGCCCCGTCGGGCAACCTCACGTCTGTGGCTCGCAGCGGGTTAAACTCGATCAGCTTTGCCTTGAGGGAAAAAAGTCAAATCAAGCTAAATCCTCATAAACATATTTGTAATGTAGATGCATAGTGTTAAAAATGTCAATGGGTCAATAACAAATAAGAATTTTATTTTATTTTAAATTCTACATTAAAACACATGTGCCTTAGAAATGTACTATTTGTATTAATGTTGGTTTTATATGGTAAAAAAATAACTTAAAAAATGTCATGTGGTGTAACCAAAAATAATAAAATAAAATAAAAAATGTTCCTTAAACCTTGAATACATGTAACACATTTTAAACATAATAAATGCCATGTTATTTGGCTTGTTGTACTATATGACATTTTTAACAAGTAACAGCTTAAAAAATCGTTTTAATGAGGCATTTTGTCTTCATTATAATATCAAGATGCAACACCCTGACAACTTGACTATTCCCCCCAATTCATTTGATGAATTTTAACATGTACATCATATAAAAAAGGTATATTCGATCACTGTATGTAAGTATGTATGAATTGCATTTTTACTGTATTTTTGAAAAAATTAGATGAGATCATACACACACACAAAGAAAGCGTCATACCATCGACCCTTCAAAAATAAATCAAATACCACGTATATTGTTAGAACAAATATGAAAGACACGTGGCTTACTGTTCCCTCCTCGGCCAGGAAAGAAATGGACTGATCCATCCCTCCCCCCTCAGTGCCAATATAACGCTCACACTTGGCACACGTCTCGGCGAGAGTCACCTGAAGTGAAATCAAATCGAGCGCATCTATGATAAGCAGCAGTTGTACAGTATGTAATGCAGGTTAGAGGATTTACATTAAGGACTACCTTAGAAAGAGACTTCTGATTGGCCTCCATGGTGACCAGACCTGCACAGCACACCAGGGCACTGGAGCTGGAGAGCCCTGAGCTGGCCGGGATAGTCCCGTCTACCACACAGCACATCCCTGCCAATGAAGACAAGCTCAAGTGCTCCTGCATACACATGGTCAAGGGTCAAATGACTGATTATAATGCCATAATGCAAACATGCATTATGTGTGTCATTAAACACCCCACCTGGATTCCTCTCACTCCACAAAGGAAGTAATAGTACCATTGAGGATCCTCTCTGTCAATGGTGATGCCATCAACAGACACAGTGAAATCCCTGTAAGAAGGAAAGAAATAAGTGAGTGAGTGAGTGAATAATGAATGAATGTCTGAGTTAATAAATTAAGTGAATGAGTGAGTGAATAAATGAAGTGAATTAATGAATCAGTAAATTAATAAATTAATAAATGAGTGAATATTAATAATGAATGAGTGAGTGAATTATGAATGAATGAGAGTAAATTAATAAGTGAGTGAATAATGAATGAACGAATGAGTGAATAATGAGAGTGTGTGAATGAATTAATAAGTGAGTGAGTGAATGAATGAATTGAATGCGTGAATTAATAAGTGAGTGAATAATGAATAAATAAGTGAGTGAGTGAATAATGAATGAATAAGTGAATTAATGAATAAGTAAATGAATAAATAAATAAATGAGTAAGTGAGCAAATTAATTAATAAATGAGTAAATAATGAATGAGTGAGTGAGTGAATAATGACTGAGTGAAAAATGAATGAGTGAGTGAGTGAGTGAGTGAGTGAATAAGTGATTTAGTGAATAATGAGTGAGTGAATAAGTGAGTGAGTGAATAATGAACGAGTGAGTGGGTGAATGAGTGAGTGAATAATGAGTGAGTGAATGAGTGAGTGAGTGAATAATGAGTGAGTGAGTGAATAAGTGAGTGAGTGAATAATGAATAAGTGAGTGAATAAGTGAGTGAGTGAGTGAATAATGAATGAATGAGTGAGTGAGTGAATAATGAGTGAGTGAGTGAGTGAGTGAGTGAGTGAGTGAATAAGTGAGTGAGTGAATAATGAATGAGTGAGTGAGTGAATGAGTGAGTGAGTGAATAAGTGAGTGAGTGAATAATGAATGAGTGAGTGAATAAGTGAGTGAATAAGTGAGTGAGTGAATAATGAATGAATGAGTGAGTGAGTGAGTGAGTGAATGAGTGAATAATGAGTGAGTGAGTGAGTGAATAAGTGAGTGAGTGAATAATGAATGAGTGAGTGAGTGAATGAGTGAGTGAATAATGAATGAGTGAGTGAGTGAATAATGAATGAGTGAGTGAGTGAGTGAGTGAGTGAGTGAATAAGCGAATGAGTAATTGAATTAATGAATTAATAACAATTTGTTGACAAAATGTGACCAATTAAATTGTGAAGAACAGAAGATAAAGAACATTGTCACTCACTTGTATTTGGGGTCAGTGTTGGTCATCTGGATAGTTTGGGAGTCACTGACAGAAACTGCAGCAAGAATATTCTGCTCTATTGCCATCGGAAGGACAGCATAGCCACAATAATCAATATGCTCACCTGGAAATGATAAGATTTATGATAAAACATAAAATGCAGTGCTGACGGTATTCGTTATGTTTACACACTGCTTGCAACCCACCAATCAAATTCACCCTCCCTGGAGCACGAGCGTAGAAGAGAGGCATTTGACCATATTTTCCATGAAAAGCCTCTTTCAGTTTCTGCAACCTAACAAAAAGAGGGGAAAGTGTATGTCTAACACAAACAAAAAAACAAAAACATTAAAGTTAAAACAAAACAATAGGATGTAAATCGACGTGACGAGTTGACTCCATTCATTCACAATCGAAGTTTTCCGAATAGCTGCACGAAGTGTCCCGAACAGTCGCAACTTACCTCTCATTTCCACTGAGCAGCACCTTGATTTTCGGTGGAATTGTGGCCATTGTGCTGTTTATAATCTTTGTTTTACAGTGAGTACACAATGCAGGAGTGGACTAACACCGTACAAGTGCCGTCAGCTGACTGTCATACCCGGAATCACGCGTCTACAACCTAAACAACACGGAAGACACTCACACGAATCCCGAAACCTGGATTCGGAAACACTCGGAAGGAATCGGAGCTGCGCGCGCACCGCACAGAACGCGCGGCGTGATGTCATAACGCTTTGCCGGCGAGCATTGTGGGTAAGAGTCTCTCTCTCCGGTCAAAATGTCTGACATGGAAGATGATTTCATGTGCGATGATGAAGAGGATTATGACTTGGTACGGCTGTTTAAAATAAACTCAACTGTAAATGCATGTAATTCAATGCTAAGCAAGTGTAGCGACATCAGTAAATGTTGTTTAGCCTGTTAACAGGGACTTAATTTCGCAATGGTGTTGTTTAGCAGGTGGCTAGTTTGCTAATACTGCAAAGACCAAGTCAACAAATATGACAGCCTTCTTTAAGTTGGTTTATTTGAAGTTTCGTAAGAACTGCGATGTATTTACAAACCCGATTCCTGATGTTGAATCTCTTATGTATCTATTGATAACTTGCAGACTCATGTGAAGTTGACTAAATTAGTATAGCTAATGTGCTGCTAGTTATGAAACTGCATGATATCCAATTTCAGTTGGTTGTTGAATAGATTAGTACGTATATAGATGTACAGTTGTAAATAATCTTAAGGTAACTATTGTCACGCAGTTGTCATAATCATAACAATCATGCACCATTAAGCTGTACAATATCCTTCAAGATGTTTTTTCAGGCAAATACTTGAATGAATCCTTTATGATTAAATGACCTGTAATTAACGTTGCACATACCATTTGTTTGCTTTCACTTCAGGAATACTCTGAGGACAGCAACTCTGAGCCCAATGTTGATTTGGAGAATCAGTACTACAACTCTAAAGCCCTCAAAGAAGATGATCCTAAAGCAGCCCTGAGCAGCTTTCAGAAGGTTAGACGCTTCGCCTTCAGTGTCTGCATCCGTACTGTAACGTTGAATATGTGTAATAATCACTATTTTCTGTTCTGCAGGTGCTGGAACTGGAGGGTGAGAAAGGAGAATGGGGCTTCAAAGCACTGAAACAGATGATTAAGATCAACTTCAAATTGGTGTGTAACAATAGCAGCGCAATATATTGTATAAGATTTAATAAGTAATATTTATAAATCATTTTCTTCTCCTGTATTGTCTAAGAGGCCAATTAAATGTAAAATAATACAATAAAAAATAAGTCAATGATGTACTATAAAATCTGATCATTTGATTTGTTGGTTTTTTTATTCTTATTTTTACAGACAAATTTTCCTGAAATGATGAACCGGTACAAACAGCTTTTGACGTATATTAGGAGTGCTGTCACCAGAAATTACTCTGAGAAATCCATCAACTCTATTCTAGATTATATCTCAACCTCCAAACAGGTATTTAATACATTTTAAACTCCTGTGTTCAGTAATATATATATATATATATAAATATTAGGGGTGTCGCGATATACCGTTATTGACGATAACCGTTATATTCAAACCATAGAATATCGATATCGTGTTTATTAAGGGTGTGACAATATATTACGATAACCGCAATATTTAAAACAAGTAGTACTCATATGATTATATGACATGTAAATAATCCAGGGTGAGCGCACCTGGTTGACATCCCAAAGTACAATAGGAGAGATGGCATTGCACCTTTACGCTGCCATCTGTCATAAAGCAGAATTTATTCTCATAAATTGTATTTTGACGCTAAAAACGGTTAGCATTTCAGTCTCCTCGAAATGAAATCACGCAGCATCGTCTTAAAAATGTTCGATTAATTTTATCATTGATTTAATAAATTCTGGCAAACAATCTGCCAAATGTTCTTTTCTCTGTAAATTCTTTTAAATTAGTCTACAATGTTTGAAGTCCAAAGGCTTCATGGACTGTGTATTTTAATTTGGGTGTGGATTTGTGCTCCAAAATGGGGACACAAGTTAACAAGTTAAGCTATTAGTTGTGTTTAAAACTTCTTTATAATACTGTTGAACTTGACAGTATTTTCTCTTTCTGTCTCCTATTTCTTAGGCAGTGTCAAAGAAGCCAGAGAAAGCCAGAGTCTCAGTTGTTGTAAATGTTGTATGTAATGGTGTGATTCATTGATTTAAAAACACAAAATAAACAAACTAAAGATGAATTTGACTGATAACATATTATAAGGTTTCTGTAGATGTCGTAATATATCGTCACTCGCATTCTATTGGCCACGATAACCGTGGTGTTAAAAAACTGATATCGTGACAGCCCTAATACACACAAACACATACACACACAAACACACACACACACACACTTTATATATAAAAATTAAATATCATTATGTTATTAAAGATAATAAAGTAATATTTATCTTTTTCCCTTTTTTCCAGATGGACTTGCTTCAAGAGTTTTATGAGACCACACTGGATGCTTTAAAAGATGCCAAAAATGACAGACTTTGGTTTAAAACTAACACCAAGGTTTGTGCTGTGGCATTGCATTGTGTATTTAAACGATCTGTTATTATATTACAGATATACACTTATGTATCAGGAACAATACACAGTAGCAGTACTATGATAATAATTGTGTCAATGCTATGCCCTTTAATATTGACCAGCAAACTGCAGATAGGATGTGTAATTCAAGAATACTGCTAACTTCCGCTCCTCTGTTTCATGCAGTTGGGAAAGTTGTACCTGGAAAGAGAAGAGTTTGGAAAGCTGCAGAAAATCCTCAGGCAATTGCACCAGTCATGTCAGGTAGAGTAAATGATCAGTGTCGCATAAATAAAGGAAACCAAAATGTCACTGTCTTTAAATGTCAAACGTGCTGTTCTGAAACTGATCGATGTCCTTAATTAGACGGATGACGGAGAGGACGACTTGAAGAAGGGCACTCAGCTGTTGGAGATCTATGCTTTGGAGATTCAGATGTATACGGCACAGAAAAACAACAAGAAACTGAAGGCCCTCTATGAGCAGTCGTTACACATTAAATCAGCCATCCCACACCCACTCATCATGGGAGTCATCAGAGGTATTTTACACAATTTTTTGTCT
Organism: Rutilus rutilus; assembly: GCF_951802725.1. Lineage (NCBI taxonomy): Eukaryota > Metazoa > Chordata > Actinopteri > Cypriniformes > Leuciscidae > Rutilus > Rutilus rutilus. The sequence goes on from NC_140233.1 coordinate 18,705,919, forward strand.
ATTTTAATATCAAAGATGTAGTTGTTAAGATGAAGACATAAACAAAAACATTTTATTTTGTGCATAATTTGTTTTGTTTTGTTTTATTTATTTTGTACAATTTGAAAGTTGGTTTGTTTTATTTATTTTTATTTATTTTTTTGTGTATTTTTGTTTTGTGTATAAGAAGTTTTGTTTTGTGTACAATTGGAGAGTTTGTTTGTTTTTGCGGATAAAAATATTTTTTGTTTTATGTACAATTGGAAAGTTTTGTTTAGTGTACAATTGAAATGTTTGTTTGGTTTGTTTTTGTTTTGTGTTCAAATGGAAAGTTTACTTTTGTGCATAAGCATGTTTGTTTGTTTGTTTGTTTTGTGAATAATTGGAAACCAGTTTGTTTTTTTGTGTATAACTGGAAAGTTTCTTTTGTTTACGGTGTGCAATTGGAAAGTCCACTAATTTCCTTTGACTTGTGACCTGTTCTCTTTAGAGTGTGGTGGTAAAATGCACCTGAGGGAGGGCGAGTTCGAGAAGGCGCATACAGACTTTTTCGAGGCGTTCAAAAACTATGACGAGTCTGGAAGCCCCAGACGAACCACTTGTCTGAAGTACCTGGTCTTGGCCAACATGCTGATGAAGTCTGGAATCAACCCATTTGATTCTCAAGAGGTATGAGGTGGCAGTCACGCACAGGCCCACATGGAATCTGTCTAAGGCCATCAGAAAGTACACATTCTTCATCATTGCATGTTTATATATTGAATATTTTGCTTTCATTGACCAATAAGTATGTTGGACTCTGTTCCACTTAACATTTCAACTTGAAAAGGAACTTATTTCCCCCCAGAATCAGTGCAGAAACACTGCAGATTCTATCTGGGCCTGGTCATAGGAGGTCAAATTTTGTGGTCTATAATATAACAACAACAAAAAAACTAATTCTTTCTATGTCGCTCTGTGACTAGGCAAAACCTTACAAGAATGATCCAGAAATCCTGGCAATGACAAACCTAGTAAGGTAAGTGTGCACAATACCACTTCTCATTTATCCGGTCCTCTTCTATTTTAACTCAATTTTTATGTGGTCCGAATGGATTAATTTTATGGTATTAATTGCTTATAATTTGTCTAGTTCCTACCAAAACAATGACATCACAGAATTTGAGAAAATCCTAAAGACGAATCACAGCAACATAATGGACGACCCCTTCATCAGAGAACATATTGAGGGTCAGTTTGGGTGGCTTTTGGCTTCCTTGTACATATTCTGCTTATTTCATAAATCTCATACATCAAATGTTGGAGTCATATTTTTATTTTTCCTTTTCCCTTCAGAATTGTTACGGAACATAAGAACGCAAGTGCTCATCAAATTGATTAAGCCTTACACTAGGATACACATACCATTTATTTCAAAGGTAAATCAATATTATATTCTAGTTATTATATTCTAGTAAATATATTATATTATTATAACATGCTTTCATGTCCCTGTTTTTCTTTAGGAATTGAATATTGATGTTTCGGATGTGGAAAGCTTGCTTGTGCAGTGTATTTTAGACAAGTAAGTTTAATCCAATTTTTATATCGATATATTTTATTTTTTTAATTTACAAATGTTTTTTTAATACTCTTTCACTGCAAATATATATATATAATACATATGAATCTGATGTTGTACGTCTTTCAGCACAATCAACGGTAGAATTGACCAGGTCAATCAGCTGTTGGAGCTCGATCACCAGAAAAGAGGCGGAGCCAGATACACCGCTCTGGACAGATGGACCAATCAGCTGAACTCTCTCAACCAGGCCATTGTGAGCAAACTGGCTTGATTTGACACTGACGATCCCGGAGAACAAATTCCCCCATCAGGCAGCCGGTCGATTCGAGGCTGTCAGTGACATTAACTACTTTCAAGCTCTTTACTCCCCCGATCACAGATTGACTTGAAGCGGGAGCGTAATTTGGCTAGTTTGTATTTTTACAGCTGTATTCACTTAAGTCCGTTTTAAATGTCCTTAACAAAGCAGAAGTTCCCACAGGATGTCTGCTGTGCTGATTTGTTAAGTCTCTAATATGAATATGTTTCCATCACCTGAAAAAAAAAGTTACTTCAATAACACACATTGGCACTTGGCAGACATTTTAAATTGTTTGCCTTAAATGGAAAGCGTGAAGACGTGCTGTGTGAAATTGAGTCATTTATCTGTTGAACTCTGTCTGTCTCTTGTTAGAGTCAGCATGTTTTACTTGGTTTGCGTAAGATTCAGTTGAGTTTTATGCTGTTGCACCGCAGCACATGCGTATTGAAAGTGCCGTCATTGCTAGAATTCCTCACCAAACTTTACAGATCTGTTGAAACTTTAATGCTGTCTGAGCTCTTCTGTTTCACTTTTCAACAACAAAAATAAAGAATGCATTTGTTGCTTCAGCGGAAAATGTGTCTGGAATGGTTTATGATTTTATGTGTGATAAGCAATGAAGTTGATCTCAATATTGATCGACTGAAGTTGATACAGACAATATTTCAACTTATTAAAAAAATAAAACTGAATAGATTAATTTTCTTAATCAGATCACAGAAAAATCATGCATACACTATATGGCCAAAAGTCCTCAGCTGGAATGACCAATCCCAATAAGTACAATAAAACTATTACATTTTAAACAATGTGTTATGTAAACAATGTATAATATAAAGTATATATAAAAAATTATAGCCTACATTATATAAAATGTATATACATCATCTGTATAATTTTATAAACAAAATATCGTTAAGAATTAATTACAATGGGGTTTCACTTACGTTTGCATGTTTTGGAACTTTCCAATAATTTTATTTTATATTTAATGCTAATATAAATATTACATGAACACACACAATCCTTATAAATTGTATATGCAACCTAAAAAAAATATATAATAATGTTATTATTTCTTCTGTTACTTTTATTATGAATAATATATTTCCGATTTCTGTCAAAAAGAGGTGTAATTTTGGTTGACATTTGATATGCCGTAACCATTGGCTGTAACGTTCACGTGACGTCGTCCCTCCCGTCAGCCAATCAGAATCCAGGACTTTTGCCGCTGTTTAGAGCGCCATGTTTCAATGGACAGATACTATATCAATGTATTTGCTGTAATATCGCTTTTAGTGCGCATTAAACGAGTTTTACCGTCTGATTCTGTAACGTAACGGCTGAACAGACATTCGCTGGCCGTTTATTTATCATGCTCGTGTCATTTCAAATCAATATTGAGCTTGTGAGTCACCGAGACACTGTAATGTTCCTCATAGAAGCACTTTATTTCGGATTATTGTGTTAATGTAGCACTGCGGCGACTTTTGAAATACTTTAAAGGTAAGTACTATTACCTTTAGACTATTTAAACACAAATACCGTTTGTATAGTGCTAAATGAAATACATTTCTGCTGCGACAGTCCGAATAATGTGTTATGGGTTGCAGAGAAACTATAAATATATAGTATCAACAATGTTTTATGATGCTACATACGCACTAGCATATAGGAAAGCAGTTGGTTTCGTTTTGTTATGAGTTGGACTGGTTAAATGAAGTGGTTGCTGGTTATTTCCTGTCTCAGGTGTGTGTGTGTGTCTCCTCTCAGGTCAGCAAGATGTCCATTGATTTCGACAGTGCTGCTTTACAGACCCAGCAGGAGGAAGAGGAGTATGACCAGGAAGATTATGCCAGAGAACAAGAGGTAACTGTCCCGTTACTGAACACTGCAGTTATTTCACAGTAATACACACACACACACACACACACACACACACACACACACTCACGAAACTGGCATCAGGAGAGAAATGCATACTGCAAACACACACACAAAAACAATCTGATAAATTGTGTGCATGAACATCAAGGGCTGGTTATTTTAATCTAGTAGACTAAAAGTTTTAAATTAGACCTGTCAGTGATATTATGAATGGAAGCCTCGACTTACTGTCGAAATTTACTGTTTATGTCATAATTTTGACTGTTTAGGCTTTATAAATATGACTTATGCTGCATCAGGAATCAAATACTTTCCTACTATGTAGTATGCGAAAACAGTACGCCAACACAGTAGTATGTCCGAATACAAAGTGTTCGAAAAACAGTAGGGCGAAAAGTCCCCGGATGACCGACTACATCCGGTGAGATTCTGAAGAGCACATTCGATAGACACTTTACTGTCCCATGAGGCCACGGGAGAGGATTTAAAAAAACAAAACAATTATTAGGCTTTAAACAACAGAACAATACAACATGCACTTTGAAGCCAGGCGAGCAAAGAACACGCACATAACAAAAAAAATAAACATTCATAAAAATACAAGACCTTTGTATCATTCAGCGGGAGAAGATTTATGAATGGCAGTGAAGGCTGGTTGGTCACGTGACAGTAACAACATGGTGGATGTAGTACATCCGAAATTCATTCATACTTACCCTTATTGATACTAAACAGAACATACTTGTAATGATCGCAAAGTAAATTTAAACGTTGTGCCTACTCAGACAGCATGCGATTTCGGACGCAATGTGAGTGTCATAATTCCATAAAAGTTAGTGTCAAACTTTTTATGTCATAATTAAGATTTACAAAATATCATCAGAAAAAGACTCCTGTGATTCCATTAATAAACAATGCATCTTTCACTCTGTTAATGTCTGTCTGTACTTCAACTAGTTTCACACTGTACGGTTTTGGCAATGATTTGGCCATCTGGGACTAATTTTAAGAATCTTTCAAGATTCCTTTGTTCCTCGGCCATAATCTGAAGTCTTTGCTCGTTAGATTGGCATGTTCACCGACAGCCGATTAATGCGATCAAATTTTATTGACGAAATTCTGCCACTGTCAGAAGATTTTATACGCACAGTCCTGCAGTGTGACTTCTACAACATTTGACTTATCATTTGTTCATATTATTATTATTTGATTTACATAATACATTTTTTATAATTTAATCATTTTACTATTATTATTCATGTCATTTGTTTTTATATTTTATATTACTTATTTATTTCCTATTGTTGTTTAAATCTTATGATTGTGTGGTTTGAAGGGATGTTTGTCTTCACGAGTGGGAAATATGTCTCCATTTCAAGGTTTTTAACGTCTCAGGACGATGTTGTAAAGGAGTTGGCTACTTTTCAGTTGTTTTTCTCTTGGTATAATAACACTTGTTGGAATTGTACTGGCATTGAGTAGTGTAACAATTACACGAAGTCTGAGCAGTGAACATTGAAACATACACAACACGACAGCAAGATTATTCAATAAACTGCTCTTTTTATTATCATCACTTTGTCTCCTGCTTCTGCTCTTCCCTGGCTTTCTCAGTCAAACTCTCGGGCTGAGACGTATATCTTCTGGCAGGGATTCAGCGTCCGGGGTCGGAACTGATATATCTGATGTTTCTGACATGGAGATCCATCTGATCTAACATTTTGGCACAATCTAACAAAGTGAAAATGGAGAAAAAAAAAGAGGGGAAATGGTGACCAGTGTCTGCATTTAAACATATACACCTCCCATTATACACTATCGTTCAAAAGTTTGGGGTTAGTAAGAATTTTCTTTTTTGAAAGAAATTGATATTCAGCAAGGATGCATTAATTAATTAACGGACAAGACCATTAGCATCTCTCTCAAAAAAATGACCAAAGAGTTTAGATATTTTTCCTATTTAAAACTTGCTGACTCTTCTGTAGTTACATCGTGTACTAAGACCGACGGAAAATGTAAAGTTGCGTCATTTTTTTGAGAGAGATGCTAATGGTCTTGTCCGATTCAATGATCTATGCTAAGCTATGCTAAAAGTGGTACTGCCAGACCCGGAGATCGGCTGAATGGATTCGAAAACGGTAAAACTCAACTGTTTAACTCTGGGGGAGGTGTAAAATGAGCCTATTTCCTAAAAAAGTGGAGTATCCCTTTAAGCAATAAGCCCCGCAAAGCCTAAATCTGCCTAAACTCCAGTCCACGTCGTGCCTAAAACCGCCCCTTAGCTGTTCTAAATCCACTGTAAAACACGGCTTCAAGGGGCTTATTGCTTTTATAAAACGGTTACTTCATAAAAATATTCATTTTAATATTTATTTTATTCATAAGCAACAAAAAATATAACGTTATAACATATTTATTCCTCCGCCAAGCAATGTAGTTCCAAAGAGGTTGCCAAGCAACACATGCAGCAACAAAGAATCACAAACGGCAGTTGCGCAGTAACACTAATGTGATGCGGTCACAGGTGTGTGTTTGTTGAGTAATTTACAACGGCTTCGAACGCGGCTCAACCAATCAGAATCAAGGACTGGAACTATCTGTTTTATAAATTGATTTAAAGGTGACAGTAAAGACATTTTTAATGTTGTAAAAAAACAACAACCTTTTTTTTAAATAGATGCTGTTCTTTTGAACTTTCTATTAATAAAAAGAATCCTGAAAGAATCATCACCATGATTTCCACAAAACTATGAAGCGGCACAGCTGTTGTTTCAAGAAATGTTTCTTGAGCAGCAAATCATCATATTAGACTGATTTCTGAAGGATCATGTGACACTGAAGACTGGAGTAATGATGCTGAAAATTCAGCTTTGATCACAGGAATAAATTACATTTTAAAATATATTACAATAGAAAACAGTTATTTTAGAATTATATTTCACAATATTACCGTTTAGTGTATTTGCAATCAAATAAATGCCTCGGTGAGCAGAAGAGAATCTTACTGACTCAACTTTTGAACAGTTGTGTATATGATATACAGTCGTGGTCAAAATTGATGGCACCCCTGATAAATATGATAAAAAATGGCTGTAAAAAATAAATCTGATTTTTTTTCCTTTTGATCTTTCCTTCAAAAAATTTGCAAAAATCGAACCTTTCATTGAAGTAAAAGAATTGAAATTGGGGGGTAAATCACATTATGAAATAAATGTTTTTCTCCAAAACACGCTGGCCATAATTGTTGGCACCCCTAGAATTTTTTATAGTAAGTATATTCCTATTAATATTTACCTTTTTTAGCACACCAGGGTGAGTGGGAACATGAAATTGTCCAGCTATGACTTCTTGTTTCACAGGAGTTTAAATATGAGGAAACACAAAGGCCAAATTCCCTTAATCATCCATCACAATGAGTAAAACCAAAGAATATAGTTCTGATGTGCAGCAAAAAATTGTTGAGCTTCACAAAATAGACCGTGGCTGTAAGAAAATATCTAAAGAATTGAAAATCCCCATTTTGACCATCAGGGCAATAATTAAGAAGTTATAATCAACTAAAGATGTTACGAATCTTACCCGGAAGAGGATGTGTGTCTATATTGTCTTAATGGATGGTGAGGAGGATAGTTCGAGTGGCCAAAGACTCTCCAAGGATCACAGATGGAGAATTGCAGAGATTAGTTGAGTCTTGGGGTCAGAAAGCCTAAAAAAAATTTATCAAACAACCCCTACATCCCCACATGTTGTTTGGGAGGGTTTCAAGAAAAATCCTCCTCGCTCCTCCAAAATCAAACTCCAGCATATTCAGTTGTCAGACATGACTGGATCTTCAAAAGGGACCGGATTCTGTGGTCAGATGAAACAAAAAAAGGGCTTTTTGGCAGCAAACCCAGCAGATGTGTTTGGTGCAAACAGGGATGAAGAGTACCCCATGCCTACGGTTAAATATACTGCTGGATCTTATATGTTGTGGGCCTATTTATTTGCTGGAGGTCCTGGACATCTTGTTCAGATACATGGTATTATGGATTCTAGCAAATACAAACAGATAAAAAATCTAAACCTGACTGCCTCTGCTAAAAATCTTATAATGGGCCGTGGTTGGATCTTCCATCAGGACAACGGTCCAAAACAAACATCAAAATCAACACAAAAATGGGTAACTGAGCACAAAATGAAGCTTCTGCCATGACCGTCACAGTTCCCTGACCTGATGAGTGGAGTGAACTGAAGAGAAGAAGCACCAACATGAACTTGTGAATCTGAAGGATCTGGAGAGATGCTGTATGGAGGAATGGTCTCTGATCTCTTGTCAGGTGTTCTCCAAACTCATCAGGCATTATAGAAGAAAACTCAGATCTGTTATCTTGGACAAAAGGAGATTGCAAAAAGTATTTAATAACAGGGTGCCAACAATTATGGCCAGCGTGTTTTGGAGAAAAACATTTATTTTATAATGTGATTTACCCCCACTTTCAATTCTTTTACTTCAATGAAAGGTGAGATTTTTGTGCATTTTTTGAATGAAAGATCAAAAGGATAAACAATGCAGATTTATTTTTTACAGCCATTTTTGATCATATTTATCAGGGGTGCCATCAATTTTGACCACCACTATATATATATATATATACACAGTGGTGGTCAAAATTGATGGCACCCCTGATAAATATGATCAAAAATGGCTTATCCAAAAATAAGGATAAACAAGGATATTGTTTATCCTTATTTATATATATATATATATATATATATATATATATATATATATATATAACAAATGTATTCATAACATCATATTGTGTTCAGGCGCATAGCCTATGTCAAATAAGATTTATGTCTATTATGAGACTGTCTCCACCCTAAAAATACCATGTACCACTAACAATAGCAAGCAGCAAATCTATATATACATACATATTCTTATAAATGCGTTTTTGGAAAGCAAACACATTTTACATTTTTATATCTACTAAAAGTTATTTTGACAGCTTTTAGAAAAGACCTCAAAGCTTACAGATATTTGATCATTCTTGTGTCTTCAATATTGGGTACTGTAATGCTAATCAAGTGCTTCTGTCTGTAAAATCATGTGATACGGCCTGCATGCTCTGTGTAACCATTAATATGTGCTGTAAGAAAAGAGTTAGATTTAGTGTTTTCTTGTTATTTTTGTGTCAGCGTTAGCAGCCTTCCAGCTGACCTTTACTGTAGTCACCCGGCCCACATTTGTTGAATAAGACTCCCTCGTGGTTATTCATATTAGTAGTTAAAGATTCCTCTGTTTTCGGTCACATGCAGTAACCGTGTTTGTTTTTAAAGGGCAGATCTTCTCCAATCAGAAACGTGTGTGTTCTGACTCACCTCACAGCTATCAGCTCCATGAATGAACATTGGCTGCCATTGGTGCAAGTGCAATGCAGTCAGGTGTGTTTGCTGTGTTTCCACTGCCCTACATACTCAGAGCTCTTAACTGAGAGATAATGAGAGAGTCTGTCTCTGGGTAAACATTTGCACTGAATGGAGGGAGAAAGTGTAGCCACTTTTCATATGGATTAGAATCGGAAAGTAATAGTATGAGGCGAATGGAACCATCGATTTTGATGTGCATCACATGCACTGTCATTTTCACCGGCTGTTTGTCTTTGTTGTCCATCAGAGGAGGAATGTTTCTGCTCCAGTTAACTGAAGCGTATATTCTGACCCCCACAATGGGCCGACCTCCGCCTGGACAAACGAGGATTGCTTAGTTCCTCTGCTTTCTTTTCTCATATGACTCACACTGCTGATATCCAGCATTGCACACAATACTCCTTCAGTATGTCACTGAGTCCAAGAGCTCCTGCTGTAGCTGTCGTAGGAGTGTAAATGCGGGAAAGTGTCATTTCCGAGGGAACGTTTCAGGATGTGCGAGTCATCCAGCAGGAGTTATGGAGGGTGAGTTTGACTGTCTGTCCTCTTATCTGTTTTATCGTGAGTTGCTGAAAGTTAAGTGTGCTAGGCTCCTTTAAGAGGCCTCAGGGCCATGTGTTGGTGTTGGTGTGAGAGTTCAGCGTGTCTGTAACCGGGCGGGTGTGTTTTTGTAAACGGTTGCTACGGGCCCTGCGCTGAATCGGTTGCTTGCACATGCTTGTTTCGTTTCTTATAGTTTAAGTGTTTCCCTTTAAACTCAATGTTGTATTGATGTCAGCTGATTTTAAATACCAAGCAAAGAAAGTTGTCAAACTCACAAAGATTTGGTCTGAATAGCACAGAATGTCTTTTTTCTGACTTTCACTTTTTCTGACTTTGTTTTGTTTGAGGAAATACAGTTATAGTTGAATTTTTATTAATTTAATGTAGTTGATTAGTTTGGAATCAACTGTATTTAGCTTTGTTTTGCTTCAGATGACAAGGAAATTCCATTTTAAATTGATATTAAAAAGCTAATCCCAACACTCCTCCCCTCGAACGGCTCGGGCACTGCAGAGCGCAGATTACCTGGACCAAACACCGATTACAGCATTGTCATAGAATTATTGATATGTATTTGGTTTTAAATAGTAAAATATTGTTAAACGAATAAAGGAAAGTTGTCATATTTTAAAAGAATTCGGGTCTCCTCAAGTCGATTCGGTAAAAGCACATTAAGTTAAAATTAGCCAAGATCCAAAGCTACTAATAGCAGTCATGTGATACTAATATCTCCAGTCTGACCTTGGGTTTTCGCATCCAAGTGGACCCGAGAAGACCTTGCGCCTTAACAGTCTGGCAGAGGTGAAAGGCCTCATGGCTACGGTTCTGAATGATGTGTTTCTTGTTTTAGCTCCACAAGCTCCTGACTGATCTCCCTGATGATATGCTGGATGACAGTGGTGACTGCTCCTCACCTGAGCTCCACCGCTCCACCTGCAGTCACCCAGAAGACAACAACAGGTACATACCAAAACTAGTGCTTTACTGATATATCGCCACGGTATATTATTATTAGTATTATTTTTCAAGCTCTCGGTATCAGCCAATACATTTTTCTGAATGGCCGATAAGTGTTGGAAGCAGGACTTTTATTTTGTCCCAGCGGCTGAGCGCACAAGACACACAAGAACTCCCATTCTCCATCTTCATTAGTTTACTGTTATTTAATATATAATAATTTGTTGGCATTCAGAAAACACCATTTTAATATATTTAACATTATAATATCTACCGTAATAAACATTTACTGACTCAAACCTCATAAACTTGCAGTTCAAATTGTTAGGAATTGTGAATATAAACTGCATTACTGATTACTTTTTTACTTACTAAATCCTTTATCAACCTCAACCAAGGATAGACATGAAACTGCTCTTTTAATTCTTTCAAATAAATAATATAAAAACTGCATAAATCATTCTTGAACTGACCAGAGTATTTCAAGGGAGAAGGTTACATTAAAGCATACATGTTAACATTATAGACGTCAAATTTTGATGTTAAATCCACTATTGTTTTATATAGAATTGTTCTATAGATTCTACAGTATTTAATGCAATTACATGAGAAGTTACTGTAATTAATTGCAGAAAAGTTAAGAGTAAACCCTTACTTTAGTTTTTCAAGGGAAAAGTAATTAAATGACTAGTTAGATTACTTATTAATGCATTACACCCAACACTGACGGTGCGTGACTTACTGAGTGCACGGCTGGCTCAAATGTTTGCTGTATTTATTCTTGTTTTTTATGAAACTAATAGGATTATAGAACCAAGAAGTTGCCATCTGAAGTATAAACCTGTTTATTTTATAGATAAATTATCGATTTCAAATTATTTTTACCTTTTCGTAAAAATTGTGTAATATAAATTTGATTGCAGAAATTATGCATGTGTAATTTACTATCTTTAAATGAAATAGAGCAATGTCATATATAGTCCTATATCTGCTTTAGTTATCGGCCGACGTGTAATCAAAACACCCTTATGCAACACTTAACTCAAATACCTGTTCATGAATGTATTGGGTTGTCTGTTTGTCTTTCAGACCGCAGCAAGCCTGGAATGTGCCACAATGGGAGCATCCAAGACCTTCCCATGAGGAAGTGAGTTTATCCGGTCATTGAAAGGAGGAAAACGGTCATGTGAAACTAAAGTACGGCTGCTGCATTTAATATCCTATAACAAGTTTGTTTTTCTTGCATGTGTTACAGCACTATGAAGAGCACGATCAAGGCTCTTATCATGAGGACTACAGTTATAGGAGTCACACGTCTCAGACCAACAGTCACCCTCATCACCTCCAGACCGGGACAGAACATTTACCCGCCGGCTGGGACCCGCAGGACGGACAGTACCAGTACCAGAGAGGAGAGTATGCACACTCAACCGCAGGCACGGACGAGTCCCACGCCACCGACTTCTCCACTGGGGACGGGCCGGAGCAGGATGCGTACACTCATAACGCTCTTCATCACGGGCCAGTTTACCAGGGAGACGAGGCCCAGGGCCACGGAGAGCAGAACGACATCAGAAACGGCTTCCAGGTGAACGTCTGCAGCCGATCTTTACTTCGTTTATTAAACATTGTTTGGCCAATTTATAATTTTGCACATTTGTTGCAGGTTTTTGATAATGGAGGAGCTGGGAACAAACCCACTGGCCACTACAAGGCCAGTTACCACCCACATCAACCTCCAAATCAGCCGAAGATGTTCAATCCTCAAGTGAGCAGTCAGAACGGCCACTTTGACCAGCTTCAGAGGGACTTCCTGCACTCAGCACAGAGTGAGAGACCGTTATACACTACTGTTCAACAGTTTGGGGTCAGTAAGAGTTAAGGTTTCTGAAAGAAGTCTCTTCCGCTCACCAAGGCTTCATTTATTTGGAGTAAAAACAGCAATATTGTGAAATATTATTACAATTCAAAATAACTGTTTTCTGTTTTAATGTATTTTAAAATGTAATTTTATTCCTGCGATCAAAGCTGTATTTTCAGCATCATTACTCCAGTCTTCAGTGTCACATGATCCTTCAATAATCATTCTAATATGATGATTTGCTGCTCGAGACACATTCCTTATCAATGTTGAAAACAATTTTTGCTGCTTAGTATTTTTATGGAAACCGTTATAGATTTATTTTTTCAGGAGTCTTTGATGAAGAGAAAGTAACAGCATCTATTTGAAATAGAAATATTTTGTAACAATGTAAAAGTCTTTACTTTTACTGTTGATGAATTAAAGGATTCATTTCTTTAAAAAAAAAAAAACCTTGCTGACCCCGAACTTTTAAACTGTGGCATAATTAATATAATCTAAAATTGATTGAAAACAGATATTTGTAAAGACTATGTTAGCAGTATTTTAGGATACTGAAGTGTGTTGTATGAATGTTGTTCAGATACATCAGAAGGCCAGCAGCTGTCGCAGCTGCAGATTTTAAACCGAGCTCAATCCAGACAGATCGAGGAGCTGGAGCAGAAACTAGAGGACTGCAGGAGGAGGATGAGATATCTGGAGCACCAGTTCGCCATCGTCAAAGGTCAGATTTATATGATTAGCACTGTTAAATTCAGCTCTGAAATGAACTTCAGAAAGGTATTAGCCCTTATAATGCATAAAAAAACTGTATACTATTTATTTTTATATTTTGAGCCAGTGAAACGTAAGCTTACAATCATAACTTTATTTTTATTTAATTTTTTCAATAAATTATTTATCTGTGTTATGTGAATGTGAAAACATTTAAAAGTTTTGCATATGACAGTGTTATTACTTTGGAAATTGAAATTATACACGAAACCAAAACGCATCTTAATACCAGCTGTAAACAGTTTGGGTCTCGTTGGTTTTAATACTGTTTGTTTTCACCAAGACGAGAAGGACGGACTGACGGTATCACTGAAGGAGTCCGGCGCTCTGGTAGAGGAGGCGAAAGAGAGAGAAGCTCAGCTGCAGGGGAGAATCAGATCTCTGGAGAAACAGATTCAGTCTCTCACAGACAGTGAGCAAGAGGTACGAGCTCATGGTTTGCTCATGCATTTAAGGCTTGTTAAAATAGTGTGTGAGAACCCTTGTAAGAGGAACCGTGTGCGTACACAGAGCGTAAAGCAGCAGCGTGTGGCCGAGGCTGCGATGGACAGCATGAAGCAGCAGATGATGGAGCTGTGTCGCTCGGACACTCTCACGCGATCACGTGAGCAGCACGACAGGGACACCGCCGCCATCCGGGAGCAGTACGAAGCCAGACTGCTCACACTTCAGCAGAAACTAGACGCCCAATCTCAGAGTCTGAATGAGCAGGTCAGAGATGTGTCGATATGAGTACACTGATACAGACGGTGTTCACCAGAGGGCAGTGCAGGCCTGTGTTTCTCACACTGTGTGTTTCTCAGGCTGAGGCAGGCCAGCGTTTGCTGGATCAGGTCCGGCAGCTGGAGCGTCAGAGGGAAGAGGATCAGGTGGACCGAGCCTCTGTGATCAACACCCTCACGCAGCGCCTGGAGGAGAGCCAGCAGCAGTGTGCCAAACTACTCCACACTGGTATGTGGCATCCCGCGTGCTTCTGTTTATGTTTACTGTTGTGATTGCTGGAGTCTCATGGGTAATCAAATGGGCCAGGAATCTTTTTCTCTTGCAGTTAAAACAGTTTAAGCCTTACAGCTAAACTGCAGTGACTCAAATACATATTTGAGCAACGATTAAGAATCCGGGAACCTTCACTTTCATTTAACATACCAGAAGGTGGATGGGTTTCTTCAAATTGTCTTATGATTACATAAAATCCAATTTATTATTATTATTATTATTATTATTATTATTATTATTATTATTTATTAATAAGTAATAATAAAATAATTTAAAAAAATCTATTTTTTTCCCCCCTTTTACTTTGATATATATGTTTTCTTTTACGTTCTTTTTAAAAATATACATATTTGAAATAATATTTTATATTATTAATACAATGATTATATTTAAAATAAGTATTGTAATTAAACAACAACAATATATATATATATATATTTTTTTTACTTTCTTTAAATTATTATTTGAAATAATGTTTTATTAAATCATTATCATTGTTATCACTATTATTGTTGTTGTTTAATAATAAAAATAAGTGTTTTATTACAATTATTTTTATATTTTAAATTAATATAGTATTATAATGTAAATATACATTTTTATCATCTTTTTTTTATTTTCTTTACTCATGTTCCCTATATTTCTTTATATAAATTTTTTGAAATATTTTATTATATTTGTGTTGTTGTTTAATTAGTCAAGTATAATATTTTATTGCAATTATTATATTTAAAAATAAGTATTATAATAAAAAATAATTTATTTAGTTTCATCTCAATATTTTTTTTTTTATCATCTTTTTTATCTTCACTTCAATTTCATAAAATGTTTTACTCATGTTCCCTATTTTTTTTTTTATATATATATTAATTATTTGAAATATTTTATTATATTTGCGTTGTTGTTGTTGTTGTTGTTGTTTAATTAGTCAAGTATAATATTTATTGTAATTATTATATTTAAAAATAAGTATTATAATAAAAAATAATTTATTTAGTTTCATCTCATCTTTTTATCTTCATTTCAATTTCATAAAATGTTTTACTCATGTTCCCTATTTTTTTTTTTATATTAATTATTTTAAATATTTTATTATATTTGCATTGTTGTTGTTGTTGTTGTTTAATTAGTCAAGTATAATATTTATTGCAATTATTACATTTAAAAATAAGTATTATAATAAAAATAAACAGTTAATTTCTTTAATTGTATCTAAATTCTTTTGTTTATTTATTTATTTATTATTAATTCTTATTTTCAAAGAGTCCGTATTCTTTACTTTTGTACCATTTTATTTTCCCCCAGAAATCAATTTATAAGGTTTCTTAAAGTGAAAACTCTTTTGTTTTAAATAAAGGAAAATCATGTCCTCTTAATGAATGCTCAGAGGAAGTTTGGTCTCCCATGTGCCGGTGACCATTTTCCCAAAGCATCTTCTGTTCTCTGCAGGCTCTGTACTGGAGATGAGCCAGTTACAGATGAAGCTTCAGCAGACCCAGTCCTCTCGCACCATCAGTGAAGACATCAACAAAACCCTGCAGGTCAGTCAATCCACTGCTGTGCGACAGGATTTCAACTCATGGGAAACTGAAGCTGTCCTTAATACGGCTACAAACAGAGCCTGTGTGTTTCTTCTCTTAACAGGAAGAGTTGACTGAACTGAAGGAGCAGATAAATCTCTATGAGTCTGCCATTAAACATGGAGCCCTTTCATTACAGTCTAATAGAGACTGGGAGAACCATCTGTCTGAGTCCTACATGGACCTGGGGATCAAGAGGTCCAAGTGGAGAAATGGACGCATCCACAGGTAACGTTATACTGTACAATAATGATCCAAACTGCATTGTGTATTGTAAAATCTCTTAACCATAACTTTGTCACACACTTTGTTTTCCAGCACACCTCAGATTGCAGAAGCAGGAGACTCCGACCTGCTGAAGGAGGACGTGGTGCGAGAGCTGAGGAGCGAGTTGCAGCGCTGCCTCGTTCACCTGAAGACCAAGCGCCTGAAGATCTCTGAGCTGCAGGAGGAGCTGCGACGCTCCCAGAGCAGAGCTGAGCAGATGCAGACGCAGATACAGCAGGCCGAGAGGACCGCACGAGACTCTGAGGTCTGACCTACAGCTGATCAACCTGTGTGCTCAATCTGCTGTGCTGGATGCTAGACTCACACGCTCTGCGCTTATTACAGGAGAGGGAGAGCAGCTTGGAGAAACACCTGGACACCCCTCACACAGACCTCGTCAGACTGCAGGAGGAGCGGAAGGTCCTGCAGGAGAGAGTGGAGGTCAGAACGCCTTGTTGGGTCTTCACAAAGTTAGAGGACTTTTCTGTCTGGATCTGTGTTCTTGTTCACTTAAAACCTTCAAATCATTTTTGATTACTGAATATAATATAGATAGAACAAACTATAGATGAACATTTTTAACTTAAACTAGAAAATTAGAAATGATGCCTCGGTTCTAGTTCAAGTATGAGAAACTATTGAAACTGAAATAAATATAAATGTAATGTTTTGTATAAATGTATGTAAAAATAAATGGTTAGAGAGAAAAATCTTAAACATTTAGGTAAAATAAATTGAAGTTAAATAGAAATATTTTTTGAAAAAATATGTATTAAATATTAATAAAAAAACATTTACTATCAAATAAATGAAGAAATTAAATAAAAAAATAATAATG
This sequence comes from Rutilus rutilus, assembly GCF_951802725.1. NCBI lineage: Eukaryota > Metazoa > Chordata > Actinopteri > Cypriniformes > Leuciscidae > Rutilus > Rutilus rutilus. The sequence continues at coordinate 18,722,881 of NC_140233.1, forward strand.
TAGGAATAAATCTCTAAACATGTAGATAAAATGTTTAAAATAATCCAAAACTTTCACCTTGATGTAAAGAAAAAAAAATCACGAAATATATTAATTGAAAATATAAATATTCAGTTGATGTTGATAATATAAATGTATAAATATATGTTGGCCTTTTGTCATTTATTGATACAGACATGAAATGATGGGGTGAAAAGTGATGTTTTCATTAAATAAAACTATTAAAATAATTTTTGTTAATTGAAATGAAGCCAAATAAACTTTAAAAAAGCATAAATGAATTAGAAATGTTGCCTTGGAGTTTGTTGAAGTTCTGACATTATTAAAACTAAAGCTGAAATGTAAAAAGAAATTAAAGCTGAACAGAAAAAAAAAATGTAAAAGACGAAAGCACAGCAAAATGACTAAAACTTAAACTAAAATGAAAGTAAAATCTAATTCTAAATATTAATAAGGACTATACTAGTTTAAAAATAATCCTACAATAACACTGGTCTTGATCTAATTGTTCTAAAAGAAGTCATTGTTTAATTAGCTAGTTGTTGGACCGTCCTGACCCGTCTCTATTGTGAACTTTAGGCTCTGGAGAAGAGGAATCAGGATCTGAAGCAGAGTGAAGAGAAGGTGAAGGCCGCCAACTCTGAGCTCTGCACCAAGATGAGAGAGATGATCCAGGAGCTGGACCAGGAGAAACAGGAAGCAGAAGAGAGGTCACAGATACATTCATTCTGAGTGAGAGTTAATCTGACGCTAGCGCACCGTCTGTGGAGCTTCATATCTGAAATGCTTTGTGTGTGTGCAGATATGAGCGGACTCAGCAGCAGTACAGGGATGATGTGGTGCATCGTGTCCGTGAGGAGCTCACGCAAGAGCACACGGCTCACATAGAGCAACTCGCCAGCCAGCATCTGCAGCACACACAACAGCTCCAGTACTTCAGCTTTAACATACAACCAGTCTATTACTTCATGATGGATTACAATACAGCCTTTATAAAGCACAACCGCTGCCTTTCCACAGGTCAAAGCTGGCTGATCTCAGTCAGGAGGTGTTAGCTGTGCAGGAATGCTACATTTCTGTTTGCAAAGAGAAGGACAAGCTGGAGGAAAATCTCCAAAACAAGCTTGAAGAAGAGAAGAGACGGAAAGAAATTGAGGCAAGCACTAGATGCTGAATATTGCATTATTTATTATTTATATTATGTTATTCATATATATAAGTTTAATTTTTTTATTTACTTTTGTTGAGTAATTTAATGAATAAATTTTTTTTTTACTCATTTTTAAGTTAAATGTATTCATTTGTTTAATTTACATTTGTTTGTCTATTTATTGAGTAATTTGTTATTCATTTATAAAATAAAATAATTTCATTTTTATTTGTTTATTTATTTAATTACATTTTAATTGTTTATTTAAATAATTATATATTTTTTGTGTGTGATTTTGATTTATTTTATTTATATAATAATTATTTTTTTTTTTTAGTAATTTAATGAATTTGTTTACTCATTTTTAATTCATTTTTAAGTTAAATGTATTAATTTGTTTAATTTACATTTGTTTGTTTATTTGAGTAATTTGTTATTCATTTATAAAATAATTTCATTTTTATTCGTTTATTTATTTAATTACATTTTGTTTATTTAAATAATTATATATTTTTTTTGTGTGTGATTTGATTTATTTATATAATTAATTTACTATTTTTTTATTTTATTTTTTTACTTTTTAGTAATTTAATGAATAAATTTTTTTACTCATTTTTAATTCATTTTTAAGTTAAATGTATTCATTTGTTTAATTTACATTTGTTTGTCTATTTATTGAGTAATTTGTTATTCATTTATAAAAGAAAATAATTTCATTTTTTATTTGTTTATTTATTTAATTAAATTTTAATTGCTTATTTAAATAATTATATATATATTTTTGTGTGATTTGATTTATTTATATAATTAATTTACTTTTTTTTATTTATTTTTTTACTTTTTAGTAATTTAATGAATTAATTTTTTTACTCATTTTTAATTCATTTTTAAGTTAATATTTTTTGTGTGTGTGTGATTTGATTTAATTATTTATTTATTTTATTTATATAATTTACTATGTATATATATTTTTTTTTAACTTTTTTTTTTTAGATTGTCCATTTTTGTCTAACTGGGTAGACCAGACTCTCTTCTGAGAGTCAAAAGTGTGTGTGTGTGTGTGAGACGTTGATATTTGATCATGTTTGTTGGTGTTGTAGTTAAAGAGGCGAGAGGAGAGTGAGGGCGCTCTGGAGACACTGAGGTCTGACCTGGAGTGTCAGCATCAGGAGGACGTGTCTCGGCTCAAAGCCCAGTGGAGGACACACACACAGGCTGAGATTGAGCTGCAGGTCAGAGAGCAGCTGGAAGCGGCCAGGAAGAGCTGGCAGCAGGAGCAGGAGACGGTTAGTGATGATGAGCTGTTTACGTCACTGTTCTTTCTGCTCTGTGCCAAGCCAGCATGATCTTACTAAATAAGACTGGTTCCATAGTTCCTGGTTCCAAGTCCTTGTGCCATTCAGATGGAGGTCAAATGCTCTTATATTTTCTCTGTTTGTCTACGCGTTTGCTTTGTTTCTTTTGTCTTTTATTTCATCTGGCTGTATGTGTTTCATCTGTCTCTTTGTTTGTTTGTCTGTCTGTCTGTCTTTGTGTTAGTTGGAGAAGTCCTGGGCTCAGAGGTTACAGGACGCTGAGGAAGAGGTCCGGAAGGCCAGGCTGTCAGACACCCGTGAGGGAGCGTGTCAGACCGGCTCGTCTGAGTCGGCGGGGCAGCTGATTTCAGCGGAGGACCTGGAGGTCCGGCTCAGAGCTCAGAGAGAGAGCCTGCAGCAGGAGGCCTCGTCCGCCCAGGCCAGAGCCGTGGAGGAAGCAGTGCGACACGCTGAGAGAGAGCTGCAGCAGAAGCACAGTGATGACATGGCGCTCCAGGTGTGACGGGTTTACAGCTCTTAACATCATATACTACCATTTACATAGGGCTGGGCGATATGGCCAAAAAAAAAGATAAATAAAAACAATAAAATGTTTCGAATCAGTCTATATCGATAATTATCAAGATAAATGTCAAATCTTTATTTCATTCAAGTTTAAAGGCAGATCAGATTTGTAGAAACCAGACCGTAATTGTGGTTTTAACCAGGGCTGGACTGGTAATCTGGCATACCGGGCAAATGCCCGGTGGGCCGACGTGCTTTTGGGCCGATACATCTCATATTATTATTATTTTTATTTTTTTTAACGGCCCATAAAACTCGTTCATCGGCGGCCCATTCGTTTTGTTTTGTTTAATTGACGGCGCTGGGTTAGTGCCGGTGTAATGCATTGGTCAAAAAAAAAGTAAGCGTTAGTTTTTTTTTCCACTGACAGACCGGCCCATGAAACGCGTAGATCAGCGGCCCATTGGTTGTTTTCTTGATTGACACTGGGCTGGCCCAATCACATCTTTAAACACCTCCCCCTCTGGGCTTTGAGTGAGCGTGCAGTGTCAAGTGTGTATCTGTCAAAATAGTCTGAGAGATGGAGAAGAAACGCAAGGAATGTGCAGAGAAATGGCGTGAAAAATAGATACAGGCCCTTCAAGCAGACGCTGTAAAATGTGTCAAGATATATATATGTTTTCTGCAGCAGCAGGACCTTCATCAGCTCCAGTGGCTGATGATGAGGATAGTGAGGAGGATCAGGAGAGAGATGAGAAAGTGTAATGTAGAGTCCGCGGTAAGCAGAACTACTTTCAAAACACTTTGGCTATGAGTGTAGGAACCCATAACCCAGTTACAGATTATTTCCACATCTGCATAGTTGACGATTACGGCAATTTACTAGAAGTTTAATGAGACGCGTTTGTATCCATGTTTTCCGCCAAAATAAAAGCTCGATGCAGTTTCCGTCAAAATAAAAGATCATGTGCTTATCTCTTTCAAGTATAGAAATTAGTACAAAACTAATTATGAAAGTTTTCTTTATTTTTCGGTGCATTATTTTTTACAATATATGGATATTAGGCTACTATCATGAGATTAATATTATAACTATTATTATGTAGTAGTGTAATGTAGACAGACACTGTTACTAAAAGAGGTTTGATTTTTTTCTTTGTTATACTTGCACACTGAATATGGGTTGGAGCTTTTAATTTTGAACCCTCAAACTGCACTAGATTGATGAATTTAACATTAAAATGCAAAAAATATTCTTAGGGGGACCATGCCCCCAAACCCCCCTAGAGGTCCACCCACCACAGTTTTACCAAAATTCCTGTGAGAAACACTGGTATTGCTATGCCAATGCAGCTTATAGCTTGTTTTTTGGATTCACCACTGTGGAGTATAGTTCGACTGTATTAATAAATTACAATTTTGTACTTATTTCATCTGTTAACTCTCACTCGTTTATACTCACTCATTACATGGCATTAGTGGTTTTAATGAATAGGAGTTGAACAAACACATATTCAAAGGCGTGCATAGATGGGTGGTGTTTATGATCATATGTAGTGGGCCAGTCTGGGCCAAAATGCCAGGGCCGATTTTCTGTCCCAGTCCAGCCCTGGTTTTAACCTACTCTTTATTGAACATTTTACAAATCTGAGGCAGATTATTAAAAATATTTTTTAATTCTTTACACTTTTTCAGTCTGTTTTCCTTAATAAAATAAATATCTTAATATTAGAAAAATGAATTTCTTAGTTTCTGCATGTTCTAACAGGTGATATTGAAACAGGTTTGTGTTGCCCGACTTTGATTGTGTGTCTTCGGCACAGTTTGCAGTGCAGGCTGCAATATTAATAATATTACATGTTTTGTCTCTTGGAAATGCACATTTGATTGTAGCTTGAGTTGACGGTAGCAGTAACTTGAGTTGGGATGATTTATGTTCATTAACAAAAACAGTAACATCTGGAAAAGTTGAAACAATCTCATTTTTATAGGGTAACATTTTAATATTGTAACTTTTATTAGAATGAATCATTGGTCTTCCATAGTATCGCACATTTCGATCATGATAACCACAGGTCAAACCAGGCATAGAGCACCTCAGGATCATGGTCAAATGTAACTATATGGTTTCTATGGTATTTGAATGCCTTTTGGCACATAAACATTATCAAACCTTTATCATTTTAGCGAGGAAAATTCTATTGTGATAATTATCATTATCGTTTTATCACCCAGCCTTACATTTACATAAAACGATAATGAAAATGATCACAATATAATTTATCACCCAGCCTTACTTTTACATATATTAGGCTATATTTAGAAAATGGACTAGTTCATCATGACCCATGCCTACAGATTATTAACCCTATAAAGCCCACTGTATCATATTTGATACAAAAATGTCTAGAGCCTCTAAATGATCAACATGATCAACTTTGCACTTTGAGTCCACGGTCCTCTACATGCCTTCTGTCGTCTGACTGATGGTTTATCATTTTTAACAAGTAAATGCCCATTTATTATAATTCTACAAACGTCCCCCTTCAGGTTGTGGTACACCAGTCTTTACTGATTTGTATAAAGTAAACATAATACATTTTATATTGTTTGTAATATTTCAAGATGAACACTTGCTGGACTGAAGCAACTTGGGTTTACTTGATTATCCATGGATATAAAAATAAATAAACAATCATGTTAAAATGTGAGTATCAAATATGAACATCAGTCTCATTATTACATATTACGAGACATATTATTTGGAGATAAAGAGTGACAACTGATATGATATTTATATGCATTTTATGTAAGTTATCTGTTAGGGCTGAACGATTTTGGAAAATAATCTAATTGTGATTTAGTTTTACCAATATTGCGATTGCGATTTAATATGCGATTAATTTTTTTAAGCTCTATTTAACAAAAACAAGCAATAAATCATTGTAAATTAGGGAAGGGAATCTTTAGGCACCTCATGAGCCGATCCCATTTTTTTTCTTTCATTGATCTTATTAATAGAACTTAAAATATTTAATTACATAATTATAAGTAGGCCTACTTATAATAATTACGCATTAAAAAACTAAATTAATAATACAATTACATGTTAATAATATTAATTTCGCAAAGCACACGTGAGTATTTGAAATTGAAAGCAGCTTCTGTCGGTGATTTTCATATTTTTAATATATAAGCCAACTGCATTCCAAGACATATGATGCCTTTGTAGAACATTTGTAAGTAAAATACCGGCGGGCGAGACCGCGCACTACAAAAGTACCATCACGCAGACCGCACGTAGGCTATCATATCTTGTGCAGTGATGAAGCCCGCGAATGTCCTTGTAGCCTAATTCGCTTCAACTTTTCCGAACTTTATTAAAGATTATTTCTCGTAAGGTGGTGTCGTGTGTGTGTGTGTGTGTGTGTGTGTGTGTGTGTGTGTGAGAGACAGGAATTAGAAGCAAGCAGAATACGGTTGTTTATAAAGCGCACGCGTCATCACATATCTGTGTTTAAAACTAAGCTCAGACATAAATCTGAAATTATCTTAATCGATACAGAATCGTTGGAGAGAATCTGTAACACAATATCAAATAAATTAAACATAAACTGTTATTTCCTGTAGCCAAGCCTATATGCGTAGCGTGCCAAGTTGATGCTTCATCTGCAATAGCCTACAGACTGGTTTACTCTTGCGTGTCACATGACCAGACTGTAATCGCAGCTTTGCGGTTAAAAAAAATCGCATTTCATCATATCGCGATATTATCACAAATGCAATTAATCGTTCAGCCCTGTTATCTGTTATAATGTTATAAATATTTCATTGATTTACATTGCAAGCTATCAGAATTTCATCTTTGCCATATAAATATCAGCATCTGCACCAAATTGCACGTTTTTGCTCCGTTTGGTCCTCTGAATTAAATCTCTGTGTTTTTCCTCCTCGAGAATGAACTCCATATTCTCACTATAACATACAAGCCATAAAGGTTTGATGTATCAAAAACACATGTAAGCTTTCGTTTAGATCTGATCTAGTGGTTCAATAAACTGTTTCATGTTTCTATGTCAGGCTTTACAGGGTTAAATATCATTTCTGCCATTTCTTAGGTTGAAGGTGCGATATCAAGGGCTCGTTCTCGATGGCTCCAGGACTTGACCTCCATCCCAGAATACAAAAGCAGCTTGCAGACAGAGAAGGATGAATGGGAGCGACTACAACAGCAGCATGTCCAGGAACAGGTATTTAATGTACTGGCCATTCTAAAATGATTTCTTCATATTTAACTTCGGAGTTGCTCAACACTCTCCTCCTAAACCCCAGGTGTCTTCAGCCGTCAAGGCAGTGGAGGAAAGGTGGCAGGACACGCTCCGCACCAGATGCACCGAGCTGGAGCAGTGTAACAGGAGAAACCGGGAGCTCCAGGAGGAAGTGCTTACCCTCTGCAGCCGACTGGAGCGCTCATGCCAGGACCAGGCCGCCCTCATCAAAGCAGAGCTGGCTGCGGCCCGAGACGTCTGGATGGAGGACAAGCAGGAGGAGATGTCCCGCCTCAGGGCGCAGCTCCAGAGAGAGCAGAACCTGGAGCAAACTGACGCAGAGCTACAGAAAACCCTCAGGGAAAAGGAGCAGGAGTGGAGCGCTCAACACGAGATCAGGTTCATAATAATCTTCATAATCAATGCTAATAAAATACATTTGTGTGTGTGTGTATTTCAGTGTATATAACATTTATGTACTGTTGGTATGGTATGTATGGGTATTTATTGGTAGTATTCATATTTTCAGGTTTAATTAATTTTTTTTAATAATTTAGTTTTTTGTTTGCCATTTTTGTTAGTTTATTTTTTATATTTCTATTTAGTTTAATTTAGCCTCTATTTATGTATTTTTTGTCCCTTTAATTTTTTTATTATGTCTGTTTCAGTTGAAGTACTTAAATACTTATTTCAACATTTATAAACTAATTTATTTTGTTGGGTTTTTCATTTAATATTTACATTTTATTTTATTTCAACTTTATTTCATTTACCAAAAAGGATATATTATAGTTTTAATTAACAATAAAAAAAAGCATATCAATAATATAATAAAGATTAAATATTTGATGTCATATTTTAGTAATCAAATTCTATATATGTTGATTATTTATTTATTAAATATTGCTGTTCAATTATATGAAAATACTTTTTTGAATTTTGAAATAGATGTATATAACATTTTTAATTCAGTTGAACAGCAATATTTAGTATTTTAATTTACACATTTTGTAGATCTATGTAAATACATTTTTTATTCTATAGTAATTAAATTATAGTGATGTAAACCAATGTAAAACCAAATATACACTGTTACTGCTTTTTTTATGAAATAATTTTAATCAATAGAAGTCAATATTGGAGCATAAAAGGGATCAAACCTTTTGACTCCTGAACACAAACCTTCTAAACGAATGAGCTTCTGAATATAGGCTGTGTTTTAAAGGACTGTTGTTTTGCAGACTGCAGGAGGAGAGGCAGCGGGTGCTGGAGGAGGTGCTCGAGGATCTGAAGGAGGGAGTGAAGAGGAGAGGCAGTCCGGATGAACACAAGCTCAGCAGTGTGCCAGGAACCGTTCGGTCCAGAGTCTGGGAGATCTGCAGAGAATCGCTCACTCAAGCCGTCAACCACGCCAAGCAGGAGTGGAAGAAGGTGCGTATATGTCATTACAGTATTAGAAATGCTGTGTCACTGTAATGAACACGGCCACACCCACAGAGTTCTCTGTTCTTTATTATACGCACACAGTAATCATATTTATGCAGTCTCTGGATCATCGGCCTCCACCCAGAGAAACTCATTAAATATTTAATGTCTCTCACACCTCAGAGCAGCGAAGACAAGCTGAGACGTGTGCTGAAGGAAACCCGGGAGCGTCACGAGGCAGAGATCGGTAAGGCCCTCACACACACACACACACACACACTGCTGGAATCAGTACCTCTTCCCTCCTCACCGGTTCCTCGCCCTGCAGCAGGTCTAACGGCCCAGAGGAAGCAGGGGGAATGCACTGAGCCTCTGGCCAAACTCCAGAAGAAGAATCAAGAGCTCCAGAGACATCTAGAAAAGGCCTGCCGCCAGCTCCAGAAGAGCGTTCGAGAGCACAAAAGCACCCTGCAGAAGATGAAAGGTGTGAGGTCCTCAATGTTAGACACTATGGGGACACATGCCTCTCACTAAACACTTTCAGATACCAGTCAATTAATCAAGTATTATTAGTTATAAATTATAATATAATGTAAAATAATGATGAAAAATATGTTCCTACAGTCATGGAAAACGTGAAAAGGAAAACAATTCAAAGAAAAACGTATTGTTTAAAGGAGCTGTATGTAAGAAATGTATTTCAATTAATCATAAAATGGCCCTGATATGTCACTAGACATTAAGAAATCATGTTCATTTCAAATACTTATATCACTGACAACAGTAGTCCGGCCAGGATATTGTCATTTAAAAAGTGAAGTTGCAGCCCTCAACTGATGTTGATGTTGTCATGTTGTGTTTTGGCCTGAAGCGCCACCCTCCACCTATCTACCAATCACGAAGTCAGTAGTGTTTCGGCATCCGGGTTTCCAGCTCAGCTCTAGTTACCACAGCTGCAGCTACAAACGTTCGTGCTGGATCCTGCAGCCTATCTGGCAACCTGGAGTCAGGGGGGAGGGGGCGGAGATACACCGCTCTACAGTAATTTGAAAGTGATTGCAGTACCAGTTTTGGCCACAATTTTACATACGGCTCCTTTAAATGTGTGGGAACCGTGATGTGTGTCCCAATTACATTCTTGAGGGGAAAAAATGGTTTGCGAAATGTCTTTTTGCCGTCATTTACATTTAATCACTTGGCAGACGCTTTTATCCAAAGCGACTTACAAATGAGGATAATAATAGAAGCAGTCAAACCAACTAAAGGGCAACAATATGTAAGTCCTGTGACTAGTCCCAGTTAGTCTACCAAAGACTATAGATTTACAAAGACGGTTCACTCGTTACTTATGAATGGGAGAAACTGCTACGCGCAGTATGCCACTTAAGTTTAAGTTAAGTTTAATTTGTCGTCTAATATTCATGTTTTATTTTATTTCAGTTAAACAAATGATTTTTAGTTAAAGAAAATGACTCTGGTCTTTTCTCCTCCTCACTTCCTGTGTTCTCTCTACTGTCTGTATCATCAGCAAGTGGAAAAGGGACAAAAAATGCATACAGTTCATCTTCATGTTTTGAGAGGTTTTTTCTAAATAATTTATTTTATTTTATTTTATTGATTTTAACTAGTGTTGTCACGATACCAAAATTATTGTTTCGATACCGATACCAAGTCAAGTATTGCGATTTCGATATTTTTTCGATACTTTTCCTGAAAAGGGAGAAACACTCTCAAATATCATTGCTGCGCTTTATTTTAAAACCGGGACAACATTCTAATCATATAACACACTAATAAATGACCAGCAGATATATTAAACATTTGAACAAAATATGAAATATCAAAATATAAAAAATAAATTAGAGCAATGACATTCAAGGTAAAACAATTATTAATTTAGCAGCATTATCTCAGTTATCATAAGAAACATAAGAGTTACCGGTAATAACTTTATCTTGATTCTGAACTTTGAATAAAAATATGAACAGCGATTATATTAAACTGTTTAATATTGGTAACATATGATAAGCCTCATTGGTGATATATTTGACATATGGGGAGAGAGTTGTGGAAGGCCTATACTTCATGTTAAACATAAATATATAGCAGCAAAGACAACGTCGGCAGTGTTGACGGCAAAATAGGCTACAGAATATTTCGTTCTGTATTGAGAGGTGCAGTATTTGAAAATCGATAGTATTTTTTTAAATTACATTTATATCTGCATTTATGTCAAAACCTGAGACTTTCAAACATCAAAATGTCATTTATTAATATGTATTCGTGTCAAAATGACATAGAAACATCTTTTCCTATTCAATTTTGCCTGGAAACGATTCCAACGATTTTGCGTGTCACGTGAAAAATAGGCGTCGGTTCTATTTCTAGCATGCACTCGTCACGCAGGCAGTGTGCAAGCTCTTAAGTAACCTGTTAACATGGGAGCCGAAATAAAAACGCTCACGCCACGCATCCAGTGTGTCGCCGGCCTTACAAATCTGGAACGCGGTCATTCTTAGAAGTATCGATACTAATAAATTTAGGAATCGTGACTTTTTAATTTCCGAGAATCGCGATACTTTTGAAGTATCGGTGCACCGGGCAACACTAATTTGACCAAATGTATTTGAATCCCTGATTCTGTCTAGGGTTGGAAGGGGTAACATTTAGTTTGTGATAATTGTAATGGTATGTGAGGATGGCAAGAGACACGCAAGCATAAATAATGCCAAAAGAATTGATTTTTTTTTTTATATACACAAGTGAAAAGTATACAAGAGATGAGAAATAATAATGATAAATGATAGATAAATACACAAAGAGAAAACAACATTTACAAAAACAAATCAATACAAAAATAAACCCAAGGGAAAAGGGACGTGAGCGACGCCAGAGGAGAGAAAAGAAAAGAAAACCCAAGATTAACTTCTAACCTAGTGTGTCTAATACATCAACAACTCTAAGTGTTAGACAGTGTATGTCATGTGACGTCTTACTTGTTCACTTTCTCCGGTATATGGAGAAACAATCACCATCAGAATGACTAAAAAAGTAACAAAGTTTGGATGAGGTGCAAGATGACAAGACAAAACGGTACAAGCAAACACTGTCACAATAATAACAAGCACCAGCAAAGGTTAATTCACCTTGTTTGCTTTCGCTGTTGCTTGTTTAGAGTCAAAGACGACTAGCATGCGTTCATTCTGGCCTGCTATTTAAGCTTGATTGGCAGCCGGAGCAGTGATGTCACGCAGGTTAATGATGATTGACAGCTGCTCAGGCCAATAGCAGTCAATAGGGGTGAGCCTAAGAGAATGACAGGGAGCGATGGAGGAAAATATTCAGGCACACCCACAGGGACGTAACATTATTATTGATTGGCACAAATGGACCCTCATAAGAAGCCATTGGCATGTGGGAGAAGACTTTATTTTTTTTTTAATCGTTGTTTTTCATGTCAAATCAGATGAGCACGAGGCAGCCCTGCAGAAGGAGCAGCAGGCTCATCTCAAAGCCCTTGAGGAACTGAAACAATCCTCAAATGCAGAAGCACATTCAAGGTTTGTAAACACTTCAAGTTTGTTTTCTTTCATAAGAGCAGCGGGTCTTAGACACTAACAGTCTTCATCAATGTTTCAGCGGTTCAGTCAGCCAGCAGAATCTTCAAGCAGGACTTGAGGAAATGAAGGAGCAATACATGAAAGCAGTGGAGAAAATCAGAGGTGAGTGCAAGGCCTCTGTACAGATGTTTTACAGAACTAATCACATTTACATTTTACATAAGGCAGACGCTTTTATCCAAAGTGACTTACATTGTATTTCAAGGTACACATTTACATTCGTATCAGTTCTTGCTTTCCCTGGGAATCGAACCCATGACCATGGCGTTGCAAGCGCCAACGTTCTCCTGTTTGAGCTACAGGAAAGTTTAATGTTCATTATACTACATTTAAGTACTGTAGTAACACAACTAAATTATTTTTTAAATGGTCTAGATTTTACAGTAATAGATATGTTTAGATCAATTATTTATTTTCCAAAGTTATTTTTACACGCTTGAGTAGTTTGAATGTAGTTACCTACACCCTACCAGACTTGTAGAGTAGCTAACTACTAAAAGGGCTTGTCTGCAGTTTAACTACTTTGAAACGGAAGCTAACAGTTAATAAAGTAGCTCCCTCAACTCGGATTTTGTTTAATACGTTTGTAGGCGACATGCTGCGTTACCTGCAGGAGAGTAAAGAGCGGGCGGCAGAGCTGATCAGGACTGAGGTCCTGAGGGAGAGGCAGGACACGGCCCGACGGATGCGCAGGTACTACCTCACCTGCCTGCAGGAGCTGCTGGACGACGGAGGCCAGGCCGCGGGGTATGGAGACGCACAGATGATCTCCTCTCTCTTACTCTTACTCTTACTCTGCTCTTCATTCTGCACTTTTTCTTTCTCCAGAGCAGAGAAGAAGATCATAAATGCTGCCAGCAAACTGGCCGCCATGGCCAAAGTCCTCGAGACCCCGGTGGCCAAACGCAAGCTTTCAAGAACACAGAACTCTCAAGGTATGCTTTGAGCGTGAGCGTTCGTTCAAGATTTGTAAAAAAAAAATCTTGCAAGTCTTCATTATTAGCATGATATGGCACTTTTACCGTACTTTTATACTGTGAAAATGTATTTTTGCTTAGGTGGATCAGACAAAACAGACATTGGCTCTCCTGCTAAAGTGCTGGGTACCGAGATACACGGAGCTGAAGCCCACAAGGATGGTAAGGACAAACGGATCCATCAGATCTACTGCCCAACGGACACAAATTATGCATCCATGACGGCTAAACAGACAGGTCTCAAACCTAAAGGCTTTGAACCAGATTCCCTGAAGTCTGCAGTGATCTGTGGATCTAAAGACCCTCTCACGGTTGGTCAGGTAACTCAGAAACACACACACTTTCATGACAGTGTTTTTAACAGCGATGTCAGGACGCCTAATATCACACTGAGAAAGCAGAGCAGGGAAATGTTCATGGAGGGCTTTGAGTCCGGAAGAGCAGAACCATCAGCCGGTCAATCATTCCTGATTGAAGAAGCGCCTGTTCGGGATGATGGACAGAGTGACTGGAGTTTAACCAGTAACGGCTCCAACTTTATGAACCACATTCACCTGACGTCCTCCTATCCTGAGCCTGGGAAGCCTTTCTCACTGAACGGCCCGTCCTTGGGTGGTTTGGACTTTGGAAGCTCCATCGGCGACTCTGATGTTACGATATACAAAGAGATTGTTCAACCTCCGTCTTACTCTAAACCCAGCGTGTGTGTGGACAGAAGAACAAATAAACACAGAGAGCCAATCCCTGGATCTGAGGGACATGGTGTCTGGAAAATGCATCCAAAGAGCTTATTTTCAGAGTTGAAAGTGCGTCAGCAGGACAGTGGGTTCGACAGCCCGTTGGCACTGCTTCAGGAATGACATTTCGATTTGTTTGTGCCTGTGCAAATATTCTTTGTATATATAAAAGAGTTGCAGCCTCAGTTAACCTTGTACAATGTGTTTTTTACTTGTTTGAGCCAAATGTCTTTTGTACTCGTCTTAGCAGGTGTGCTGTCAGTGCATGAATGTGTTATCTTTTAACTTAATAAAACAACATAGTTTTACATTAATCAAACGGTTTCTTTTCGTTCTTATCTTCTTTCACACTGACTAAACAAACCATCATAAAACACAAGGCACACAGTGAGTGTTAATAAGTGATTTTATATTCCTGACACCTGACTGCAGTTTATCCTTACGGATGTATTATTTCCAATCCAAGAGTCCAAACAAAGTCCAGTGCCAGATAAGATGAGGTCAAAGATGAAATAGAGCGCATATTAAACGTCATCTGGGTCGTTCTATGAAATGGTTAATTCGCCTTTTTTTGGTTAGCTGAGGTAAAAAAAAATTTTTTTTAGATTTTAAATATTAGACAATTATCAAATATACACTCTGACGTATACACTATTCTATAACTCATAAGAAATAGCAGGCAAATAATGTATTTAAGTGTTAATAAATTGTATTCATTAATATTATCTCTAAATACATTATATATGACTGCGATAAAGGTAACAGGGTTGACAGGTTACAGTGAAAAGATTTGTATAATTTTAATGCTAATATTTATAATATCCCCTTTTTATCATGGAAACGGTTAAATTTTGACGGGAAATCAGGCAATTCAGTCAGATTTTATTCACACTCATTTCATTCTAAACGTGGGTGTGGGTGTGGGTGTGTGTGTGTGAAGTATTTGGTTACAATTTATTTTAAGGTTTGCCCTGTTATTACTTACTATAGTAAGTCACGTGTAACAATGACTCTATAAAATAGTGCTACCAAGTATTTCTTTAAGAATCATCACATCATGAAAAAAAGACAACTTTAACATTCCTTTTCTAATAGTTAACTTGGAAAAATAAAGTTATGACAATATAATTTATAGAAAAGGTAATTTCTTTAAATGAGGAAAAATGTGGTTGTAACAAGGACACATTATAGAAATTGAATCTTTAAATTATTCACAATTATCTACAATACTGATATTTACAACATATTTAAGTGTTAATGATTTGCATTTTAACATTTCATATATAGGTTCAGAAAATGGTAACAGTTTTCTTTGGCATGTTATGAAACTATGTGCTTCTCAGAGAATTGTTATGCTAATATTTCGACAATTACCCACTTTTCAGTTATCAATTATTCTATAATATACAGTATCATGGAAAGAGGGCTGACATTTTAAAGGGAAAATTGACAATCAAGTCATAATTTATTTACTATGTTCTTCCAGCATGTTAAATATTGACAGGCTGTAATATTCCTAAAATAATGTAATGTAAAATAGTCTAGCAGGATTAAGATAAGTTAGCTTGTCTTTAAAGGGTAGATTTCTTGAAAATAAATAGTTGTAATGAAAAAGAATACAGTTTAAAGAATTGTTAATGACTTTAAAAGGGGAATCATTTGATAAGAGTTGTTTACTCGTTTACAGTGTTGAGGTCTTCGCTAATGTGAGCGTTGCCGTTTTTCGCGTCGCGTGGAGTCGTGACTCGTGAACCATGTAAACGCTGTTGCTGTTTATGAATACGACTCGCTTCATTTAATAACTATCTGCTCCAGTACGTGTTCATTCCCTCAAAACAAAGCACCGCCTACACTGAACTTTATCTATTAAGTGCTGCTGCGCACTAAAGAAAGTAGGTCTTATGGAAAACAATCGAATCGCACTGTACAATGTTTTGGTTTTTTGTAAGTGCTGTTTTACTTTTATTTGCATTGAAATACCGTTATCCTTACTTTGTCAAAGAGGCTAAGTACATCTATCGAGTAGCATTGGTTGCTTATCGTATGACAAAATACATCAAATCCAAACCTTTCTATACCGTAGTGGATCGATTCTTGGATTCGGTTCAGAAGAACCCACACAAAGCGTTCATTCGGTTTCAGGATCAAACGTACTCGTATGTGCAGTCGGATAAACAGAGTAATAAAATCGCGAGGAGTTTGTTAAAAGACGCAGATCTTCGTGAAGGAGACACAGTTGCGCTTCTGTTGGGAAATGAGCCCATGTTCTTGTGGATATGCTTGGCTTTGGCCAAGATCGGATGTTCTGCTGCTCTTCTCAATCATAACATCCGATCCAAATCACTTCTGCACTGTTTCTCCTGCTGTGAGGCCAGTGTGCTGATCGCTGGGGCAGGTACACTTCACAGTTTTATTAGTCAAATAAACCAGTGCTGGATGTAGGCTACAGGTGCTGGTCATAAAATTAGAATAGCATCAAAAAGTTGATTTATTTCAAGAATTCAACTTAACAGGTGAAACTAATATATTATATAGACTCATGACATGCAAAGTGAGATATTTCAAGCCTTTATTTGTTATAATTTTGATGATTATTGCTTACAGTTTATGAAACCCACGAAATCAAAATCCCAGAAAATTAGAATATTACATGAAATCACACAGTAATTACACAGTGATACCATGGTCATTGAACCAGGTTTTGGTTCTTTTGGCAGTGTGGGCAGGTGCAAATCCTGCTGGAAAATGAAGGAAGCATCTCCATAAAGCTTGTCTGCTGAAGGAAGCATGAAGTGCTCTGAAAATGTCCTGGTAGACGGCTGTGTTGAGCGGACCAACACCAGCCGATGACCAACACAGACTGTGGAAACTTCACACTGGACTTCAAGCATCTTGGATTGTGTGCCTCTCCATTCTTCCTCCAGACTCTGGGACCTTGGTTTCCAAATGAGATGCAAAATTTGCTCTCATCAGAAAAGAGGACTTTGGTCCACTGTGCTTTATTAAATCCAGAGTCAACGCAGCCGTCTACCAGGACATTTTCAGAGCACTTCATGCTTCCTTCATTTTCCAGAGCACTTCATGCTTCCTTCATTTTCCAGCAGGATTTGCACCTGCCCACACTGCCAAAATAACCAAAACCTGGCTCAATGACCATGGTATCACTGTGTAATTACTGTGTGATTTCATGTAATATTCAAATTTTCTGGGATTTTGATTTCGCGGGTTTCATAAGCTGTAAGCCATAATCATCAAAATTATAACAAATAAAGGCTTGAAATATCTCACTTTGCATGTCATGAGTCTATATAATATATTAGTTTCACCTGTTAAGTTGAATTCTTGAAATAAATCAACTTTTTGATGCTATTCTAATTGTATGTACTCTGTAATAAGTGTAAGCTGTTGACTCAGTGTACTGTACAGTGTGTGCTCTCTGAGATGTCCCTTTTCTGTCTGTCAACTGTTGGTGACTTATTAACACAAATGGAAGGGTGTCCAATTATTTAGTGAACCAAAAAATGTTAATCAAATAAACATTTTGTGTATTTTCTCACTTAATGTGACGCGCACACTGAGATGCATTTTTAACAGTCATTTTAAACTTATGGTCAACACTTAGTTCAGCTTCTCAAATATGATTGGGTGAGCGGAGATACAGTCCAGCAACACAAGTTGTGTCACAAATTATGCACTAAGAACTTATAATATGCACTATGTATGTACTCAATCGTGTAGTATATTATTTTTATAAGGTTCTTTTTTTTGTTAATTCAGCATTGTAGTCTGATAGCCCCTCCGCTACATAAGGAAAGCGGCGATATTTGAATGCATGGTTGCATCCGAAATTGCATACTCTTCTGTGTGGGTATTTATTTTGAATAAGTACTTATTCAAAAAAATATGTTTTATATTGTATTTTTGGACGTACTACATTAACCATGTTGTCATTATCATGTGACACTTCCCCTCCATTCACAAATCCTCTCCCGTGGCCTCATGGGACAGTAAAGTGTCCATCGTAAACAGAATCTCACCGGAAGTAGTAGGTCATACAGGTACTTTTTGCCTACTCTTTTTATGATTTTGACATAGGCTTACTTTTTTTGTCATATACTGTTTTTCGCCTACTATATAGTAGGGAAGTATGTGATTTCAGACGCAGCCAATGAAGTGTCCAACATTCCACACTGTTCTTTGGTTAATTAAGAGCATCATCTCACTGTTTATACTACAAAAGCATAGTGCATAAGTTCACAAATTGGGACGTACCTTGGGACTTTTTTACTCTGAGGTTTGTACCGACTCGTCAATCTTTAGCGCCCCCCGGGGTTGGGGTCTCATCCAGTGCTATTTTTGTTTCCTGACAAGTATCCCGTAAAGATTAAAAAAAAAAAAACACTCATTGTTGAGTAACCTGACTAAATGAATCAAACTGAATATATACTTGTATAAACACTCATGTAGAACTGCAGGATGCTGTTGAGGAGGTGCTTCCCGCGCTGAGAGAGCAGGGCATCTCGGTCTACATACTGACTGATCATGTGACCTCCGAGGGAATGAAAAGTCTTACAGACAAGATCAAGCAGGCCTCAGATGAGCCTGTTCCTGCAGACCTGAGGGCCAACATTAGCTCCAACAGCCCGGCGGTGTACATCTACACCTCAGGCACCACAGGTGAGACTGGATTCAGTGGTCTTAATCTGTTTTTGAATGAAGATGTTTTTGCCCAGAGAGGAATGGATGAAAGTGTCAGTAATCTGTAATTAATAAAGGAGTGCATGTGGATTTAATGAGGCGTATCCCCCTGCAGGTCTTCCAAAGGCAGCAGTGATCTCTCATCGGAGGCTGTGGGCCATTTCCTTCTTCCAGTCCATTTGTGGTGTGAAGTGTGATGATGTGGTGTACGTCTGCCTTCCCTTGTATCACAGTGCTGGCTTTGGCATTGGATTCGGAGGTGCTATTGAAAGAGGTATGAAATCATAAAAAAAAAAATGTGTTGGTATTTTGTGTTGGTTATCCAGACACCTCATCATTGATAAGATAAAAACCAATACAACAGTGTAATGTTTTGTGACAAATGTAACTAGATGTCTTTAGAAATTTTGCTTTTGTTTGTTTGGTTTGGTTTTGTGTTTAGGAGCCACTGTTGTCCTGAAGAGCAAATTTTCTTCCTCTCAGTTCTGGGACGACTGCAGAAAATATAATGTTACTGTGATACAGTATATCGGAGAAACAATGCGCTACCTCTGCAATACACCAAAGGTATTCAAGCGTTTAAGAAGCCAAACAGCACAGATTCTTCCTCTTTTTGTCATCTGCAGGAATGTGGTGCTGGTTGCACACTGATGTATATAGGCTAGTTGTCCTTTGAGCAACAAGTAAAGAAAGAGGAATCCAGGGTGTCTGTTATCAAATGGACACCTAAAACATGCATCATGTTAGGAGTAAAGGCCCTTGCACACTGAGTCCGAAAATCGCGTCCGAAATTTTCGCACGTTAAAAAATAAATACGACCTCACGTTACGCCACACTGCCTCCGAAACTTTCGTCCGTCAAAAAAAATTCTAATCAGGTTCGATTTTCTGCGTT
This sequence comes from Rutilus rutilus, assembly GCF_951802725.1. Classification (NCBI taxonomy): domain Eukaryota; kingdom Metazoa; phylum Chordata; class Actinopteri; order Cypriniformes; family Leuciscidae; genus Rutilus; species Rutilus rutilus. The sequence goes on from NC_140233.1 coordinate 18,742,470, forward strand.
TTTCGCATTTTGGTGTTTTGACAATTCAGAGCCACCGAATCACGAATGCGAAAAAACACATGCGATAATTTCGGACTCGGTGTGCAAGGGCCTTAAGCGGTGTCATGTCAAATGGTACTCTAGCATTCAAAATGTTGGGGTCAATATGATTTTTTTTTTTTTTTTAAGAAACTAACTTTTATTCAGCAAGGATGCATTAAATGGACTAATAGTGACAGTAACGATATTGTTGGAAACTTTTATTCCTTCATCGAAGCAAGACCAGGAGACTTGAGATGGATCTTATAAGCAGAAGAGATTTATTCTTCCGAGTCTGTAGTTCATCAAGTCTGACTCAAACATTATACATTGTAGGTTATATACCTTCCAAGGGGGAGGGACTTTTGGAGGTGGAGACAAACTCAAACAAAGCATGCAAATGTAGGGATGAATCTTTCAGTGATTTGATTCTATCAAGTGAAAACCGATTAGGCAGGTTATCTGGCTGCTCAACAATCCGGCCCAATCAGCATAACACTATCATTCAAATTGCATAGACGCTAATCCCATCAGTCTGAGTGAAACTGGGACTCCAAGAGCCATTAAAGACAATAAGGAGAAAACAGGAATTGCAACTTTGCTGAGCAGAATCATTATCTTAACCTTAAAAGCTAAATGCGATATTCTTTACCGTGACGTTATGTATGGAAGCATATTTGAAATAGATTCTTAAAATTTGTTATTCTCCAATATTTATAGTGTTACAAAATATTTCTAGTACAAATAAATGCTGTACTTTTGAATTTTCGATTCATTAAAGAATCCTGAAAAATATTAAGCAGCACAACTGTTTCAAACACTGATAAAAATCAGGAATGTTTATTGAGCAGCAAATCATCATATTAGACTGATTTCTGAAGGAAAAAAATTGTTTTTTGTTAAAACAATCAAGCATGCACAGCTCAGGTGAGAAAAAGTAACACAAAAGTAATGTGACGCATTACTTTCCATAAAAAGTAACTAAGTATCGAGTTAGTTACTTTTAGGGAGTAACACAATATAGTAATTCATTACTTTTAAAAGTAACTTTCCCCAAAACTGACGGTGGAATATCTAGCAGGGATGTAATTTCACGAACTGACTTATTCCAAAGGTGGCCTTCTATCACAGTACCACACTTGAATTCACTGAGCTCTTCAGGACGACACCATTCTTTCACAAATGTTTGTAAATGCAGATTGCATAGCTAAGGTGTCAGTAAAGAAGTGTGCCCCAATACAGTACTTTTGTCCATACAGTGTATATTCAAATAGAAAGGAGTTATTTTATGTAATAAAATATTATTTTATTGCGTGAATTTTTTTTTCCCCAAAAAATCTTACCGATCCCAAACTTTTGAACAGTAGTGTATGTTGAATTATTATCACATGGAATATGTGAACAATTTACTTCAATTAGGGCTGTAGTACTCGAGTCCGGTCTTGGACTCGAGTCCGGACTCGAGACCGCTTTTCTATGGTCTCGGACTTGTCTCGGACTCGTCTCGGTCTCGGCCACTGGTCTTGCCAAATATGGCTTTTGGTCTCGACCGAGTCCAGGTGTCTTTATTATGTTCCCAGTAATCACACATACGTCGCCGCGATATTAAAACAAAATATTATTGGAGGGAAAGTGAAACACTGGCCACCAAATAACTATGGGCATCTCGGATCTTTTTCGTGAGCCGGTTCGTTTCACTCAGCTCAATGAAAAGAGCCGGCTCTTTTGACTCATAAACGGCTCTATAAAAAATAAATGTTTAAATAAACTCGCTGAAAGTCCACCGCTAGTGCAACGTGAATATTCACATTTTTAATTGTCCATAACACCCCGAAAACTAGCCTGCTTGCCTTGCACATCTAATTAATGGGCAAAGTTTTCAGACTTTTTTTCTTACCTTTCTTTCTTTGCCTTTTCCACGAGTGGTAGGCTAAAATATTATTTTTCGTCACGTCATCCGCCCGATCCGCGGTTTATCCGCATCTCTTGTGTGTGTGTCTGTGAGTTGGCTCGGCCCTCCCTCATGCAGTTTAATTGGTTGACATTGCGTGTATGATTGACAGGAACAGAATGTAAGGCTGATCAGAAAGTCGAAACGAATGTGTGTGCTCCTTTAGGCCTATATAATTATAATTTTTTTGTTGTTCTTTGAATTAGTCAATTATTTTAAATAAAATTAAAATTATTCATTATTTCATTATTACATGGGGTGGGCACAATGGATAAGACACATGCCTTTGGTGTGAGGGACCCGGGTTCGAATCCACTGTGAGACACCAATGTGTCCCTGAGCAAGACACTTAACCCCTAGTTGCTCCAGAGGCGTGCGACCTCTGACATATATAGCAATTGTAAGTCGCTTTGGATAAAAGCGTCAGCTAAATGAATAAATGTAAATGTAAATGTAAATGTACATGATTTAATTTCTATAGGCTAGCCTATATTTTTTTAGCAGACTGCTTTTTTTTTTTCCTGTCCTGGACTCGGTTTTGACTCGGACTCGAACCTTTTTGGACTCGGTCTTGACTCGGACTCGAACCTCTTTGGACTCGGTCTTGACTTGGACTCGACTAGTCCTGGTCTTGGACTTGTCTTGGACTCGACAAAGGTGGTCTTGACTACAGCCCTAACTTCAATTAATAATATGAACTTTTTATCGCAGTAAATTTTCAACATCTTGGTCTTTATAAAAAAAAACATTTGCCTACATAAAATGTATTAAGATCATTTTTGGATGCAACAGTTGCAAAAATGGTGACTCATCTTACCCCACTGTTTGCATACCAGTCCGTTTCTCATCTTTGTTCTCTTCCCACACAAGCGCGTTAGTGACCAGGTACACAACGTTAGAATGGCCATTGGGAATGGGATCAGGCCAGATGTCTGGAGGACGTTCGTCAGCAGATTCGGTCATGTTGACATCAAAGAATTCTACGGCTCAACCGAAGGAATCTTGGGCTTTTTGAACTTCGCAGGAAAAATTGGGGCTGTCGGTAGAGTGAATTTTTTACATAAGGTAGACTTAACTAGTCAGTAAATGCGCTCTTTACTCTTTTGCTCGCAATTCATCAAATTTCTCATTTCATGCGTATGAAAACATTAATGTTGTTTCAGAAACTGTATCCATATTCATTGGTTAAGTTTGATCAGGAGCAAGAGGAACCTGTAAGAAATGCAAATGGATTTTGCATACAAGTAGCTAAAGGCAAGTCAAATATTTCATTTTAATGAACAGTTCTTCAGAAGAAGCATGTTTGTGTGCATATAAATCATATAAAAATGATTTAAAAAAAAAAGTAATAAAGCTAAATTGTTAGCCTTTTATTCTGAAGAATGTGTCATTGCCTGTAATACAGGTGAGACAGGTCTACTAGTGTCACAGATTACCCAGAAGGTCCAGTTTGCAGGATATGCCAGGGATCCGAAACAGACAGAGAAGAAGAAACTCTACAATGTGTTTGAAAAAGGAGACGTTTACTTCAACTCTGGAGATCTGTTCAAGATAGATCGTGAAAACTTCATCTACTTCCAGGATCGGGTGGGCGACACCTTTAGGTGAATAAACGCTATAAAAAACTTTAAAGTTACACCTTTAATGGTACAATCAAAAGGCAGAATTGAATATAAAAGCATGGTTCTGTTCTCAGGTGGAAAGGGGAGAACGTTTCCACAAATGAAGTGTCGGACATCTTGACTAATGCGACGAGTATCGAGGAAGCAAATGTATACGGCGTTGCAGTTCCAGGTTTAATGCTATTTCACTTCAGAAATCAGAAATCACCCAGTTGACTGTCGTAACATTGGTTAATATTTCTTCTAACCTGACACACTTGATCTTTTGTTGAATTTGAAGGGTTTGAGGGGAGGATAGGAATGTCTACCATCACATTGAAGAAAGACCATCAGTTTGAGTGTGATGCCATTTTTAGTCATGTGACCACTTACCTCCCCTCTTACGCCAGACCACGTTTCATAAGGATCCAGGTAACATCATAACGCACAAATAAGCTCTCTTTAGGTAGCACCATTTCATATTTCCGAATGCACCAAAATCTAAATAAGTCCATGTGTTTCTGATTGCAGAACAGTTTGGCTGTAACGGGCACCTTCAAACAGCTGAAAGGGAAGTTGGTAGAGGAGGGCTTCAACCCCGCTGCAATCTCAGATCCTCTGTTTATTTTAGATGAGAAGGTGAACAGCTACAGACCGCTGACACATGACACATATCAGTCGATACTGGAGGGTCACTTCAGATTGTGAAGAGCAGGATTTGCTCTTTATAATACGTTATAAATGTATTAAGAGAAGTCAAGTCTTTTATTTGTTCAGAGCCCTAAATCTACATTTACACTTACAGGACAGTAACTGTCCAGAGATCACTATTAACACAAAAAATGTTTGCAATTAATTTTTTTTTTTTTTTTTTTTTTTGTACCAAAGGCAATTTAAAAATATATATATATATATTTTGCTTATTTTGTATATTTCAAAACTCTTGAAGTTTTATATCACCCTATATCCTTCAGAAGTTTTCTCTGACAAAAAGATAATAAAATTTTAAAAACAACTTCATTGTCAGTCTGAAAAGTGTCTTTCTAAGAACTTGATACTTTCCCCTGTAGTCTGTAGTGAACAAATAGTTTTGTAAGAGTTTGCTGTAAGATGATTGGTTCCCACAGAAACCCTCCCACTCACTCCTGTCTCAAAGTCTGAATTGGATTAGGGTTGCCATGTTGTGAGTTTAAAATACTCCCACATGTAATGTCATTTTTGTGTTAATTAGAAAAATAATAATAATAATAATTTTAAAAATGTCTCAGTACTTTATACCATTCTTCTAACGTTCTTTTATTTTAAATGCAAATATCAATTATTATTTATTTATACAAAGTTTGATTTATTTGGTTTATTATGTTTAATATGAATAACTGGAGAATATTTGAACACAATATTGTAATAAGCACACATCATTTTCTATAATGACCTACTTAATATGTGTTTTTTTTATTAGCACTGCATGAAGTCACACATCAAAACATTATTATTTTTGTTTTCTTTTTTTCAACAAAAGCAACAAGATTTCACTACATGTTCTGGGGAGCCAGATAAGCAAGTGTTTCTCGCCCAGGGGCCACTAGAGGACCTCAAAATGTCTTTTTCAATATATAAATTATTTCAAACAATTTATAAAGTACAAAATCTGCTAAAAAATAAATGAAATAATATAATGTGACATTATGTGTGTTACTCTGGAGCAGGGCATAGGCATTGAGTGAATTTGGGCCAATTGGAAATGGCCAAATTTCATGTTTTTGAAAAGAAACATTTCTTTTTTTTCATTTTTTTTTTCACTTTAGACATATTAGACATACAAACAAGAGTGAATGTATTTTTAAATAAAATATTATTTGAAAAGAGTTTAAAAGGATCACCTCACAGTCACAACTAGGCTGGAACTTCTTTTACCATTCTTGTTTCTTCTTTATTCCCTGAAATCCCCTTTAATTCTTTAATTTCTTTAAATAAAAATAAAATAAAAACGTGGCTCCAGTGTTCAAGGCATGGTTATGGTCTTGCTCTGGGGAAAATCTTGGACTACATTCAACCTTGGCAAACAAAATTAACATTTTAAATTTGTTCACTCAAGAATATTGTCAGCAGATCTTAAATGTTTGTTTGGGAAAATCATCTTCTTCTTTTTTTTTTTTATTAAAAATAGATTCTGGCTTAATAAATTTGTATGTTCACTTTGTATACAAAAATGCTTTCTCTCACTCACAACTTGAAAATGACCATGAACACATGTGGCATCAAGAACTAAAATGCTTGTTACCTTTTCAAAATAATTAGTTAAATTAACTACAAAAAAGTTGAATTGCGATTAAAAAGGCATATTTAAATGTAATGACAGACTTAATCTATTTTATTAAAACGTGCGTAAACAACCGCACCGAGTTGAAGAAGGATCTGGCAACCCGACGAGGTTCTAGAGTAGGGGGGTGGATCAGAATAATATAATCTCTCTCTGGGAGCCCCAAAAGGGCTGAACTTGCATTTAGAGAATGTGGCCCATGAATTTTAAGACTGTGGAAGTAGTGTCAGGCTATGGCATGTAGTTAATCTCAAACCCCTAGTATTGTACAAACTCTAGTAAACATGTATATGTGGATGACTCTTCTCGCGGGCTTGGCTCTTCTCCCCGCGCTGCTGAAAACTTTCTTCCCGTATTTTTTCCAGGACTGCGTGTATATATACAGAGCGCTTGGATTTGGAATCCGATTAAATGTATACAAAAGGAAAACTCCATTCTATAGTATTGTGGACTGTTTTTTGGAAGCAGTGAGGAAACACCCGCGGAGAGCGTTTATTCATTTCGAGGGGAAGACTTACACTTATGAGGAGGTGGATAAGGAGAGTAACAAAGTAGCGGATGCTTTGCGCTCGGTGGCCGCGCTTAAAGAAGGGGACACGGTCGCGCTCTTCCTGGGGAACGAGCCTCGGTTCGTGTGGACCTGGCTCGGCCTGGCCAAGCTGGGCTGTCCCGCTGCACTCCTGAACTTCAATATCAGATCCAAATCACTCCTTCACTGCTTCTCCTGCTGCGGCGCGAACGTGCTCATAGCAGCTGCTGGTGAGACATATATGTACAGTATACAGATACACTCTTCAGAGCGCCTATGGATGTATAGGCTAGTCTATACATAAATGCCTACTACTATAGTCATTCTGCGAGGCCTTGGCACTGATTTCCAACCATTCTCTTAATGTGTACCCACTTTTGAGAAGTGCTTTGCTTTCTTAAATATATAAAACAGAAATTATGACAAAAAAATATAGCTATACGTATGCATGCAATGGTACATTGTGAATATAATCACAACTAAAGGACTCAGTGACTATATTACATATAGCAGGGTTTGAACTTTCAATTAAATTTTTTTTTTTTTTTATACAATGTTACTACAAATATTAAGGATGCATTTTTTTTTATAAAGTAGGCCTATTGTATCTAGTTAATTGGTGAAACGGCATTCTTTCTGACACAACAGCGCATTGGTATGCAACAACACTGCGCAGGGATACGATGAGCTGTCGCCTGTTGCACGGAGCTATAGCTGAACAAACTCTGAGTTTCAGATTAGGTTTAGAGTTGACAAATCCAGATATAGATCAGGTTCAGCGGTCTCACAAAGCTCGTATAAACGTTCTCTGTCAAGGGTTTGATTAAGAATTTGTGATTAAATCTGAAGCGCGTGCACCTGAAAGTGTGACAGGTGAGGCAAACAGCCAATCACGCGGAACGTGGAGAGCGTCAGCTTGATTCACTTCTCTTCTGAACAATAGAGATCATTTTGAAAAGTATCATGAAGTTAAGAGCGTTTACAAGGTAGGAATAAACACTGTTGCAGCGTAAGTTTGAGAAGGCAGCTGAAATGAAATATCGCACTATATCAATGTATATATTTGATTTTGATGTGAATCAAAGAAATAGGCCGAATAATTATAGGTTCACAAAGAGCTCAAATGAATACACGTTTAAAAGCATTATATATGAATGCATGTATTATATTTATATTCATTTAAAAGCCAAGTTTAATATTACTTGTCAACTTATAGGCTAATTATTGAATGGAAGCTTGTTTCCGCCACAGGATAAAACATTTTGAAAGATAATTGCGACTTTTTATCTCACAATTGCGCGTTTACAACTTACTGACTTTTATATAAAGTCAGAATTGCTTGATATAAAGTCACAATTGCGAGATAAGTCAGAATTGTGAGATATAAACTCACAATTGCGAGATAGCCTATATAGCCTACTCGCAATTGTGAGAAATAAACTCGCAATTCTGACTTGTTTCTCGCAAATGCGACATTAGATCACGCAATTCTGATGTAACTCGCAATTGTGAGAAAAAAAGCCAGAATTGTGAGATGAAAAAGTTGCGATTACTTTTTTCATTTTTTATTCTGAGGCGGAAACAAGCTTCCATAAAATTCATATTATATAAATTTATAATACATAAAAAAAAATCACTTTAAATAGCTTTAATTTGGAGCGAGAGAGACAGGGGGAGTGGCTTTATTGCATCAGATACATGTCACTTTCCTCACAGCTGATTGGTCCAGTTTTGGTCTGTGATCTCTAACCCAGAATAAAAGCAGGTTCTGGAGCAGGTTAGCCGCAGCGTAAATTACCATGAACGTAAAAAAACAGTCCACCTTCTTGAGCCCGAAAAACCAGAACTTGCTCAAACCTCGAACTTACCTGTGTAGCAACCGAAACCAGCTTTGTGCAACAGCTGTTAAAGTTTATAAAAAGGCATTCACGTTAAAAAATGAGGATAATGGATATCAGTTATCATTATTGAGACTGTCCTACTGCATTAAATCCAACAAGTTTCTAGGCCTAGGCCACAGGTGTTTCGCGCCATTGCTTATTTTGGAATTTTCGCGCGGTTGGAACGCTGTATTGACCAATCAGAAGAAAGAATGAGAACTTTCCCCAAGATGTTCTTGCTGCAGCCTGTAATGCAATGACGTACTGCGTTAAATCCAATAGCCTATGCAGTGGACGTGTTTCCCCCCCAAACCAGTTAGGGTGTAGGCTAGCCTAAGGCAAGTTTAGGGGTTAGTATCTGTTGTAGGATTATGTAGCTACGCGATCAGCACTGTGATTGACATGAGTAATGAAATCTTATCGACTAGTTTGCGCTAATTCTAAACAGGTTTGGGCAATAAAAAACAATTGTCCACCACTTGTTGGATTTAATGCAGTAGGACAGTCTCAATAATGATAACTGATATCCATTATCCTCCTTATTTGTTAACGTGAATGCCTTTTTATAAACTTTAATGTGCAAGGCTTTTGATGTCAAGTTATTTTAGCTGTGCGAAAACACTCCGTTATGTTGCTTTATACTGCAAACTGGTATTTGTAGTCATTTTAATTTAACAATGTTTAATAATATTTTAGCAATATATCATTGTAATCTAAAAATGCATTGGTTTGAAGCTACAAATAGTTTTACCATTTAGTTATTCACATTTGAGTCTTAAACATTCACAGTACTTCCATATTGAAAATTAAGGTGGATATTGAGTTAAAATGAGCACATTAATGCAGTGGTAGCCTACTTGAGCCCTACTTATGTGGTTAAGGGGTACATAAGACAAAAGTTGGAGAAACACTGGCCGAGACAGAGGATTCAAGCACATGCTGTGCATGTGAAAACAGGCCAACTTCTTTGGGAACAGATATTTGGAAGACTTATCCATGATGTCGGATTCAGATTTTATTAAATTTTTTTGTTAAAATACTATTTTTTTAAATGAGATGTCACATTGAAATCAGACTCTGAAACATTTCAAGCCTCTGAATTCATGCGAGTGAGTTTGTTTCTCTTGCAGAGCTTCTTGATGCTGTTGAGGAGATATTGCCAGCACTGAAAGAAAAGGGGATAACTGTTTACCTCCTGTCAGATGAGAGCACTACAGACGGCATTCAGTGTATTGGTCAGGCCATCGCTAAGGCTTCAGATAAGCCGCTGTCCCCGTCTCTCAGGTCCAATGTCCATATCAGGAGTACAGCACTGTATATCTACACTTCTGGCACTACAGGTATCAGTCAAGGCCAAATTCAGTGGGTTATGTAATATTTATTTTTATATTCCGTTTAATAGCATACCAAATCATAAAAAATGCTGTATATGACTCTCTATGTGCTGTAAAAATATGCGTCCCTAAATAACACTGGTATTCTGGTCCATGGAGGTCTTCCTAAGGCAGCCTATGTGACCCATGAGAGGGTCTGGGCTTCGTCATTCATCCAGGGTGTTTGTGGAGTGACGTCTGAAGACATATTCTACATCAATCTGCCTCTGTATCACAGCGCTGGATTCCTCATCGGACTCATTGGATCCATTGAAAGAGGTATAATGGATTATATGATATGCCACTTTCTATATTTAGAAATGCTCGACTGGTTATAGCGCAGCTTACTACAAATTAACGTTTTTTCCAGGTAACACTGTTGTTTTGCGGAGAAAGTTTTCTGCCTCCCAGTTCTGGGACGACTGCAGGAAGTACAACATAACTGTGATGCAGTACATTGGTGAAACACTGCGCTACCTCTGCAATACACCAAAGGTAAAAACACTGTGTCATGTGTTATAAGTGTGAAGATATTTCTCTTTAAAATGTGTTTTATGGGGCTTTAACTTTTATTAGCTCTGTTCCAAAACCTACCTAGACTTCTGTTACAAAGGCTTGTCCAAAAGGTAGCAAAATTACACTGCCTTATGAAGGTGCGGTCACATTACCGGTAAAATTTGCCAAATTTCGTGTCCAAAAAGTACTATTTTCTGCAATAGCTATTTTCATTTGGAACGGGACCCACAACAGAGGTGTCTCCGCTTGCGCTCGAAAAAGAGGCCCGTCCCCAAGGGTTGGAAATTAACAGGGGCTTGGGGGAAAAACTACCATCAAAATTAGTAACAATGCTTCCAAAAATTAAGAGATGGTGCAAAAAAGTCTCCGTATAAGTTTTAAAAATATATTTATAAGCAATCTCACACAGGCAAAAGTGCTGTTTTCCCAAATATCACCACATTTGGAAATGTGATATTGATTTTATACATCAATTCAATTAACAAAATGTTAATATGCTATTAGACTAAAATTTTAGACACAATAGTGTCAATAAAGCCTTAATATTGCCGATATAGCAGTTTTTCCTCTATAATGCCAACTAAAGTAGTTCCAAACAGTAGAGCCATTGCACGTCTCCGAGCAACAGTTTCAGTTTCGTTACTGAATGAATCCACGTTTTGAGCGAATCGTTCTAATGAATGTTTCATCGACTTCTGCTTTGTCCCTGAATGAATCGTTTGAGTGAATGATTCAATGACTAACTCCTACTGTTTCTTTAAAACGGGCCTCTGAATGGAAAAGACCGTCTCTGATTGTCTGTTGTCAATAGTGTAGCGATGTATGAAGCACAGCTCACACAGAAGTCACTTTCAAACCAAGCCTTCAAATGCACAAACAATTGGAACCTGTTGAACAATGCTAATATGACTGAGCCAGAATGTTTCCCTCACGCGAAATTCCTGATTGCATAGATTCCCATTGAAATGACTGGATTTCACCCACGTAAATTTGCTTAACAATGCTAACTATGACCACACCTTTAGAGTATTGAGCTCCTAGCTTGGCATCATGCTAACATGAAACTCCAGGAATCAATCGTGGATGGAGTTTCCTACATTTACACTCATGAATTTCAGTAGCACCTCACTGCAGTACACGAGATCCAGGGGGCGGAGTTGGATGCAGATCTAAGGGGTGGAGATTGGTAGGTTTAGGGGTGGATTTAGGGATCAGGGGGTGGAGATGATCCAACTCCTCCCCCTGGATTTCGTGTTCTGCAGTGAGGACCATCTCATGAATTTGGCGAAAGCTTTGATCCGAAGTTACTTCACTGCATTCAAGGTATATAGTGCATTTTATCAGTGCATTCCCTGGGAATCGATCTCATGATCTTGGTGTCGGTAGCAATTCATGCTCTACTATTTGAGTTACAGGAAGGAACTTCCAGTGTATCGAAGCACTGTTTGTGTGTCTTGCCAATGTAAAGCATTCCAATTCAGTCATTTAGGAGGCTTTATGACCGTTAGCATGTTCCCATATGTTACGGACATAGGCCAGTAAGAGCTGTGCTCAAGAGGCTCACTAGCGACGGACACTAACGGCTACAGTCTTTAGCGTCCTTGTTAGCGCGCCCTCCTCCTACGCCAGAGACCCGGGTTCGAATCCTGCTCTGAGTGGATAGATTAGGACCGGTTACTTTGGTGCCGTGACTCGGATTGGAGTGAGGTTTAGGGGGGCGAGTGTAACGGACGTAGGCCAGTAAGAGCTGTGCGTGTAAACCTCACTCCCCTGGCCTCAAGAGGCACTAGCAGCTGCAGTCTTTGGCGTCCTTGTTAGCGCGCCCGCCTCCTCGAGACCCCGGTTCGAATCCCGCTTGGTTACACTTAGACTGTTCCTCATTTGGTTTTGGACAGAACTATTGTGTAGGAAACTTTGAGGCAGTGCAAAGATAAAACCACAAACTGGCCTGTTCTATGTTTTCCCCTTTGCAGAAAGACAATGACCGAGACCACAAGGTGAAGATCGCCATTGGTAATGGCGTACGAGCAGAGGTCTGGAAAGATTTCCTGAACCGCTTCGGACGCATTCATGTCCGAGAGCTCTATGCTGCCACAGAGGGAAATGTCGGCTTCATCAATTACACCGATAAAGTCGGAGTGGTCGGCCGTGTCAATATTATCAGCAAGGTAAGTGTGACAACACGTATTTCTTAGCAACGAGAAAGGCATCTTTGTGCAAAGTCAGCTTGATTGCCATTGTATTCCACAGGTGTTTTTCCCCTTTGCCCTCATCAAGTTTGACATTGAGAAAGAAGAACCCGTGAGGAACTCTGAGGGTCTGTGTGTCCCAGTCGGAAGAGGTAGGTCAGGTGCTAGCAGTAGCTGTGTGTTTTTTTGCGGTATAATACATTTTATTGCCATGTGGCATCAGTAAAGATTGTACAATGTGTTTGTTTAGTCTAGTATTTGAGGTTTTGAGATTATAACTTTCACTGACCTTTAGTTAGGAACATTGTCATAAAAAGTTAATGTTTAACATGTTACATGTGCATCTATAACTCTACAGTTGTTATTAAATGTTTCATAGATGAGGTGGGCCTTCTGGTCGGGAAGATCACGAAAAACACCCCTTTTGTCGGCTACGCTGGGAACAAGCAGCAGACCGAGAAGAAGAGACTTAGTAATGTGTTTGTGAAAGGAGATCTGTATTTCAACAGTGGAGATCTGCTGAGAATCGACAACGAGAACTTCGTGTACTTTCAGGATCGAGTTGGAGACACGTTCAGGTAGCGAAGCTTCAGCTGAAGCATCGGTGAAGTGCATTTGCACACTTCTTGGAGTTTCAAGCATTGCATTGTCATTTGTTATTGCAGGTGGAAAGGCGAGAATGTGGCTACAACTGAGGTGGCGGATATTCTCATGATGGTGGACTGCATTGAGGAGGCCAATGTGTATGGAGTCAAAGTTGAAGGTAGATGTTATCATTTGCATATGACAATGACTCGAATGGAAGAGTTGGGAATCGAATGGATTTCATGATGATACTTATGAACTACATGTTAGTTAGAGCGGTTGCTTGATTTATTAAACCACCTCATTACATTACCCAAAAATTGTTTGCAGGTCTTAAAGCGTAGTTCTCTCCGTAGTTCTCATCATTTACTCATCCCCGATGTATATGACTTTCTTTCTTCAGATAAACACAAACAAAGAATTGTATGAAAATAATCAATCTCTGTGAGTTCATATAATGCCAATAAATGGCTGCCGCTCGGTTGACGCTTGCACAACACACACTTCGGTTAGCCTAAACACAGGCTTTACTCCCTTCATACATATTGTTAGGTTCCATCACTGCAACTTCCCGAACACACTCAAGAAATGAAATGCGTTCAGCCCAAGCAAAGGCTGGAAATAGGCTTTGTAGTTAGTCATATACTGTAGATACAGCCGTTATATATCACATACCCAGCACTTGATTGGTCCTGGTTAACTACTTCACTAAAACGCTCCCACACGATACTTTTCTTTCCTTCCTTCCTTTTTTAATTCTCCTTTTAAAAATTTCTCTTGAATCTGTTTAGCATCCATTGCATTGCGTAGCTGGTCTGCATATTAGTGCCTGACATAAAATTAAGTTAAACTAATCCATAAGAATCAAGCTGTTTAGTCCGTATGAAGAGACTCAATTGCTTTATATGATCAACAGATTGAATTTTGTTTTTTATTCACATTTAAACATTCATCAGTGAACGTAAACAGAAGGTCAACCGAACCTGCTTGACGCGCGAGAACAAACCTCTAGCGGAAGTTTATATGCGAATAAAAGCCTAATTAAATCTGTTCATCATATAAAGCAATCGTGTCTCTTGAGAAAATTGACTAAACTGCTCAATCCATATGGATTAATTTTATGAACTTTTTGAAGCATCAAAGTGGTAGTTGCGTAGATTGTCAATGGAGGGACAAATCTCTCAGATTTCATTAAAATATATATATGTATTTGTGTTTTGAATGACAGATAATGACAGTAAATGCTGACAGAATTTTTATTTTTGGATGAACCCTTTAAGCAATTTATTTTTCCCCTCTGTGTTATATATAAGGACCATTAGGAGGTGCTCAAAGGCACATGATTTCCTTGATTGGTTTCCCCTGAAGAGAGATAGGCCTACTTTGTTGTTGAAAACTAAAGTAAAGAGTCTTTATTAAAATAAACACATGATTTATCTCTCATCCACCCGCAATTAATTGGAAAGTTCTCTTTTACTACTTGACCTGCGGTTTATCTGCAGTGTCCGCGGATATAACCGTCAACCGAGCGGCAGCCATTTAATGCCAATACATGGACTCAAAGAGATGGATTATTTTCCTAAAGATATTCATTTATGTTTATCTGAAGCAAGTCATATATATCGGGGATGACATGAGGGTGAGTAAAAGAAGAAAATTGTCCCTTTAAATTAGATTTGGAAATGTAAAAATATAATAAATAAAATAAATAAATGCATTCAAAGGAACCAAATTTTGCTGTAATAAGTGGTCCTTAATAATATATTAAATATATATTACATTTTAAAAATGTATTTAAAAAAAAAGTGATTAAGCTGTTGTTTTTTTTGTTTGTTTGAGTATAAAGCATTATGGCTGTAAGATACAACACGACTTTTGCCCAGATTTGCAGTCTTTTAGTTGACAGTTTTCATAAAATGAGGATGTGAAACATGTTTGATAGCAATGTGTCTGGTTACAATTTGGGTTGTTCAGAACAAACTCACACAATTTCAAAGTCGGCAAGTGTATGATGAGTCATTACAGTCCTAACAATTTTCATCATTGCTTATATTTCAATATTAAAACCTATGGTGTCTTCAGGCCACGAAGGAAGGATTGGAATGGCAGCTGTGACACTGAAAGAGGGCAGAGAGTTTGACTGCGTCACCATTTGCAGTGTTTTGGCCAACTATCTTCCAGTGTACGCCAGACCTCGATTCATCCGGATTCAGGTACGCCATCTTACCTTTAAACATTCCCCTGAATCTTGCTCGTAGACGCCGTCCTCTCCCGTCTCGGCTTCGCTCTGTGAAACTCAGCAAAGGCAAATTTGTCTTTCAGAATTCCTTGGAAGTCACAGGCACTTTCAAGATGAAAAAAGTGAAGCTGGTGGAGAAAGGCTTTGACCCAACATTAATAGAAGATCCTCTCTACTTCCTGGATCTGACGCAAAAGAAATACATTCCACTCTCTCAGGAAATTCATAACTCGATCATGGCGCAAGACATTAAACTGTAATAACCATCAAATAAGCTAACGGTACCATTCTGAAATCTACTAACCAGTAGTCGCCTACTAATCTCAGGGAAAACAAGTGATTCCGGTGAATGATTTTAATCTTTACAGTCAACTGTTTTACATTATTTTACTTTCTTAAATGCACAAATGTGTCTTATCACTTAACATTGTTAATAATGTACATTTATAATTTTCTCCTAAGTTGTAATAAAAGTTAATTAGAATCTAATAAGATTGTGTTACACTAAATATGCACAGCTTAAACTCTCAAGTCAGCGATTCTCAACTGGGTCATGAACGGTAAAGGAAACGAGTAGCAGGAGTCAGGTTCAGGAAGTAAAAAAAGAATAATTAGTTGTAAAAATGTATAAATTTTCTCCATTGGGAAGTTGATTTTGAACGATAACTTATATTTTACAGACAGCCTTACTGAGAGCTACGAGGTTGTTAATCGATGATATTTGCTTCTGTTGAAGACGTCAGGCCGCATTATTTCAACTTAGTTTTAAAATAACTGCAGAATTGGTGGTGAGAAACTACATTACCCATGATGCTATACAGAAAACTCCACCAATCAGTTGAAACAAGCAAACTGCAGCAAAGATCTGTCCATCTCCCCACGCTCTCAAAATACTAAATTATTTTTGTGTATATTTTTAATAAACATATATATAATATAATAAATAAACCTGTTTTTATATTTCTCCACCACTTTTTATTCGATTATGTTGTTCTCAATGCTTTATGGGATTGTAGTTCTTTCCCTCACTAAAGCCAATAAATATAGTCTAGTAACTTTGTTTTTGTCCGATTCTCAAATACTTTGTCTTCCCGTGTCCAATCAAACACTAATAGTGTGAAATTTGTACCAAAATACCTTTAATTTGATCTGAACTCTTTCCCTGCCAGCATTTTTTTAAGTTGCTAGTCACTGCCAGTGTTTTTTTTTAAATAATTTTCACAAAACTTGCATAGCCCCTAGAATATTTTGTTGTATGAATATTTGAATGTGCAATATAAAGAACAAAGCCTCTGCTTTTTCTCAAAAAAAAGTTTTGAATGTAAGTTTCTTTAAAAAAACCCAAAACATTTTGAACAAAAAGCTGAGAAAATCAAATTTTTGTCAAAGACTTAATCTGAAACGGATTCAGAAAGATGATCGAAACACAGATGGAGCAGATCGAGTCCATCAACACCCCAACGCTTCACAGTCCTGCAGCTCGTCCTGGGTCGACATTAGGCAGTTTTGATTTATATGCTGTGTAATGTTGCTGATGGCGTTAGCTCGCATGTGCACAAGCAGTGCTTCTAGCGCTTGTTTCTGCTTTTTTTTTTCCCGCCTGTTTTGATCTGGAGATTCTGTACTCTTTCAGAAGATGTCACAGCGCCCCCTATCTTATTACAGTGAATCTTCCGGCAATGGTGGGGAAAGAGTTAATGACATTTTTATTCACTTCTGAGTTTCCACTCGCTGTCCACAGCAGTTGAGAGTCGCTGCTTTAGGGTTGAAAACTCATTCCTCTGACCCAACGGCTTCTAAGAAAGCAGACCGCCGGTGTTCTCAGCCGGTCGGGGGGTTGGCCTCTGTAATCAGCTGTGCACTATCTGTTTGAAGTAGGTGAAAAGCCAAGTGCACTAAACTCATGACCTCTGAGCTCGAAAATAAACATTTCTAAACACCACGAACCCAGATGAACCAGTTTCCTTCTGTTCCCAATAACAGGGGTCGTTAACATCTTTTACATGTCACAATCCTCAAGATTATGCAATACCAGGGTTACATCATCAGTCACAATTTTTTTTTTTTTACTTTAAAAATGAATTTATTTATTAATACAGTTGTATACTTAGAAATGTGCTGCAAAGAAACCAAAATAAAAATAATGTCGCCACACAAAGAGAAGAAACTAAACCCGGGATGAAGCTGCGTCGTCATATCAAAACAAAGTCGTACTGATGTGCCTTAATAAACTGTCTATTAGTAGAAAAATACATTTCAGGGCACACAATACAGCATCCAGTATCACAAATAAAGTCAGAGTCCACCAAAGCAGACCCTTCTTAAGTACAGAGTCGTCAAATTATTTCTAGTTTGTAAATAATAAAAATGTTTCTGTAACTGTTAAAAATGCCATTACGTAGTGTTTGTATATATGTCGTCGGTATAAAAGATAACGTCCTTTTTCGTTGCATTTATTATTTCTTTTTTTTTTTTTTATTATTCATTTAAACTTTCTCCGTACTGCTAAGTTAAATTCCAAGGCTCAGAAGTATAACCGGAATACAAACATAACCAATGTTATAGTTGTCCTTTTTTTTGTTTTTTTTTGTTAAGAAACTTTTTTTTCCACGTTAGGTTTTTATACAAAATAACAAAGATGTACAAAAGGTCATTTACAGCGAAACCAAGGCCATATGCTAGCACAATATTTACAGCTGTAATTGAAACATATCCTAGTGTTCTGGTATATTCTTTGACTTCATATGCATAGCAGTGAAAATGCAGACCTGTTGATCAGACTTCATTATTTGTGTGCTAAATATCCCATCCTTCGTAACTTCCTTCTGTAACAGAAATTCGATGTTTGCTAGTCTTTCGGGTCAAAGGAACAAAACCAAACAAAACAAAAAAATGCAGATAAGGCATCACTGCTTGCAGTGTATGATGGGTAGGTTTGTGTACTCAACTTAGTAGCAGGCGTTTGGACCTGAGTCATAGCACATGCATAGATCTCTAGACAGCAGGAGTTCCGGAAAACCACAGTCAGTGTTTATCTACGGTAAAACATCGCTAGAAAAGATCGGTTCAAAACGTAGAGAGAGAGAGAAAGAGCCCGTTTTTTTTCGTTTTTTTTTTTTTTTTTAGCCAGAGAGGGAAGTCCATGAGCAGATGAGTGCAACAGTCACATTCCTTCAAAGGAGCAGTTCTTCACTTCAAAAAAGTCTCAAATGTTCGTCATCTCCTAGAAACCGACATGCTTTCCAGTTCCGTGACAAAACGTTACAGCGTTCCGCGAAAATCGCATGACCTCGCAAACAAAAAAGCTCTACATACATCAACTTTTCTGTTTGGGAGCACATTAGCAGGGTTCACTTGTATTAAGTAAAACTAATTCGTTTTTCCGGTTCCGTTCAAGACTTTCCTAATTATTTGGAGAAAAAGAGGCTACAAATGTCAAAAAGGGATTTTTTTTTTCTTTTTTTTCCCCCGACTGTCTGTGGCACAGGTCATGCATTCCATTAGTTCATTAATTTATGTATTCAGTTATTTTTTGCAAGTCTTCAAGCACCAAAAGGTAAAGAAAAAAGGCAAAACCAAACTTAAAAAAAGGGAGGAAAAACCAAAAGAAATAGGGAAAAAAAAAAGAGCGCTCCGTAGCATCTGCGCCATCTTCCAAGACATTTTCTTTTTTTTTAGGGGGGGGAACGACGTTTCAGCCCATCAAAGCAAAGTGGAAAGAATTAATACTTGATAAAGTGGTGCAAATCCCTCCCTCCTGAGCAGAGGAACCGGGAGAAGGGTTCAGTAACAGACCAGCTGTTGCTCTCTTCAGAAGTGGTCGATCAGCACGGACACACAGTTGGCGCCCACCAGGTAATTGGGGTCTCCTGGTAAACACTTGTTTTGCCAGCATTTGGGGTCACCTGTGGGTATATTCACAGGAGAAACGTCATGAGGAAAACTGTACACACAACATAATTACCTGACATTTCAGACGCTTTTCTGTTAACACTAGGACTGCACGATTTTTGTGGGGGGAATAATTGAATTGAGTTGAATAACCCAAAATTTTATAATATAAAATACAGTTAACACTTTACAATAAGCTTTCATTTGTTAACTATATTAGGGGCCGTTTACATGACACCATTTTCAACTAAAAACGTACAACTACTTGTGTGTTTTGGCTGTTTATTTACACGACAACAGCGTTTTGGGGGCCTGAAAACGCAAAGTTTTGAAAACAGGTTTCAAAGGCTACGTTTACACGGAAACGATCTGAAGAGAAAACGCAAAAGTGATCGATTTTTATTCTGCGTTTAGACGAGCGTTATGGGGGGAAATCTGCGTGCATATGGTGACGCAAAAGTGTGTGAAATTCAATGTAGTATGCACTCCAGGCGGCTAGGTGGCAATGTGAAGCACTGATCGGTGCCTTCACTGTCTAGCAGACTTTTGCGTTTTAACCGTTTAGACGGAAACGCGACGGAGCGTTTTTAAGATTTCCACTCTGGAGGGTGGTTTCACTTTTTTGCGTTTTTAAGCCCCCAAAACACCGTCGCCGTCTAAACGAAAGGCACATCTGATCAAATATTTTTACGTTTTCACCCGTGAGCGTTCTCATGTAAACAGGGCCAAAGTGCACGTTTTTGAAAACGTTCTACGTGTAAACAACCAAAACGCGAATCTCTGAAGACGATGACGTCATGCACATGCGTTTTACGTGTTCAGTCTATAGTGTTTCAACGCCATCTAATGGCCTGGCAGTTTTAAGCATATCGTTTTCGTGTAAACGTACCCTCAGTTAACATGAACTAACAATGAACAATACTTTTAAAGCATTTATTAATCTTAGGTAATGTTAATTTAGACATTTACTAATACATTGAAATCAAAAGTTGTATGTTAATACTATTTCATGAACTTAAGCTAATAAATAAATTCTGTAAAAAATTTATTGTTCATTGTTAATGTTAGGGGCCATTTACACGCCCCCATTTTCAACTAAAAACTGAAAACTTATGCATTTTGGCCATTCATTTACATGACAACAGTGTTTTGCGGGCCAGAAAATGCTAACTTTTGAAAACGGGTTTCTGAAAACAACATTTTCGTCTCAGTGTACACTAAAAAAAACGTGAATTTGTGAAACCAGTGACGTCAAGCGCCTGTGTATTATGTGTTCAGTCTATAGACCTTATGCGCCAGAGAAACGAGGGCGCCGCCATCTTTAGAATATTGTCTTTTAACTTCCGTTTTGCGGTTGCTCTGTATATTTCTATGGCGCTGCTGTACAGGAGTAATTCGCTTTTGAAGTGGATTTACTTAATGTAAAGTTAACGAAAGTTATCATGAGGATTGTAATGTTTAAAGCAGATGACTAAACAAATGTCAGTCGACCGGGAAGATTTTAAAACAAGCCGTTCATTAGTAAACACGCAAAATCGCTGTGAAAATACAGACCGGAAGTCAAAAGACAACGACCGCAGCGCTGAAAAGGGGCGGGGCTACAGGCCCGTAGTGTTTCTTTACAAAGTGACATCGCCACCTACTGGCCTGGCATAAAGACAGTTTTTAGTCGTTTCCACATGAATGGGGATCATTTTGACACTGTTGTCGTCTAAACGGAAAGTGCAAAGGAATTTAGCACATCATTGTCATGTAAACGTAGCCTTAGTTAATGCATCAACTAGCCTTAATTAATGGGATCTTATTGAAAAGTATTACCATTTTAATAATTTGACCTGGTCATGTGTAAAGGAACACACTGCCACACTTAACTCTGAAAAATATATATTTAATAAACTAGATGCATGTTTTATTTCGATTAATCGTGCAGCCCTATTTCACACTGCAGCTAAATTCGGTTGTCACTCCTTTTTGGGTGCTTAATCCTGTACACACAGTTCAATTATTCACAGAAGGGATAATTTTTTATAATTATATATAAATAATTTGCTCCCGGGAATGTGTTAGTATCCACATATCTCTTTTACCGCCACAAAATGCCACACTATCCCCATGTCAACCATCGCAAGATCAGGAGTGACTCCTGTATTCATACAAACGGAACAATTATTTTATTTGCAAGACTGAATCCCCTAAATTAATGTGGTTGTTATTCCCAAACCGTAGCAACACTGAACCTAATTCCTCTGTGTAGACTTGCCCTTTTCACACTGCAGCTAAATTTGGTTGTCACTCCCCTTTTGAACACTTAATCCAGTTCTGTACACACTTGAATTCAGTTATTTATGAGTGTGACAACCAAATTCTCTCAAAATACCAAATGTAAAACAGGTTAATTTGTTGGTATCCACATTTCTGGGTTACAGCCACAAGAACCACCACATTATCAAATGCCGAGATTAGGCATTTGATCATTTACTTTTAGCCATATGAAATCCATATTTCTTGTTTATAGCCACATATCCATGTTAACCATCACAAGAACAGAAGCTATTCTTTTATTCATCCACACAGAACTATAATTTAGATAGATTCACTCCTGGATGTCTTTCCCTAAAGACACGCGTCCGTTCCAGTCACATTAAACAATATTTCATGGATTAATTGTGAATGAATAAGAGCTGAAGAGACTGAGACTGATAATAAAACGATAAAAAGCAAGCGCACAGATTGTGGCGTGAAAGCGTCTTGTGATCAGGCTGGCTGTGTGAAATGTTAATTCAGAGAGCCCAGAAAATGAAACAAAACCAAAAGATGAATAAGCCTCTTCCAAGACGGCTTCAATCCCGATCCCAAAAGACCCATCAAAGGACAGAGAGAAAGGACAGCGTACCCGACGAGGAGTCGGAGGATTTTAGAGCAAAAGACCAACCATCAGGGGTCATAGACGCACAGTGTGGTAGACGCAGTTCCACGGGCTTCAGGAACTTCAGACCGTGAGGGCCGCACATCACCAGGGGACTGAGGAGCGTTTCACCTGGCAAAGAAGACATGGTCAAATAAGCTTCATACAGACGAACGTGGGCCATTCGTTCAAAACATACACTACTGTTCAAAGGGTTAGAGTTGGTGAGATTTTGTTTTTGAAAGAGGTCTCTTATGTAGCCTTTCTTTGATACAGTAAAAACAGTAATATTGTGAAATATTATTACAATTTAAAATAATTGTTTTCTATTTGAATATATTTTAAAATGTAATTTATTCCTGTGATGGTGAATTTTCAGCATCATTACTCCAGTCTTCAGTGTCACATGATGCTGATTTGATGCTCAATAAACATTTATTATTATTATTATTATTATTATCAATGTTTAAAACAGTTGTGCAGCTTCATGTTTGTGTGGAAACCACATTCTTTTTTTTCCAGAATTATTTGATGAATAGAAAGCTCAAAAGAACAGCATTTATTTTTTAAAAATCTATAATAAAAGTATCTATAATAAAAATCTATAATAATTTCTTTAAAGTTTTTAATGGTAATGTAGGTCATTTTTTATAATTTGGATGCTGACAAAAAAAATTAAATTCAATAATCTAAACCATTTTCAGAACACAGAAATTGCTACTGTACATCTGGTTCAGTCTAAAAGCTTAAGCGCAAAACATTTGTTTGCTACTATTTTATACTTCACGTTTAGTCACATTGGAGTTTGTGTAAAGGTTAGTTCGCATACTTAATTCACGTATGCAAAGCTTTTTTTTCTCCTCTAAAGAACGACAAAAAAAATCAGTGTTTGTGCAAATGTGACCCGGCCTTAAACGAAACACTCTGGCAAACGTTGTTGTTTCCAGACAATGTTTCTCTTTGTAGCTAGTCTTTCATCTTTTTCTAAGCGAGTTTTTGTTCAAATGTGTTTTCCCTAATGTGTAAATGCACATCAAAGCTAACAACACCTACAATACAAAAAAAAAAAAACATACTAAAACAAAACGCAAGCAGAAAAATAAACAAACAAAAGTCAATAGCATAATGATGTACTCTGCGGAAGGATTCAGACCTTTCTCTTTGTCCAGAGGGGGCAGAATGCTGTTGTCCCTGCACACTTTGAAGTAGATCTCCTGCTCCACACTATCTGGGATGGCTCCTTGTGGGATAATGATGCTGACTCCTGTCTCTATGGAGCTCAACACCCCGCCGTTACAATTAAAGATGCCCCGTGCCGTGGCCACCACCGTGTGACCTTCATCTTCTTCGTCGTCATCCAGTGCACTAGGGCTGGAAAACAGAGGACAGTGAGTTGTTTGTTCAAGAGAGGACATGAACGCTGATGTCCCGGACTGGCTTTCATCATCTTACCTGACGGGGATGGCCTTGGGAATGGCGTTGATGTTGTTGTGCTGATACTTGGGCCTGTTGTCCATGGTGCGCGTGAACGTGTCGACCCCGCTGTCGGTGTCCTGCGGCTGGGGTGAGATTTGAGGTTTCAGGTTGTTGTTCACGCTAGGCTTGGACTGTGTGTCGTTGGGAAGCAGGTTGTGGTTGAATTTGGGGCTCTCGAACTTGCGCTCGAAGGGTCGGGCCGTGCTGGTGTAAGGCTTGGGGACGTAGCGGTTGTAGCTGGTAGGGACGCCTAGCGTTTTGGGAGGAGCGTCCGTGCCGTTGATAGAAGACTTGGGGGGCAGGTAGTTGGTCTGGATGGGATCGTCCCGGGTGGGAGCTCTGAGAGCCGACAGGTCCGGTTTGGCTTTGGGGGAGCTGTGAGGATCTGGCAGCGAGTTCACTGGAGATCAGAGAGAGGGATGATACATGCTTTAAAAACAATGCATTCAGTTTTTGCAGTGGTATCAAAAATCACACAATTACTTTGGTATTGATTTCTAACATTTTGGCAATATAACAACATTGAGAACATGGCCATACATTCCGTAAGAGGGTGCTACTTCAACTTTGGACACTTTTTATTATCTTTATTAATGGACTTCATCTTTTTATTTTTGTTATATGATGGTCTCATTTAAACTGTCTTGGCAACTTCATCATGTTTTCATTTTTTTGCTATTATAAAATGTTTCGATTTTATCATTTGATTTTGATCTATGATTATACAATTTTATTATGAAAATCCATTACAATATATGAAATAAACCATTATTTTTGGTGTAAAATGACTCCAATTAAATAATAATACTTGCTGGGTTTGGGTTTCCCAAACAGACAGAAGCATTTTATAGTGCATTATTTTCAGTCATTCTATAATTTTGTAAAATGATGCATTAAGTGTGAAAATATTTAGGATACATAAATTGCTAGATTTCAAATTAATTTTAGTAAGACAAAGGAGTCGGACATTTTACAAAAATGTTTGAAATGTCATTTTCTATCGCAGAATGCTATTAACCACTATACATCATTTGAGATATGATGGAAAAGACACTGTGTGAGAATATTCAAGACTGTAGGGAAATAAATGGCAGAACTCTCCAGTAATGTTTGTATAAACACTGTTGGACAGTAAGTAGTAACATTATTAATTAAATTAAACTAGTGAGAGCGTAAAAACTATATATTCTAGAGTCAGTCACCCTCGATGTTGCTGAGTTTGGGCAGGGCTGTGGGCGGAGCTGCCGGTGTGGGCTGGCTGTAGGGAGCAGGCGACGGGTTGACGGGCGGCACGGGCTCGTACCTCTTGTCCACAGGACTCACCTTCTCCACAGACTCCGTCCTGAAGCAGGAAGAGTGTGTATGACATACACTAGAGCACTGCCATTCAAGAGTAAGCACTGTGTTTCTAGCACTAGACGGTACCTGGCGAAAGGATAAGCTATCTGAGGCTGAGGTGTTTTGGGCGGCTCGTGGAAGCGATTGACTCCGGTGTTGGGCTGACTCATGGGCTTGTTGTCAAAGCTGCGGCGGTCAAAGTACGACAGTTGCTTCCTATAGTACTCTTCATCTTCATCTGGGTCATAGTGGTTGGAGCGGACCACGTCGTTCCCTACACGCGTCTGAGGTTTCTGGGGCTCTGGAGCTCTAGGGGAAGAAGAAAATAATCAAAAGGAAAGCGCATAACTTCATATTATGTAACATCTAATGGTGGATCAACCAGCAGAGGGCACTATAGGATGACATTTGCATACTTCACTACAATACATGTTTGCCACTTACTAGTGCATAAAGTGTGCGATAGATAAGATAAATTTGAAACCAAACAATAAAAATAAATAATTATTTTTTGTGTAAGAATGTGGTAACTTGTGGCAATCCAATCTAATAGTTACTCCACACTGTCTAGCTAATGAATTTCCATGACTCCAAAGATATACATTAAATTATATTATTTCACTTTTTTACTGTATTTTTGATCAAATATATTCAGCCTTGGTGAGCATAAGAGACTTCTTTCCCTAATAAACATTCAAATCTTCCCGAAGCCACACTTCAGACTGGTAGTGTAAGTATGTGGCTGTACCTGTAAGAGGGCTTCTCCTGCTCTAGGTTGCTGAGAGAGTTGGCTTTGGGCACAGGACCAGGGGTGCTCACAGGTTTTGGGAGATCTGTGGGCTGAAGAAGAAAATACATCCGTTCTATCAACACAATGTCATTCACAAACTACATTCTTAAAGCTCTCCAATTATGCTATTTTAAAGGTTACTAGCTTTGTTTTAGAAGCCTCCTTCAATAGGTTTACATGCATTTCTCATAATATACATCGCAGCATCAGTCTGTTGTGATTGGTCTACTCTGCTCTGATTGGTCAGATGGCCCAGTCTGTTGTGATTGGTCTACTCTGCTCTGATTGGTCAGATGGCCATCTGTTGTGATTGGTCTACTCTGCTCTGATTGGTCAGATGGCCCAGTCTGTTGTGATTGGCCTACTCTGCTCTGATTGGTCAGCTGGCCATCTGTTGTGATTGGTCTACTCTGCTCTGATTGGTCAATGACCCAGTTTGTTGTGAGGGTCTACCACTTACAGCACGTGTCAGAAACGAAACACCCACCTGAACTTCAGGTCCGGAGGCTTCCTTAGCGCTTGATACAAAGTATTACGAACAGCAACAATGGTGTCGGTTTTACCGTATCAATTTGAGGGCAGATCAAAGTACACGTTGTTCACGGGTAGGCCATAGGCTGGCATTATGCACTTTTTTTTTTTTTTTTTTTTTTTACAAACCTACGTAAGTCGAACAGGAAGTAAAACTGAATTTATTGACGTCTCGTTTTGGTGTTTTTAGCCCCCCAACGGCGCCTTCCAGGCAGCGAGGGGATGGGTAGGTTTAAGGTTGAGGTTAGGGTTAGCTGCCTGGAAGGAGCCATTGGGGGGCTAAAAACACCATCGAGCTCTCGTTTCAGAATCAGTTCTTTCTTTTGGGAGACAATAACTTCATTTATCTGCACTTGGACCTTAGAAACCTGTAGACCTTTTACATTCAAAAACAGCTATATTACACACTTCATGAAAGATAATACCCGAAAAAGCATAATGGGGCTCTTTTAAGCCATCACCACAATATTATGGTGTTATGCATGTTGCGATGTGGCAAATAAACATAATAAATTGTTATCTAATAAAGTGCTGAATGGAAAACTCTTGGTTCAATATCAAGAGGACAGAAACGTACCCTAATTCCAGCTACATCCGCTGTGTCCTTGGCTCGGTCCACAGACACAGAGCGCTTGTTCTCGAACATTTTGACCCTGTTGAGCACAGACTGGGGCTTCATGGCAGGGTCGTCATCATCATCATCCCTATCCCTGGGTGGAGGCGGCAATGGTTTGGACGCTGCCGGGTGAGGCGGTTCCCCTGGAGACAAGACGGCCTCGGGTTTGGGAGGCGGAGCGGGAGGTTCCGAGTTCATCACAGGCTCGTGCTGGGGCGCTTTGTACGCTCGATTCGGAAGTCCAGGGTTGTACGAGGGTCTCATTGCAGAGTCACCGTAATACTGTTTCGGCGGATCAGGGGAGCGATGCGCATTGCCTGGGAAACCATGAGGCTCGGGCTCGAAAGGTGAGCGGGCATCGTAGGAGGCGGGAGGGGGCGGAGGCTCTTCATAGCGCACCGGTGCAGGTTTAGAGTGCCGTGGCCGGTTATCGTAGCTCATTTGGGGCATACCATCATACTGGGACTGAGGGGGGCTGAAATCCCGGGTGGGGCCGTCCTCGTACGGAGAGCGGGGTTCGTACCCCAGAGGTGCAGGAGGCGGCTGGTGGCCCTGAGGGTAGCCGGGCGCAGGTGGCGGTTGGGGTGAAGTCTGCTGGTCGTAAGGGGGCCACTGCTCATTGTAGTGAGGCACGCGGTTGTCGTAGTGCAGGTGCGCGTCGTAATTGTGAGGCTTTGGTTGTGCGTAGCCGCCACCGTCATAGCCATAAGGCGGGTGGTCGTACTGGCGGTATGGCTGTTGGTCCTGGTAGACGGGCTGGTGGCTGTAGGATAGCGAGGTGGGGGGGCCTAAAGGCTGCTGCTGGGGAGGGGGAGGCTTCACACCGTGGTTCACTCGCACCGGCTCATCTATGCTGTACAGATCCTTTTTGTACATCTGTGAGGGATTAAATGTCAGCTGTCAGAAACTGATTGCTAGAAAAGATTCCAACTGGATATGAGAATTTAGTGCAAACAGAACCTCAAGTCATTAGAGGAAATTAAATCTAAGATAAGAATATTTTCAAGGGTGAAAAACAGGCAAAGGATTTAAAATGAACCGCAATGAAATATAAAAATACTAGATTAGCTTTTCCTTCTGGAAATACAAGTGCTTGCAAGGTAGTAAAACAGATTTAGGTAAGGCTTTGGTTGCGGAGTGCAAGAAATCAACACATGGCAAAGCCATTTTTGGAGTGTAAAAGCGGCGATAAATAGTCGTCTCAGAAATGTTCACCAACACGAACCATGGAAGAAAAGAAAAGAAAATCAATAAAACCAACTTTATTTCTTAACAGAAATAAACAGGGGGGGGGGGGGGGGTAAAGTAAATTTACAATCGCAGAAGAACTGCATATACATATGGTTAGAAACAAAACATTACTATTAGAAGGCAAGACTAGAAATAGACTAGAAAGATTTTTAAATAAAATATGTAATAGTTAATTAATTTTACATAAATACTATATATATATGAATGCTTGATAAGTATAAACACAGTGGTGCCTTGCAAGCACTCAAATTTAACTCACTCCTGATCAGAAAAACAACAACATTAATATCGGATTAGTTCCTTATGCAATAAAACAAGCATCTTATCTGTTTATTACCCAGCTCTACATTTCTACAGTTTGAGAAGAAGCCCTTCAAACCTCCACTTGGTAACACTACTTTGATTCGTCATCTTTACAAAAATCTAATAAATTTATAATATGTCCAAGTGGAGCAATAAAGATGCCTTATGTCCTGAAAGGCTCCTTCTCAAGTTTCAAAGTATAGCCTGAAGACAGTCGAGCTGTAAAAGGTCATTTTAACAGTGAAAAATCACAAAAGCTCTTACATAACGTCTTCATCTATGAAAAGAAACTCTGGTTATGAAGACGTTATGCAGAATTAGTCCGGTTGTTTTCCTTTTACATTGCTGTAAGTACTGTCTGCAGGTTAAATGAACATGCAACTACAGAATTCCATTCTTGCAAATCAGGGAAAGGTCCGTTTGCAATTTAGCGACGCGTCTACAGTGCATCTAGCGGCCGTCCGTACAGGTGTGATTCAGGTCAAAGCCAAACGCTACAGTTACGGCTATCACTACAGATTAGGGCCAGGCGATATAGCTCGAAAAAAACAACCAAATTTATTTCCAGTCTTTTGACTCCATTAAATATTGCAATGTTTGCTCTGAAACAGAGGAACCACGGTGTAAATTAAACCACAAAGTACATTCAAAATGATTAATGTACAAACTAAAATGCAGTAAAAAAAAGAATCAATAATCTTTTTCTGAATAAAGACTTCAATCATGTTTTACACCGTTTTTTTTTACTAAATGATCAAAATGAAGAATTATATAAAGCATTATATATGCATTTTAATATATGAAAAAATATGACTTAAACCTTTAGGTGCGTTCACGCAATGTCAGAATTACCGTAATTATAAGCTTTCAATCCTCGTAGAACTCCATACAAGATTGCAGATTAATTGTGCCGTGATAGTGTTGCCATAGAAACGAATTCAGAGCTCAGAGTAGAACGTCACGGGTATCTACAGTAAATTACGGTAATTCCGGTAATGGCGATAACGCAAAAGAATCAATGAATCACAGATATGAATTGACTCCTTTTAGTGGACAGTTTGTACTGATTCAAGGAAATAATTAAAATTTGAAAAAGACTCAAACTCTTAAATTCTTAAAACTGAATTAACTAAAACCTAAATATCTTAAACCTTTAAGGGTGTTTTGCTAGTTACATATAAATCAAAGATAGTATAAAAACACTCTCATGGGTCGCAAGACAAGGACGGAAACTAGTCTAAAGGTGTGGTCACATTTATCATTGTTTTGCGCATTTTTGCTGGCGAAATCCTGACAATTTTAATCCACGCAATCGGGAATTCCGTATGAGGGAAAAAGAGTCGCTGCATTGACCAACTGAAAGCGACTTCCGTGTCATTCATCAATACACTATTGACAAACCTTTTTTGCCCACTAAATTTCGCTAATGTTAAAAACAACCTTCAGGAAACGTATATAAAGCGCATTGAAAGTCATCGCCACACATTCACAAAGTCGCTTTGTTTTAAATTGCCTTCACAAATATAACATGAATATTCAATATATCGCCCAGCCCTACTACAGACAGAACAAGCTGCAAGAAACATCATAAATTAGGAGCCATGCAAGAGGAAGTACGAGGCACCGTGGGAGGACTTATGCAACGGGCCCTCGTCCTCCTGTGGTGCATGTGTACCAGTTACACAGTCTCTGGCGTAGTGTCAGAGGAACACACGCAGCACACGCGTGGGGTGGGCGGAGCATTCATGCAGACAGTGGAGTGGGAGGAGTCAAAGAAAAGAGTGATAGACACAGGCAAGGTTGAAAAAGAGAGAGCTGGGCTGAACCGGGCCGAAACGGGCCGGGAGCGGGTCCAGCTTCCGGTTGTGCTGGTACCTTTGGATCTGGGCCAGGAGGAAGCAACTGGTGGGGGTCGTGTGTTGGGGGCTGAGCGAGCTCAGGTTCGGGCTGGGGGTCGGGAACGGGGACGGGGCTGTTAAGGGAGTCGGCCTGAGGGGTGCCAGGCGGCTCCTCTGGGTTCGTACCCGCTAGTGGTGTGGAGGGTTCGACAGCAGGGGACGCTGCTGCCACTGCAGAGGGAGGGGGCGGGGAGGCCTGAGCCTCGGCTTGCTGTGGAGTACGGGGCAAAGAGGTTACAGACACACGCCGCCAACAGCACCAGCTACAACTAGCAGCTACGACCACCAAACTAGCTCACATGAAGTGTGTATCAGAATGAAATAGTGTATTTAGCTTTACAGGAAGCAGAAAAATAGGTAGTGGTCCTGTCCTGCTGCATATGCAGTTTAAAATATTATTGGGCAGAAAATGAAGGTTTACATTTCAGATAACGTCCCAAAGGAAGGTAAATGGGTTCTACTATGCAGTGCATTTTCACGTTCTGATCACATATTTTCATATAGGTTTTATGTTGAGCTCATAGTCATATATAACTGGTGGTAATCAATTTAAAAAACCTTTCCTGTCCTCAATTTCAGTTTTCTGTATATCCTAATGACTAACTTTATTCTTTGAACAGTTCCTTAATATTATCCTCCAGAAGTGACATCAGCACAAAAATCAGAAAGCATTAGCAAACGATTTTATGTAATTCTGTGATGTTTTGTGTTATTAATTGGTTTGTCAGACTTACAATTATAGAAATTAGTTATATTCCAAAAAAACAACTGTAAACAAACTGATATTTAGCTTACATAAGCTAAATAAATACAAAATTTAGCAAGCCAACAGGCTAGCTATTTAGCAAGCTAGCAACTCTATGTAAGGTAAACAAATAATGAATCTAAAAATAATAATAAAATAAAAGCTAACTTTCAACTTTCTAAGCAATGGCTGACTTTAGATCCTGAAAGTTTCCATCCTGTTCATTTTCTTGTCAGTGTGTGATGAAGTTATATTAAAAAAAAATAATAATTCATTAAGTTCCTGAGTGTCTTTTATAGAAATACTTCATTAAATTACAACACAAGTGTATTATTTTTTTTTTAAGTTAGAGAGTTCAAAAAGCACTGCATAGCAGAAATGACCAATATTATGCTTAAACTTAGAGAAGTCCCTCTAAAATGAACAAAGTAACCAACACACACATAATGGTACTTCTGTTCCGTACCTGCTGAGGCGCTGCCATTTTAAACCCAGCCGGGTCAATGCGGTTAACCGGCTCTGGTTGCGGCACAGCATGCTGGTAGCTCGGGTACCCGGCTGCGTCCTGGATGACCGGCGGGTCCTCTCGGACAGGTTCGGATGAGCGCGTGATGGCAGGCTCGCTGGGCAGGCCCACCTCATCGTTCATAGTCTCATCCAGCTCCTGGTCGGTGTAGGCGCCGCCCTCCGTGTCGGTGTCTTCGTAGTCGGAAGTGTGGCGGCTGTCAGTGCTGTACATGCTGTACTCGCTGCCCGGTGCCGAGAGGTAGGAGAGGCGGTCGTCGTGGATATCAAGGTCATCGTCAGGAGCACCATCTGCCTGCAGGCCGAGAGGGGGAGGGAGGGATGGTTAGGATGAGTTTGAGGACCCACAGCAGTGGAAATGAAATGACGGATGGGTGAGAGCGGAAACCAATGCATATCAAACGCCTTGGACTAAAGCAGGACTAATCATCTAAGCTCTGCTTTTTGCTCTTAAAGTTTTTTTTTCTTCACTATAATAAAATTATAAACATTATTACACAGCTACTTACCAAATAAATAAATAAATAAATAAATGAACAGACATGAAATATTGTTTTTGAGCTGAAATTATTTTAGGGTTGCACAATATAATATCGGATATTGGCCGATATTAGACTTTTTTTATCATATCAGATACATATCGGCTGATATTTATATTCATATGTATTAAATTCGAAATAGTTATCCAATAAAAATGTATTCAGATGTTGGCGGTTTTAGTGCTGTCAAAATAAAAGTCCCCTGACCTTTATCAGCCAAACAGAAAAACGTAAAGGCCGATAATTAAAAAATAGAAACCGGCCTTGTTAATGTATAGGTTGACCAATATTTACAATTACAGTTATATAAGTATTATTTTTTTATTTTATAATTAGAAGTTTTGCTTCTAACAAGTACTAACCAAACAGAAAACGTAAAAGGCTAATGCAGATCATAAAAAAAAAAAAAAAGAGCTAAATCTTGGCTGATATATCGGGGTTGTTGATGTATAGGTTGACCAATATTTAAAATGTAGTCAATTATACAGTGTAACTATAGCAAAAATATTCTACCATAGAATGGCCACAACTGACCATTCAGAATCAAGTATTCTAGATAGCAGTCCAGTAATGTATTGTATAAGACACATAAATGGGGGTGAGTTGAGTTGAGACAGGTTGCTGACCCCTCACCTAAGGTGTTTGGGTCGGGAGGCTCTAGACAAAGAAGCAACATGTCTGGATATTGGGACACAGAACTGTAGAGAAACTTACCTTGCCCTCTGAGACCCAAACCAACTGGTTCTGTTGCTGCTGGATGGTCTCTTTCAAAGCTCCGTACCACCCGTCGTTCATATTGTTCAAGTTGATGGTGGCTAAAAGGAAGCAGAGTCGCAATTAATTCTGTAAGCAAATCACAGCATTGTGCTAATAACTAACAACAACTAGTGCAATCCTAACCATTAAAAATAATAAGTGGTGACCTATGACTTAAATTTCAGTCTGTTCCTCACACAAAGCTACTTTAGACAACGGTTATGGTCCTTTTGCATCCTTTTTGAAGCTTGCAAAAGTCCCAGTACTTTTTATGGAAAAGTCCATATAAGGTCATTATATGGGAAATTTCTCCTTTTGTGTTCCACGGACTAAAGAAAGTCATAATTTTGCAACAACATGACGTTATTTCGATGTTTTGGTCTACTCACTGGTGAAGAGATGATGGTTGTTCTTTCTCAGTTTGAGAGCGCGCTCGTACAGCTTCCGGGCGCTCTTCCTGGACTCGGAACAGAGCCTGGTCCTCATGTTCTTGACACCCTGCTTGCTGTCTGGATTCAGGAACACCACGATGGGGTACCACTGAGCGTAGTTCAGACGATCCACCGCGTTGGGTGTGATGTCCAGCACGGCATGCTTGTCCTAGCAGTACAAACAAAAATCATGAAACTCCAGCTGTGTCTTTGCTCACGAGCTGAGCAGAAGGAAAGCGGGATGGCAGTTAAGTAAATTATTCCATACTCACTCGGTCAATGATCTGTTTAATGGTATGGAGACGAATGATTCCAGAGCTGCGCTGGTCTGTCCCCGCGTCTCTGGGTTCACTCTCTGCGAGGAGGAGAAGAAGAAAGGTTTATACAGATTCATCTTTTCAAATATTAAAGAAAAAACTACATCAAATCTCAGTACACAAAACTCACTTGCAAGTTCAAAGAGATCAGCCTCCTCTCTCGACAGTTTCTCTCTTGCGACATCCGCAATGGGCCCGAAAATGACCACTGGCCTCAAGAAACCGGCTTTTATGCAGGAGAAACAACAGGTTAACTAGATTTATACAAAACTGCTGTCCTTCAATGTAAATCTAACAGATTATTTCCTGCAAACATCAACAGATGGACTGAAACTGATTAGCAAAGCTTAAAAACAACAGATGTCCAAACCACAAATAGTTAAAGCAACTAAAAGGCGGCTATAAGAGCAGGTGCCGTACCTTCTCTAAGCACCACTCTTTCATAAGCAGGGAACTTTGTTTGGACGGGCTGAGCGGAAAGGTCCTCTCTGCTCTTCCTCAGGTTTCGTTTGGAGCTACGGAGGCCTCTGAACCTCCAGAAGTCGGCCCGATCCCCTCCTGGAGTCTTTGGGAGAGTGTACTGGACACTCGATAGCTGCTCAGCCCTGCAGGACACAAAACATCAGTCCAAACTTGAATGACAACGCTTCAAACAAGCATGACTGAATGCCAACTAATACAAATGGTTTCAGTACCTATTCTTGTTGGGGATGATGCCCCGCTCCACCTCCTGGTGGTTCTTGCCGATGCGGATGGCGAGCCAAGAGCCCAGTTTGCCATTGTAAAGGGTGTCAACCACTCTAAAGACCTCACCCTTGTTGAAGCTCAGGCCGTAGGGCGACTCCTTCTCATACTCAAAATGGGTCCTGATGTAGAACGAGTCACCAACGTCGGACTCTACAATGCGTCGGTACACTGGGAAGCAAAGAAATGTATATTATTATTTAGCAGTCCTGCTAAAAAACTTGAACCAGTTTAAGGTGGTTTTGCTAGTCAGTCTATCTAACAAGTGCCAAAAAAAACCCCATCAAGAACCAGCATAGCCTGACCAGTGAGTCTTGAGTAGGTTGTAAAAGATTCCATCCCTCCACAGAATCTTTTTGCCCTTGGACATTATATTATCAAAACCAAAATAGTCAAATTAAACTTTTTTTAACTTTGCGTTGTCAGTTAACTTTCGGTTAACAAGCTAACAACCTAGCTTAGAATAGTGTTAACGGGTTAAAAAAAAGCTGTTTCGATTAGTACGATTCCGATCATCCACTGAGATGGAAAAAGATAACCGATTAACCTACTAGCTAAGCATAACTTTAACTGGTTCAGAAAAACAACCTCTTTTGATTAGCTAGAATAAGATATCATGATAACACGTTCATTTTTGATCAGGCATTGACAACTTGGCTAACTAGCTTACCATAGCACTAACTGGTTACAAAACATTAAAGGGTTAGTTCACCCAAAAATGAAAATTCTGTCAGTAATTACTCACCCTCATGTTGTTCCAACCATGTAAGTCTTTCGTTCATCTTCGGAACACAAATTAAGATATTTTTGATGAAATCTGACAGAATTTTGACTCCTCCATAGGCTTCCAGTGTGACCGAAACTCACCGGCCCAGAATAGTTATTAAAACATCGTTAAAATAGTCCAAGTAACTACAGTGGCACTACATTAAGTTTATCATGCGACGAGAATACTTTTTGTGCGCAAAAACAAACAAAAATAACGACTTTATTCCACTTTTCATTTCCTTCTCTCTGGGCCTCGTAGTATTTTTGCGCTGCGCGTCTGTGTTGCACGTCATCACGCAACACACACATGACCGGCGTCGGCCAATAGTGAGCCTACGTGGTGACGTGTAACAGACGCGCTGCGCAAAAACACTACGCGAACCAACTAGAGGTCCAGAGAGAAGGAAATGAATAGTGGAATAAAGTCGTCATTTTTGTTTGTTTTTGCGCACAAAAAGTATTCTCGTCACTTGATATACTTAAGATTGAGCCACTGGAGTCACTTGGACTATATTAACGATCTCTTTAATAACTTTTCTGGGCCAGCAAGTTTCGGTCACACTGGAAGCCTATGGAGGAGTGAAACATGGCTCAGATTTCATCAAAAATATCTTAATTTGTGTTCCGAAGATGAACGAAGGTCTTACGCGGTTGGAACAACATGAGGGTGAGTAATTACTGACAGAATTTACATTTTTGGGTGAACTAACCCTTTAAAATAACACTCATTTTCACACATTTACAAGTGGTGCTCACTGCAGAGCCAAACGCTCCACCTCTCTGGATGATTAAAATTACATAAAAAAAAGAAATTACATTCAGAGAAGGCCTCTTCTCCCATGGCTCTGCAGTGAGCAGCATCTCCACATTTATGCAATTAGGCCATAAAGAATTGATGGGATGTAATCAAGCTAGGTTATGATATTATTAGTTCAATTAATTTGTAAATGAAAATACATTAACATGCTCGTCCCTCATTTTCTGCTGATGTTACAACCAAAAAGCTATTTAGGCATTGTTGTAACAAACTCAAATAAGTCTTTGTCCATTCTGGAACTTTTGTTAATCTAATCAATTCCTGATGGATAAAATCAAGTCACGTATAACCAAGACCTGACAGATTGCATCCTCACCATCTTTCTTTTTCTGGGCTAAGATGGTGACCTCCTCTCCTTTGGGCAGGTCCAGCAGAAACAGCACTGCCTCCTCACGGATGATGTTCGCGAAATCCACGTTGTTTACCTGGAAAGGGTTCGAAGAAAAGCTAATTAGAACACTCTAAAAGGGACTAATGAATGGGCAGAAAGTTTCAAGAGGCAGGTTTGTGAAAAAAAGTGTGATTGGGTGGTGAGGTTTGCGAGAAAAGGGAAAGTGACAAATGTTCTGAATAAAGAATAAGCATGTTGGAAAAACCCAGCGAGGAAAAGAAAGAGGCTGCGTTTGGCAGCGAGGTGAAGGAAACCAACGTCACCGGGGAAACCATCCTGAGAGAAGGCAAGCATCTTCACACACTGAGGTTTAATGCCATCCATACAGCACAAGAGGGACATTTTGGAAGGGAGAACCGCCATAAAACTAAGACTGCCATTAAAGAGCCCGTAAACAGAAGGTTATAAAAGCCGGGACACCAAATCTCCCTTCACCCACAGGCCTTTAAGAGTCCCACTCCGGTTATTCATCACAAGAGCTAAACGCCACCACAAACAACAGGCTGAACGGCTAAGAAACTGTAAGAGATGCAATAGCTTGAGCACAAACCAAGCAGGTATAAAAATCAGATGCACGTTCACACACACACATTGTGTTTTCATGCTTTATAGGGACTTTCCATAAAAGTAATGATTTTTATACTGTACAAACTGTATATATTCTATCCCCTGACGCTAACCCTACCCCTAACTCTACCCATTACACACAAACTTTCTGCATTTTTACATTTGCAAAAAACACTTGGTATGATTTATAAGCTGTTTTCCTCAACGGGACCAAAAAATGTCCCCACAAAGACAAGTATTTCAGATATTGCCATCTTTTTGGGGACATTTTGTCCCCATAATGTAGGGTTTACAAGGCCACACACACACACACACACACACACACACACACACACACACACACACACACACACACACACACACACACACACACACACACACACACACACACACACACACACACACACACACAAGTCCAATCCAAACATCATACCAATTATTAGCAAAAAGTTAAGGCAGCATAATAGGCTTATAAAGAACTATTTTACCTATTTTTAGTACAAAAATGCATATTATATTATTATAAAAATGTCTCGAGAAGTCATTTTCCCATTCATTTTTATAAGCCTTTAATGTGCACTTATCTTTATGAGGGAATGATCTACATGAAGCACAAGTAATCAAATCAAACACAAAAGTTCAATATTCATATACACTTCATTTCAAAAGTTTGGGGTCAGTCAGATTTCTTTCTAAAGAAATTTCATCACGGGCGCATTAAGGCCCGGGTATACTTCATTTTCTGCGCAAATATATATACATATATAAGTATATATGATAAGTATAATCCTTTGGCTGTGAGCATGGAAAGACACGTTCAGTGCACGATCAAGTTGATAATATTAAAAAATGTTTCTTGAGCAGCAAATCATCATATTAGAATGATTTCTGAAGGATCATGTGACACTGACCACTGAAGGAATGATGCTGAAAATTCAGCTTTGATCTCAGGAATAAATTACATTTTAAAATAGAAAACAGTTAAGTGTAATAATATTTCACAATATTACTGTATTTTTCATCAAATAGATGCAGCCTTAGTGTCAGTGTCAGACTTATTTCAAAATATAACAGAACCCAACATTTTGAACAGTAGTGCATTCATAAATATCCTTTGTACACATTTATACACAAGTTTGAGAGTGAAAAGAGATTAACTATTTTACATAATTCGCAATGCATCATGGGAGTGGGCAGTTACTGTCGAGTTCTTTTGCCATAGTTCTTGCTTCCACAGTAACGGTGACTGTCTGATTGGTGGATCACTAGCAACCGAAAGTACAGTCTCCTGATGACCTTTAGAAGAGGCTGCCTATGTAGACAGCTTTTGTAGACTGAAGTTTTTGCAGTAATTAATCAGTGAACTCACCCTGAGAATCTGGTCTCCCTCCTCCAGGCCCTCTTTAGCAGCAGGACTGTCCTCCAGAACCCCCGCCACAAATATCCCGACATCATTCCCACCAGCGAGTCTCAATCCAACACTCTCGCCCTTCTTAAACTTCACCAGCTTCATGCTCGGCCTGAGGGTGGACACACAAACATGCATCTAGGGACGTTTCATTCTCAACATCTCTAAAACAGTTTTGAGTTTGGGCAAGTTGGTGAGACGCACCGTAAAATGCTGTCATCATTTGTGACGCTGGGCACGGGGGCATCTGCCGGACTAACAGGCAGGTCCACGTCAGGCTGGCCAGGTTGAGCGTACACAGGCTTGGGCTCTGAGGAGATCAAAGCACATTGAATAGCTGAGTAAAACACACACACACACACACACACACTGAATTGTCACCACATGAGCTTGTCGCACACTGGGAGGTCAAAGACGCCCAGCGGGACGAAGCAGGTGGGAAGACACTGTCACAACTGACAAACTCCTGCTGCTCATCACCAGCTGCGCACGAACACAAGCCCACGTGCACAGGCAGAGAGTGTTTGATCAGTGTATCCATGTGTAATGACCTCTGACCTGGCAGAGGGGGGAGCTGTTTCTCTTCTCTGGCTGCGCTCTGCTCTTTCGGCATCTCCTCCACCATCTTAGCAGGTAGAGGAAGCGGCCCAGCCTTGGAGATCCTGTCTTCATCACGGCTCCGGTGACTGGGGGTGTAAAGAAGACAAGCTGTTAGAATCCCACACAGGAAATTATTTCATGCATTAGTCTTTAATGAGCGTAAATCTGTGGATGAATCATTCTTTGAAGTTGTTTCTTTTTAATGATTTGGTCAAACTGATATGAGAAGCGATTTAAATCAGTGGATTGTGTGTGACAAGTTGGTTTTGAAGTAAAACAATAAGGGGAGTGATATGGTTGAACCATAAGCAATGCAAAATTCTCAATTCTCAGAATGAATCTTCTTCAACTTAAGACTTAAAAATGGTTTTATATGGAACAAATACAGTTAGGATCTCAACTAGAGTGACATCAAACTCCAATATCTACATTTATATGATGTACAACAACAAAAAAAACCCAGTGATTTATAAAATGTATCGATAATAATATTGACTTTTGCCAGTGTTGAATGATGAATCAGTTTTGAATGATGATTAGTGAATCAGTCTTCTGAAATTATTGAAAGAATCTAAATGAACCAAATCTCTAAAATGAAACAGACTTCCCAAATTGATTTCACTAACCGTTATGTATTGTACAAAACGGAACTTATTATAACTTAAAATATGACTATACCACTATTATTGATTCACTAAATACTTATTTTTTTACAAAAAGGGACATGCAAATAGCCAAACTACGGGAAATATTTTTGAACGATGACTGAAACTAATCAGTAATCTCGTTCTCTTCGAACAAACCAAATCACTAAAATGAATCAGACCTCCAAAAATCAACTTTACTGACTGGTATCCATATAAAAACATCAGATATCTGATAAGACGGATATAAAGATCAGAGATTAAATATGGACACATAAAATGCCTACTGTCTGGAAACACTTAGACACTTTAAACTAAATCAAACAAATTTTTTTTTTTTTTTACTTATTCATTGAAACAGTATAAATAAAATGTGCTCAAATGAATCAAACATATCAAATTCACTTTTAAAAGCTAAACACATTTTCTCCAAAGGCCACAAACATTCTCGACACAAGTACCCAAACGCAGATGTGAACGCTTGGCAAACCAAATCGTTATCGGTATATCATTGAAGTACTTTAACACGCAATCTTGTGTTGTTGTGGCGGTAACCGACCTCAATACTCCAGGCGGCGAGAGAGTTAGATATCTGTGCTATTAAAACCAGAGGTCAAGCATTGAACTTACTTTAACAAACTTGCACGACAAGATTCTTAAATTGTTACGCGAATGTCCACTATAGCGCCCCTTGTGGCAACGCTGAGAATGCAAAGTGTCTGCGTTCATGTACTTGGTAGAGTATGTTTCAGGCCGTAAGTGAATGTACATCAACAACACACCTGTAAACCAAGACACTGAAAATATACGGTACAGTGTGGAATGAGATGAGCTTTGTGCTGTTCGGTTAAAGCTTTTGATGATTAATGCATGCTCTGCTCTCAGCAGGACAACCGAAAAACAACGCCGCTTTTTCCACACTATCGAGCCTAAGCACACAACCCATAAAACACTGTTTACACTGAAAGACAAATGGCAGATGAGAGCGAGGTAGATGGGGAGAGAGGGAGGACGTTGTGTGGCTAGGGCAGCTAGGTAGTCTTGAAGGTCACAGCTGTGTTTTGCAGCTCTTTTGTTGGACTATATTTAGCGCAGACCATCTGATCTGGAGTAATGGAGGAGAGAGAGAGAGAGAGAGAGAGAGAGAGAGAGAAAGAGACGACAAAGAGAAAAGGACTCCAGGTGCACCACCGCCATTGAGGCACTCCAAAAATCGGCACATGGCCAAAGATGACGGGTCCTGCCCGTGACCTTTATTGTCACGGTAAACAACAGCGG
Source organism: Rutilus rutilus (assembly GCF_951802725.1). Lineage (NCBI taxonomy): Eukaryota > Metazoa > Chordata > Actinopteri > Cypriniformes > Leuciscidae > Rutilus > Rutilus rutilus. The sequence goes on from NC_140233.1 coordinate 18,783,200, forward strand.
GGCGACATCCACGGATTGCAGAAACTCTCCATCTCTGCAGGGCCGGGCCGCCACACGTGGTCCTGTTTTATTCATGACAATGACGAATATCTTTCCCAGCAACGGTGTGGCGCAATAATAAGCCTTGGCTGATTGAGGATAAGTGCATGGCATAATGCACTATTACTTTAAAGTATTAAAGACTCCATTGTGCACTCGAGGCTCTTTACAGTTATAATAATCAATAAAATTAACTACAAGAGAAAAAATGCTTGCACTTGCATTGCATGTTGCGCTCTGTTTCGAAGAAATATGGCACTCTGATACGGGGATGTGATGAGTTCTAATTCTCAACAGGAAATTAGATGTGTAATTCAGTACGTCCTTAACGGGGACCTAAATTTTACATCGGACATTAAGTGCCGACCCAACACTTTTTTAATAGTACAAAAGTGAACAAAAATGTCCTTAAATTAAACACCAAAATGTCTAAACACTACTAGTTTTGAGAATGAGAGCATGCCCATGTTGGCATCTGGCTGATTTGGCTAGCGTCCCTCTAGTGCCCAACGACTTAAAGTATCGTAGAGTCCGGCTGAACGTTGTAGAGACTTTGACATCAACATACCATTAATAGATAATCCTATTTAGTTTGTGATGCACCAAACACTGGTTTAATTCTCTAAATCTTTCATTGAAAGAGAAAATGGAGAGAAGAACTTGGAAAGACATCTTAAAACACTTTCTTTCCTCTTTGTTACCAGGCTGGTCAAATCAACCAAGCAAGAGAAAAAAAAAAAAACAGTTGGATCTTGTTCGTACACAAGGTTCAAACCAATGTCTATGATACTTCTCAATGGCAGTTGTTCAGCAAATGCCATGTGACTAATCACTCTGAAACATCATGATTAGTCTGACTGGCTGATGGCAACACAAGGACGTCCACCAGACAGGCAAAACTAGAAATCCATTTTGATTTACATGTATGCGTCTTCTCTTATGTTCTCAGTGGGACAGGGAGTTCTGCTTCATGTTCTCAAACATCCCAGCTAAGAGTAGACGTTCTCAGAACACGTTTTGACACGGTTTTGCACAAAGGTCTTCCAGTAATGATAAAAGAACATTCTTTCAAAGTCACCTGGTCTTCCCATGATGTTTGCAAAACGACAAAATGGAATGTTTCCTTAAAGGAATAGCTCAAAATGAAAATGTTGTCATCATTTACTCTCCCTCAAGTTGTTTCAAAGCTGTATGAATTTCTTCTGCTGAACCCAAAGAAAGATATTTTGAAGAATGTCAGTAACCACAGTTGATAGATCCCACTGACTTCCATAGTAGGAAAAGTCAATAGGGTTCATCAACTGGTCTGATTACCGACATTCTTCAAAATATCTTTCTTTGGGTTCAGCAGAAGAAAGAAATGCATTGAGAGAGAGTAAATGGTGACAGAATTTTCATTTTTAAGTGAACTATTTCTTTAATATTCCAATCACTGACAAAAAAAAAAAACTTTTTTCAGAGGACTGATTACTGTTCAGAGAACATTCAGAATAATATTTTAATAACTTAAGGGGAATGTCATAAAACATTCATAGAACATATTTTATTAGTTGGTACCACCGACATGGTGCCTTGCCCATTCTGGCAGCTTTCCATGTTTCCAGCCGCGCAAAAAAAAGGTGGTTCTCAGATAAAACAAAAATTGACTCCTCACCGGTTCCATCCATTAAACCTGAAGGAATTCAGTGATGTTCTTATCAGAAAAGGTTTACAGAGCAACAACTAAGCTTTCAGCACGCTGCCTCTGTCTTCACCGATTCCAAATGTTTGTGTCTACGCACATGGTGCAGGTGGTGCTTCAATCCTATTGGACGACTTTCAAGGATGGTTGGCAGAGCAGATGTGCCTGTAATACCAAGAACTCTCTAAGGCAGAGAACTACTACTACAAATGATGTTAAAAGAAGCATGTTTTCGCCAACACTGCGAAACTGACAGCAGCAGCCCTTTGGAGCATGTGTGTATTGTACGTTATCGACAGACACCCCTATACTTGTCTTTGCTCAGCAGGAAAGGGGTAACAGCTGAGACCAGTTCTGTGAAATTGAATAAATGAGAATGAATGGAGGGATACGTTTGACGTCAGAGACGCATGCTGGGATTAGGCACACAAACCAATGAATTCCCTGTACACAAGTTGGTTTGTTGGGCTTCATTCCCTTAGCCAGGGTTGTGACGTTGGAATGATAAAATGAACATGTCAAGTAGTTCGCATACATTTTCAGCATACCACACACACACACACACACACACACACACACGTTGGGTTACATCACTTTGTGAAGCGCCCCCCGTCACATGCTTTAGTGCAAAGCTCACAAAAGCGTTAGTTTGGTTAGCTATGTTCGGGACGCTTGCGTTAACCGGACCCATAAACTTACACTGGCCGGGTTCTCTGAGTCGTCGGCCCTGCGGCCCTGATTCAAAACAAGAATCAGAAGAAACTTCATGAACACCGACAAACCTGAAGGTCTGTAAACATGTGTGTGGTCAATTCTGGCTTGTGTGAAGTGTGTAATTTCTTCTTCTAAAACAAAAGCCAGCCAACCAGTTGGAGCCTTCTCAAAAACACAAACAGAGCATACTTACATAGTGCTAGAGAGTTTCCTCTCTTCCTAAGTCAACCTACAAATGACCTACTGATGCTTTCAAGTATTTGAAAGCATTTTACCATAAAAAAAAATAACACACTCCACCTTTAAATGTAAGGTTTCATTTAGGAGGATGGCACATTTGCAGGGAGATGAAATTCCTCTCATCCTCTACCGCTGTCACACCCTGGTTTATCTATCTAGGACACATCCAATTTACAGGAGCGTTTTGTCAAGAGCTGCGGTACCGTCTGACAGAACCTTTTCTCATATGCCTGTTCTCATATCAGCGGTGAGCAGGCCTGAAACTTCAGCTCTTAAAGTTCAATCTGTTGAGTCTTATAAAAACAGGAAGACTTTAATATTGAGCGGGGAGAGAACCGAAAAAGACTATTTGGAGATGATTTGGCTCCAAAGCGTGGTACATTTCCGGCAGGTGAATGATTCATTTGATTTCATTTGAACTGATTTCATTTGTACCAACATCTTGTGTGAAAAGTAATAGAAACAGAAAAGGTTTCGGACCTGCCATTGCTGATCTGCGGTGGAGAGTGTCTGGAGTGGTCCGAGGGCTCAGAGCGGCGGTCCGGGGATCGAGACCGGCTGCTTCTCTTCCGCTCGTGGGATCGGTTGGAATGATCGGAGGCCACGGAGTGGATGTCTGAAATATCTAACACAAAGATCACATGATTTCACACCATTACAGGTGTTTGTTCCAGTATACTAAGTCAATCTAAAGTATTGCTATTGGGATAATCTATTTTTCCCTAAAACAAATCCTAATGGAATCAAATAAGACTCAGCTAAGAAAAACATTAAAAACATCTAAAATAATTTTCTAAATCAGTTTTTTGTTTTGCCTTGTCTTGGTAAAAAAGAAGTCTAAACAATATACAATTAATTTACCTAATAATTCCTGGTAGTTTTATGTGCTTTTGTCATTTTTATCATTTATAATTTATATTTATAATTTATAGCTTTATTCTTAATTCTAACAGTTTAAGTTTTAGTTAACAGCAACAACAACTGCTTAAAACAAGAAAAACAATTACATATTTGAAAAATTTACTAAAAATGTAAAATACATTTAAAATAAAAACTGAAAGTACAAAACTAAATAACTCAATTTTAATAAATACTATAATGGTATATAAATAATACTAAAATAAGCATTAAAAAACTGTTTAAGTATAAATAGTTTTATCTAACAACATTTTGTGAGGTTTATGCTTAAAACCGCAACAATATAAAAGATATATTCACTAAAACAATAATGTCACGCAATTATCTTGCTTTGTTAAGATGTTTTTACTGTAAAACAAAATGTACTGTTAACAAAATTTCAATAAACTGATATTCTAAAGAATAAATAAAACATGCATTTATTTAGTAGGATCTCTTTGTGAATTAAAGTTACAGCTTTCTAAATATACATAAGCAGGTAGAATTGAAAAGAATAAATCAAATCCACTTTGACTGGTGTGTGTGTGTGTGTGCTGTACAGACACTCTCTCACCATCTCTGTCAGAGGCATTCGCCGAAGGTATGCTGTCATCCATGTCGGGGATATTGAGCAGGGTCGCCCTCTCGTCTCTCTGCACCACCATCTTCAGCTTGCCCTTTGACCTCTCGATCAGTTTCTTAGCATCGATCAGGGACAGATTCTCAGTCACAGTGCCATTAATCTAGTTCCAGAGTAAATGATAATAAAAAAAGATGAGAACGCTGTCATTTATCTCCATTAGCAAATGTCTGCATTCTCTCATAATTCCTCACATCACTAAATGCATCACTTCAGTCACGCTCGTCACTTAATACACTCCCTTCTCTCTCTCCATCTGTTTCCCCTCTCCTACAGGTGGTCATTTATCTTACCTTGAGCACCACGTCTCCCTCCTGTATGTTTCCGTCTCGAGCTGCCAGACTCTCGGGGGAAATGTCCTTTACGAAGATGTGGCTGGCCAGGCGAAGCCCGTATTCTGCTTACAGAGTAAACCGCAGAAACACATACAGCATGTTAGCATATGTTAGCTATAAAGTTGCTTTTTTTCCTGATGGAAACCTGCACACACAACCCTTTTTCCTGTAAAAAATGACTAACTTTGTTTTTCATCCTTTAAGGCCAGGCAACCACTGCCGGCTGGTTCCATCAGTAGTGGGCGGGAATCTAAAAAGAGAAAACTAAAAAATGACTAGCCGTTGGCAATTTTATTGCCACGGTGTGCGTAGAGGGTTGACATAGCAAAAATGTCATTGGGACTAAACATTAAACTTCAAATATGTTCTGACTGGATGAGATTATGTTGTTTTGTGTAGCATTTTCAATTGAATGGGGACAGACCACCTGGAAACTTCTTGTGCTATGTAAGGGCAAAAGTGATTGGACGACACCGGTTGGCAGGCTCGAAGCGGCCATGTTCACCTTCATTTTTGCGGGACTTGATGAGGGTGACCTTGGCTGGGCGAGGGGGGAGGTTGGAGGACACAGAGTGGCGGTCCGAGCGTGGGGACAGACTCCTCTCTCTGGAGCCGCTGCGCTCTCTGTCCCGGTCCCTCCTCCCGCCCAGCCGTTCGCCCCTGCCGCTCCTCCGGCCCGTGGCTCCGCCCCCGCTGTAGGCGCTCCGGCCGCTCCGTGCCTCATAAATCTCCTCTTCGTAACTGTCATCGTCCTCGTCGTGCTCCGACATGGTCTCGCGATCACCCGTGCGCCCCATAGGGATCTGCACCTTCCTCTTTCTCCTGATGGTCTGGACAGATTTTTGGCCACATTTTTTTTTTTTATCTCTAAAACATTCTCTTACGGATTTTAGTGCAAAATAAATTAATAAAAGTGGGTCCAAAAGTGTGAGGCTACTTTAACAAACATACTTCAAATACTAGATTACCTTTAATTTAGCATTCTGAGAGGATTACAAATGTTTTCAATACAAATTATATAAATAAAAGTCTGACAATTTATAGAATTCGAGTAAGAAGTAGAAAATACATACACATATAAATTTTTCATATACATATATATATATATATATATAGAGAGAGAGAGAGAGAGGGAGAGAGAGAAGAAAAAAAAGTGGGAAACATACTATTTTTGCATTCTTCCCACTTTTCCGAAGTTGCTGCACTGCATATGCATGATCCACGTTATCCATGGAGACGGCGTTGACCATCACCACTCTGTCATTCTCCCTGCCGGGGGCAAAAAGTGCAGAAAGAAGTAAGCAAAAGTGCCACTCCAACTGATCTCAGTGCAAAGCTTGATCAGCAGTCCTGTGCGCTCATGCGTTTACACGCTAAAAACTCCATGAGGGTGAAGAGCAGATTTTTATTTTATATATACATAAAATCAACTGATTACTTTGAGTTATCAGAGCATTCTGGAAAAGAAAATCTTTCACTATGGTCTATAAAATGTATACATTTAAAATATATCTGATAATACACAACATGTCCAACTGTAATTGCACTTTTCTAATTTAATACACGTTTTCAATACAATTTATATAATTTGAGTAATAATATAAAATAAAAATAATATATTATCTATTAAATATTAATTTCTTTCGGTAGCATTCCAAACATTATTAATATCATCTGATATTTCTGGAAATAATGCATAACGTGTTTAGGAGTAATTCATAAAACATACAGCAGTGGCCAAAAGTGATTTCCGGTGGGGATATTTGTTTTTAATGACCCTACAAGTTCGACTAAACCATCAAAATATAAGGGAAGTATTTTATATTTTTTAAATATGAGGGAAGAAAAAAAACAATAAACTAGAAGGTATTTATCAAAATTCTTTGAGAAAAATAAAAAAGGAAAACTAAAGCAGATTTATTTTACAATGCAAAAAAAAAAAAGCATAGAAAAACAAAAAGCTGACAGGAAAAAGCTAAATCATCAGTTATTATTAAGTTTAGTTGGTTCTCTCTTATTTTTGCATGTACATAATTTCTTTGTATGACAGCCTTGCCAAGAAATGATGTCCGCACAATTTGGCATGTGTCACTGCGTTATCACAACAAAAACAATTAATAATCTTAATAATAATCTTACAAAATCTTTAACAATTTTGAATAATATTTGATGAATATGTCCATTTTCCTAGGCCAGACATGACTTTTAGCCTCTACTGTATATTGTCTATTAAAAAAAAACGAAACGTTTAAAAGGTCACATTGATATTTCATTCAATCTTATCAAATTCACCAAATTCAAATCAAATCAAATCCAGGAATTAAAGTGGACCTGAACTGGCATTCTCAACACAGAAGGGAAGAGATGAGTCTTACTGCAGCAAGCCCTCGGCTGGGCCTCCCTTCAGCACATCAGATATGACGATGGACGTCTCCCCGCTCTGAAAGTGAGGGTTATCCCTTCCGCCCGAGATAGCGATCCCGAAGCCGAACCCTGGTGCCTGTGAGACACACATCTACATGTTACACAACAGGTGAGAGGGACACCGAAACAATTCACACCACGGTGGAAGAGCTGGAGAGGGACGGAATAGGACAGAGAGAATGAAAAGATAAGATCGGAGGCATGGAAAGGAAGATAAATGAGGGGATGTGATGGTCAGAGAGATACAGAGAAAGGGCAGAGAAGGGCGGAGAGATAGACCGTGTCACGGAAATAAAGAGGAGAGAAACAATACGACTACGCCATGTTGGACCTGAATTCCACAAAAGTTCCTAAATTGTCGACTTGAGCGGTTTTAGCTGTAACAGAGAGTAACAAAGTTACGTGTTGCTTTTTAAATCGACAACTTTAACGCACACAAGTGATATAAACTAGCAACATGTTTATAGCTAGCTAGCATGACTGCAATGTGTTGACCAAGCATGAGCATCTACATACCTTCATAGAAGCTTTCGGCCTTATGTAGTGCATGTGACACCAAGTGTTCACTGAAGTAACGTAACAAAACCACGACACAAACGTAACTTATGCTGCCTTCAAGTGTTATCAGAAATGTCCTATTTCCCACTTCTGAAGCCGTGGGTATGAGCTCATTGAGGCGGTCAAAAAGGCTGAAAAACTACATTCAAATTAAATATGACTAATATTCAAATTATAAGAGGGCGCAATGAGCAAAATATTAATGCACCGCATTAAACTGTTTATTCAAAGCAATGAAATAACATGACTGTCTGTTCAAAAAAAAGTGCATAATGTTTAAACTAACGTTTTCATAAACAATTATTAACAAAACAGCATCATGTATTTATGCAGAGTTAAATATCATCATGGCATCTTGTTCGCCACTGCTAAAATTCGAATAAACCGTTTTTGCATTTGAATTTGGACTTTAAATTTGACGGATATTCGAAGTTCAAATGTTCACTTGCCAGCCCTAGAGCTCGTCGCACTGAAGTGCTTTGTTGCTGTAGAGAACAGAAATGACTAAATGTTTTGAAGACTTGAGAGGGCGTTCATGTCCAATTTCCGACAAAGAAACTTGTATTTACGATAATTCCGATAGCATGTGACGTGACTTTTCTTAAAATGTATTTTGCACTTCTATTAGTGAGTAACCCAATAAAGTAAAATTATTTAATATAACCAAAAAAAAAAGTTTGCTTGGTTTTCCCATAAAACAAAACCCCCAAAACAACAACAAAAAATGTTTATATTAGGGCTGTCAAAAGTTTAATCGCGATTAATCGCATCCAAAATAAAAGTTTGTGTTTACATAATATATGTGTGTGTACTGTGTATAATTATTTTGTATATATCAATACACACACATGCTTGTATATATTTAAGAAAAATGTGTAATTTATATATAAAAAATTATATTTATATATAATATAAATTATATATAAATATATACAGTATATGTATGCAAATATTTCTTAAATATATACATGCATGTGTGTGTATTGATATATACAAAATTATACACAGTACACACACATATATTATGTAAACACAAACTTTTATTTTGGATGCGATTAATCTTTTGACAGCCCTAATATATATATATATATATATATATATATATCTAGTATAAAAAAAAGAGAGGAAGTCTGGGCAGAACAATAGATTATAGATTACATTATAGTTACAACCATGACCAGGCTAGTCAGAGGTTTGATTTCATCTTTAAAACAAGTAAAAAATAAAATAATAATAATAATAATAATAATAATCTGCCAGTTGAATGTAATAGAACATCTTGAAATATAAATATATTTTTTAACAACAAGTAAAACAAAACACAAATGCGATTCTACCAATATTTCGAAGGGTTTTTAATTGCATTATGCAGATCACACAAACAACATGATTTGATAAGTAGCCTATCCATACTTGGATTCGAGACACAAATCAAAAAAGAGAAATAGGTTCTCACCCTGTGTAGAGTTACAGTGTGCTGTTCCCATATTACAGTCTCCTCCATTGCTGCGCTCTGTATTGAGAGAAACAAAAAAAAAAACGAAACAGAAAGAAAAAGATGAATAGAGAAACACACAAATCGTTAGATTAACATCAACAACTTTAATTGGTTACATTCCCACACGGCCTCAAGGATGCAGATGCATTCATTAAAATCAAGCGGGTTACACACACATTCGGAAATGTCTTTGAAAGCGTTTCAGCGCTCCACATCCGTAAATACCTTTAGAAATCCTCCAAAGACTCTAAATGATCTTCCTACACGTTATGTAGCAGACTTGGAAATTATGTCACACAACAGACACGGAAACAACAAAGGTAGTGAAACCCTAACGCTAGGCTTGAGGAGGAGAAAGGACTGCTGACACACAGCAAAGCCACCTGAGGTGCTCAAACATTGATTTATTCACGTATTTCTCCATGGCTTCTGCAATGCAGTCACCTCGAACAGCAGCTTCACACGGCTACTGCAACAGCGTCAGTGCTGCACAACTGTGATCCTATAGATCATCAGATCCAAAGCAAGTGCATACTTGGGAAAAACAGACTCACATTTAGAGAATGATTTCATGTAGTCGGATGTGGTGATAACGTACTGCAAAATAAACACCAACAGGGTGATGCGGAGGGTTTAGATGTGAGCGTCGGGGTTTAAACTGTGAGCGAGAAGGATCGTGGGTTGTAGCTCTAGAAATGTTCCACGAGGGCGACTGTGCCTCCCACTCAATCACATCCGTGGCAAGACCTCAAGTGAGGAAATCCATGAAGGATGAGGAATGTCAGCAGTGTCAGGACCAGAGCCAGCACCTGACAGGATATCCACCCCACACACACACACACACGCACACGCACACACACACACACACACGCACACACACACACATCATAGCAATTCTTCACTCTCTCCTCAAACGTGTTTGACAGATTCCCTCTTTAGTGAAACGAAGAAGCTTGTTCCTCACATTAATTTAACACGACCATGTACAAGATACCTGAACAAATGCTAAAACTTTAAACTAAGGGTACTTTTACACGACAACGATATGCGAGACAAGAGTTTTCCGCGTACAGGCGACACCATTGTCAAAACGATCCTCATTTACACGGATCCACCTAAAAAACTAAAAACGCTGTATTCTGCTGCCAGACCATTAGATGGCGATGAAACACTTTAGACTGAACATGTAATACGCATGTGTGTGTGACGTCATCGTCTACAGAGATTTGCATTTTTGTTGTTTACACGAAAAACCGTTTTCAAAAGTTTGCGTTTTCAGGCTCCCAAAAAGTCTTGAAAGCGGTGTCGTGTAAACAGCCCCTAAAATCACAGAGATGTGAATTTTTTACTCTACGTAAGACAAAAACATTGAGTGTTTGCATTGGAGCTACACAAGCTGGAAAATAAGCAACGTTTTTCATCCTTCTCAAAAACATTTAATATATATTTCGATGTTAACTCTTTTCCTGCTATTGACGTAATTTTCCATCTTTCCACTGTTATACGGTAGGGGGGCGCTATTACGCATCTTCTGAAAGAGTGCTGAATCTACGGATCAAAACACAGGCAAAAAAAGAAGAAAAAAAAAAGAGCAGAAACAAGCGATAAAAGCATTAATTTGTATTATTATTAAAATTGCCTAACATAAAATAAGTTACTTTAGTAGTATTTATATTCTATTATAGCACTTTTTAGTATACTGATAATATACTGGTAATATTAGCTAGTTTTAGAAATTGTGTTTGTCAATTTTTATTTGTTTTTGTTTTTTTTACATTTCTATTTAGCTTTAATTTATTTTTATTTCAGTTTTAGTAATTTTAGTACTTATTTCAGGCAACATTTCAATTAGTTTTCATCTAATACTTATATTTTATTTTAGCTTTAGTTCAGTAACCAAAAACGATTTTGTAAATATACAGTAGTATATCATATATACAGTAATATATACAGCAATATTTAAAATATACTTTTCTTGTGATCAATAAGTTGCCATGAAAGTCTGACACATCAGATAGGAGACAAAAAACATGTACCATAAAAACCAAAACAAGTTTCACATATTTTGCCTAAAGGTTAATTAGACCGTTTGATTAATAAAAAAAAACATCTGACTATAATTCAGGCTTTTCAGGGTTAAAATGATCTAAAATTCCAACAGGAATCTTCTACACGCAACAGGAAGCGCGTGTTTTGCAAATCCGTATAGTATGTTTCAGATGCTGAAATAGAGAAGATTTCTGTAACAAATGGAAACCGTGATGAAAGGGCTGATAGCCTTATGTGTGAAGCACAAGCGATTGCCTCCTGACCTCACGGTGATAAAGGAAGGATGAATGACGTCCCCGTGTCACATCTTCACGAGCTGAGAGATCAAGTCTGAGTCCATCCGTCCAATTCCTTTGACCTCGCAGATAATAACTCAGGTCTCGTTCGCTTCACGGCTCTGACTTCCCGTAACGTTGGGCCCGTCTCAAACCGCACACTACATCTTGTTAGCGTGCAGATAGTTAAATAGATCTACTACAATCTGACAGCAAGAGTTATGGTTATCGGTCTCTTGCCAAGGCTAAGAAACGCCTGCGGTCTGATCCCTGTAATCTCAACTGCGTGTTGTAAAGAGCCTGTGAATTGTGAAGAACGAGCAGTTGTGGTTCGACTAGCATGCTAATCTGACCAAATGAAGTCTGTCGATGAGAGAGACTCATTAGCTCAAACTTTGCTGTCTTTTCGTGGTGTACTTTGCGGTTTTTCCATTCACTGTCCTAGATTAAACTGGTTAAAAAATGATAATCATTATTGTGCTAAAAAATTATTCATGTGAGCATAGTTGCCAGGTTAGGAAGATTAAGTAAAACACCAAGCTGAACATGTATCCATTTAAGAGAAAAGTTCTGATTGGGGGATTTAAACTCTTGACATCTGGCAACCGAAAGCATGAAAGCTTGTGGAGGCTTGTTTCCAAGATGACGCAAATGTCAAACGAAAATTAAACTTAACCAGCTGGCAAATATCGGAGACGATTATGCTTCATTAATCGAGAAAAGCAAAAATCGTGATCACAATTAAAGACGACCTATAATGCTTTTGTTCAACTTTCTTTAGGTGTGCAATGTTGTTGTTTGAGCATGAAAAAAATGTCTGCAAAGTTGCAAAGCTCAAAGTCATTCCAAAGGGAAGCACTGTTTCTGAACTCGTTCCCAGGATTCCCACCTAAGGAATATGCAGAAAAAAAAGGTAAGGCCCGGTTGAGTTGAGTAGTTGAGTAGGTAGTGTGTTAAAACTTGAGGTTATGGTAAGGGACGTGAATTCTGAAACACACTCGAATTTGTTGACCAATCACAACACACTGGTTCAGCCAACCAATCAGAGCACAGTGTGCTTTTCAGAAGGAGGGGCAACAATATAAAGTGTTTTTTGAACGTTCAAGCATGAAAACCTTTTCTAGTAGACCCCAAAAACAAAATCAAGACTTCGTAAAGGGGCAAAATGTGGCCTCTTTAAAGTACGATTTATTCTGCCAATCAGCAATAGTATTCCCTCAGCCAACATCAGCCAAACAACCTCCGTTTGACGATTACAGCGTAATGAAACATGACTGACGGACTATGAATTCAAATAAAACCAAGAGTAGATGCCGAGAAAGAAATAAGAGGGAGGGAGGGAGGGAGGGAGGAGAGCGAATACAAGGGCAGTGCGTTGCGGGAAATGTGCTGACCTAGGGGACAATTACTGCAAGCTCAACCCTTCACCTGTGCCCTGCATGGCAATGAGGAGATGCTCGGATCGATCCGGTGCCATTAACATATCCTGCATCTCTGCGAGGCTTGTTAAAGCCACAGCTAATCCCAGTGGGATAGTCGTGCCGGCCTTTCCATGGCGTATTGTACGAAAATGTAAGCTAGACAAGGCTATGCAAAAAAAAAAAAGAAAAAAAAAAAAGGGCACCAATTGACCTTAGTTGGGATAGATTCAATGTTACTTTTTGTGATGCAAGTAAAAATGAGGCGATTCAACGCAAATTTAACAGCAGTCTCCAACTTTGGAGATGTATTTGAAGCTGCAACTTTGCTAAGAAGGTTTTAGCATGGCACAATAAATACTCGTAACTTACGTTGGTTTGCTCCGTCCAACTGTTTTTGCATACTTGATCCATGAAACTGGATGGTCAGTTAGTCAAGTTTGATATCACTTTTGCAATCTCTAGAAGTTGGTACTGTTGTATTTCTTGTTGATCAATGAAAACTGGATGGTCAGTTAGTCATCTGAATGATGAAGTCAAACCAGACTAATGCTCCAAAATGATTCAAGTTTACCTTTTCTTAATAACTATTAGTTTTATTGGCTATTGCCTTCAATTACAGAGTAGTTGAGGAAAGATGACTGCAAGAAAACACATATCAGGACATGATGCAAGCTGAAATCGAACCCGTGTCCTTGTGAGGACAGCAGCTCTTCTCTATTCGTCATTCCCACTGCCCACTGGGAATCACTCAGCCAACTCAGATTTAGTCAGTGACTCCAAATCATTGCGTTCATTCCCTCCGCAGCTAACAAGCTCATTACACATCACGTGGAAGGAAGTGGATTAGAAATTCCATCTGCCTCTTGTACAATCTAGTCCTCTCTTCCTTGTTGAATGTTAAAAAGGAAATGCATGAGAAGTGGTGAAAACCTTCAGTGCGTCCAACAAAGATGGCCAATTCCTAGTGTTCTGTAACTAATGCTACTTGCTTTGAACGAGCAGCACACGTCTGATCTGACAGATTAGCCGTCCGGGGCATTAGACATTCACTCTCTGGAACAACAGGCTGAATCATAGAAATCTTCCCAACAAGAAACCAGAGAGCACAGGAAGACCGTAATCCAGCAAGTAAAAGCCTCAAGAGCTGCTGTAATACCGCAAGAGAACGTCCTTGAAAGATGATTCACATGCACTGTTTATTTGTCTTCTTGGAGATTTAAAGATTTCTTGTCTTTAAAGAGATAGTTCACCCAACATTTACTCAAGTTGTTCTGTGCAACACAAAAGAAAGTATTTTAGAAAAAAATGCATAAGGGGGGTTTTCTGTCCATGCAATGAAAGGGTGATCTATATCTCTTCAAGGCGTAAGAATTGCAGTCCTGGTATTAATAAAAAAAAATCACTTTTAATAACCTCCTAAAACAGCTTGTTGGCAACTTGGCCAAATCTGGCAATATCGCATATATTCTTCATGGAGAATGCAATTCCAGAAGGCAGCTCAGTGAAAAAAATAAAATAAAATACGAGATGCTTTAAAGTTTATGCTTATTAATTGAGCATTAACTTAGAATCATGCTAATGTCCCACTCTACTGAAATAAAAGGAACACTCCAGGTATGAACATCACATTTTTTATTTTAATAATGCTACCTCCAAAAATACCTCGTTTCGGACAAATTTTAAAGCAACACTTTCGTTGCAGTCAATCAATCTTAGAATGCATTGCAATGAGTTCAGTGGGGGAAAAAAATACAGAATATTTTTTCATGCTAACTGGGCATTTAGCTTAGCATCATGCTAATATCACTCAAATCAACTTAATCAATTGCGAGACACGTCTCAATTGACGTTGCAGCACTCCAAATCGGTCGCTTGTAAGGTTCTGCGGCGGTTAGGATGACACCTTAGAAGGTAGCTAACTATGTGGGCAGTAGACAGTTAGGCAGCTCACTAGGCTTTGGAACAGAGCTTTGGATTTATCCTGTTAAACACAACATTACTCATACTTCAGTTTCTCTTGACAGGCTAGGCAAGCTGCCAGCCGGCTCCAGAGTTGGAAGGTACGGAAGGAAACGTACCTAGGAATTACAAAGCACCAAGAGCGGGTGCAAACACTTTGTTGTCTTAACCTAGTCAGCTTAAAAAAAATATATATATATGCTGCAAAGAAAATTCTAAGGAATATATGTATACATTAGACATGTGCCGGTTTTCGGTAATAAGATATATCACGAAAATGAACATGCATGATATTGTTATCGTGGGCACATATTTTTGTATTCGCTAATCGTAATGGTGTTCATCACAGCACCAAATACAGTAAGACTTAAAGATTTAAGGAGATTCATTTTCAAAAAAAAAATTTTTTTTTTTTTTTTTTTTTTATCTGGACTACAACATGCCCTTGATATTAATTGAATATGTTCTGATTCTTTATTGTTCAGTGACACTTTACAATAAGGCTCCATTATTTAACATTAGTTAAAATAAACTGACAATGAAAAGTACTTCTAAAGCATAATTCAGGGTTCGTACACATTTTTACCATTAAATTTCCATGACTTTTCCATGACTTTTCCATGACTTAAAGGTAAATATTCATGACATAATGTTCCATAAAACGTCTGTGTATACATGTAAAATAAGAATAAAAATTTGGATTGTGACATTCCCAAAAAATTCACGGGCGGGGATGCGGTTGGATAATGAACTCCTTGCGGGCGGGTAACGTTAGTAGCGGATGAAAAATGTGCTTGAAGAGCTCTTTTCCAAAACGCGATAAACGGCATTAAACAATTTTTAAAAAACGAGATTTTCCCTATTCACTGCTCCATCAACGTTTCATGCCAAATCGTTACATTTCCTTGTTTAAAATGTAGGCCACTGCAAGATGCAGTTTCTTTCCAAACCGCTAAGCGCCGACCCTATTTTTAGCCTAAACGGATAAATCCTCTCGACTAATTAGAATTCGGTGAACGTTCTATCTTAACAGATCATTACAAGTCCTCAAAATGAGTCAAACTAATCTTATATTCTCTCTCTCTCTCAATTTTAATTGTTTATTAATAAACAATGTTTATTAATAAACAAGTGTTTTCTGTGTCGACTGCAAAGACGAAGTTGACTGACTCGCGATCTTCTTAGTAGTAAGCACGCCGGAGAGAAATGCACATTTCATACGGATTAGGCTACATCGTTTTATTTTGTTTTGAATGGTTCAGTTCAAAAGTAGAGGTTTCTGTAGACAATATATATAGGCCTATATAGATATAAAACCTTCAGTTTTGTTTAGGTCTGTGAGGCGAGTAGGCTACCTTTTACGCTGAGTTTCAGTTCATGGATGATAGCTCCAGTTCACTCCGGCGCATCTGTGTCGTGATTATCTATTTTCTGCTATTTACTTTTTATTTATTAAGCAATTGGTTAATGAAACATATTTTAAAATCAAGATACAATTAATACAAAACGAAATTCGTTTAGAAAGGCTTTGTGCTTTCTGTTTGAGGTCTCTGTGTAAGTTTTAAAGTCTTTTAGTGCCGCTTTCAGAGCACTCATTACCGTAATGGAGAACGGTCACGTAACATTGTTTTTTCCTCATAAATGCGAACACGGAAAATAAAAGACAGAAGACATTTTTTTATAGAAAAAATCATCCATATTATTTTGTATATATTTTAAATGTTTAACAAAGAGGCAAAAAGTCATAAACAAAAATCTGAAAATATTTTTTCTTTTTCGCGCAGCATTTGGTGTAGCCTACAGTTCAAATTCAAATGTTGGTGTTCAACTTCGCGTTTTAAAAATAGCCTACTTACAACAACCCTTCATTTTTCGTTTTTCATTTGGGGGTTAAAGGAAAAACGAGTGGACACAAAAGAACACGGACCATTTGGACAGAAAGAAACCATGACAGCCAGGGTTCTTTATTAAATTTATAAAATAAACAATAATTACAGGGATAGCCTACTCTCAAAGAAATGCCACAATCAAGGGAGAAACATGAAGAAACTTAGCCTATATATGTGCCATTCGCATAAAAGTGTATTTTTCCCTGACATTAATGCTTGGATAAGACACGTCTCCTTCCATTAATAATAATAATTTGAAGGGCGGTGGCTGAGATATAAACCTACTCACGTCCTCCGTTGCCATGATTTTTGGAATGACTGATCGCGAGAGGAAAAAAAAGTTTTAGTCGCTTAACATCGGTTAATGGAAACGCCGTCATTTTGCAATAGTTATTTATCGATATTTAGAAGAAAAAAAAAAGTTTTGCTCAAATCTGTAATGGAAAGGCGCATACAGACGGTAGCTATAGCTAATATGAAAACGCAAAGCAGCTTATTTTCATTTGAAGCACTGAGCTGAGGACAGCGACACAAGAGCCACACAGGTATGGCTATACTTAGTCGCTGTCCTCAGTGCCGCAGAAAAGCGCTGAAACGGACATGAAGGGGAACCCATTTCTTTTGGCCCGTCTAGTTTTCTGGAGGCCCCACCTACAATCAAAATCTGCCGCAAGTGTCACGTGATTCGACTGATCACCCTAACGAAAAAAGTATTGCAATTTGTTTCACCAATATTATTAATTAAACAAATTCAAGTACACGGATATTTTGAAACACAAATTTCCATGACTTTTCCAAAACTTTCTGAGTTTATTCATTTTCCAAAACTTTTCCAGGCCTGGAAATTGCCATTTTAAAATTCCATGACTTTTCCAGGTTTTTCATGACAGTACGAACCCTGATAATTAATTTAATTTCAACATTTAATAACACTATTAAAAAAAGTTAACTTATTTAATGGATCTGAGCTAACATTAACTAACAGTTGTATTTATTAACTAGCCTAACTTTAACAAAGAATAATAACTTCTGTAAGAAATGTATATTAAGAAACACTATTTTTATGCATTAACATTATTTTTAATGTGTTAATGCATTAACTAACGTTAACTAATGAGACCTTATTATAAGTGTTTTTAATCTGTTCGAAACATTTGTTTACTTTATACATTTTTGTGTATTGCTTTATTGCATTTAAAATGTCAAGTTCTTTTAGTTACAAGAAAAAGTTATTAAACCTGTTATAGTATGACAACACTTTTTTGCAACTTATTTCAATATCGTGACAGTACCGTGATAAAAGCTCCAGCAATTATCGCAACATGAAAATTTGATACCACCACATGCCTAGTATACATAAGGATTTCTTGCGCACACAAACAACATCAGCAACTAACAAGCAGAAATCCAACTTGAGGGGAAACAATATGGTACTTTGATACTTAAATACTCATAAAAAAAGTGCGCAAAACGCAGGGGAACTGAAGCTCGGCTGGGGAAAGGTTTGCACTCTGGAGAGCAAAAGAAGGGTTGGGAGGATTTATGCCCATCTTAAGGCTGATCGGCGGCGTAAAAACGCTGATGCAACAAACCCTGCACCATTTTGCCAGAATTTATGGGTGGTTTTCAACGGCCAGTTGAGAAGCTAACAAAGGGGCCACTTGATTCCTGTTGACAGTAAATCTTAGTTCACAGTTTCTTCTGAAGTTTTGTTGCGTTTACACGCAGTGAAAAGGCTCTTTAGAGAGCTCAACGGTCATCTTTAATGTGCTACAAAGGCAGAACATGACTGGGCAATAACGTTCCTGACTTTTACCAACGCGTTCAAAATTGACCCGAAGGCACAGAAAAGCTGCATGTTTATGACTTCTGCTGATTTTTGGTTCTCTAGCTGCTGAAATTCAAAAGAAACACACACACACACACACACACACACTCCCAAAAAAACTCTGATTCTGTGTGTTCAAGCTCCATGACTAAGTATGACAACGCTGCTTTTCGCTGGCAAAGGCGGCCTATTTTACTTAGGCTAACAGCAAAAAAGAAGGCAAAAACATTTTTTTTCCGATGAGGCAGCATTCTGAGATTGTTGTAAACGTAAAGATTTGTAGCACAGTAGCTATTTGCACTAATTGGTCTTGAGAGAAGCAAGGATGGAGCGATACGGTAAGAGAGAAAGGGAAGGTTCTCTCATTTTCTAATTGACTGGTGTGTCTCCCACCGATCATTTGTAAATCAATCTTCCATTAACTTCCAGGCAAAATTAATCGTGAAATAGAGATATGTGTGATGGAAAGTTAATAATTAATGATTTTCACATTTTCTACCCATCATGTTAACATTAAACTTCATTAAAATGAACTGCATGGCAAGTCTCCTGTACAGAGCAGTGAGTGGTAGCCAAAATGTTGGTTGCTAGGATGTTCTGAGTTCTGGGAAGTTGTTAGGTGGTTATTTACTGGCTCACCCCTAAGTCTCTATGATATAAAACATTTTTGTTTAAGCTTATTAAAGTGCTGTTAGCTTAGTCTTAACGGTCTGCTTAAATTATCGAATGTCGAGCCTACCATTTGGAACGGTGTTGTAGGTGGTTGCCAAGCCATTGCCACATGGTTGCTAAGTAGCGATGTGACGGTGAGGAAATTTTCCCACCGGTTAATTGACACATGACAACACCGGTAATACCGGTTATCACCAGTATTCACCAGGGGACGGAGGCATTGGAGTTTTTCCCTCTTTTGCACCTCGCTTTTAAATCGCTAATTCAAAGGCAAAAGTAAAATGCATAACGGTGCGGAGCAGAGCGAGCGTTTTCAATGAATTCCTATGGAAGTTGAGCACGAACACACACACACACACACACACACTCGCTCCGCACCAGTGGACATGCACCATTATGAATGCCCGTGCGCATTTTACTTTGTCTTTTGAATTAGTGACAATTCAGGGGCGGCAGTTGCTTGAATGGTGGGTTCATTATTATTCTTAATGAAAAACTCAACAAAACAGTACAATGACAAACTCGCTTAAATAGGCGCTTTTTCATTTCGTTTTGAAACCAAATCTTCAGCCATCAAGAGTCTTGTCAGTCAAAAGTGAGGAGAAATGGGCGAAGTTGAGGTGAAATCTGACTCCCGCTGCTGATTTGTGTTGCGACTCTTGTTTGCTGAATTAAGCAGATATATTCAGTTTTAATTGTAGTGTCTGTTCTCTAATTGAACTTAGGGATGGGTACGACACGGGATTTGGGAAATCGACTGTCGAGGCCCATGTGTCGACTTTTTGTCGAATTGTCGGCCTTTTTTTTTCTTTTCTTTTTAAAGAGCAGCAGCAATGCGGAGGGTGGAAAATATTCTACATCAGGGTCCGAAATGAACACCCGCCAAGCGCCAAATGCGGGTAGATTTTCTGTTTGGCGAGTAAATCTCAAAAGGCTATCCGCCACATTGGCGGGTGAATGTTCATAACAAAATATGAAATTTTAAGCGCGCACGCACGAGCAGAGAGAGAGAGCGAGTCCCGGCCGCGCGCGCGCTCACTCACCATTCAGAGCGGTCAAGCTTCCCCGTACTTTTTGACAAGCGTTCTTGACAGGGCGGCCAGAGCTTCTTTGCATCTCAAGTCGGCGGCGGTGTGTACGTACCTACAGTTAACGCTCTTTCTGTTGACGGCGCTGAGGAAAAAGCTCCCGCCACTGTAAGAAGCTGTCGCCGCCCATTTGTGTCCTCCTGCGCACCCATCAAAGCCGTGCAGAACGTCTTCAGCACTCGCGGATAGTGCATATTTCCGCTGCTGCTTCTGTTTACACACCATGGTCGTTCTTTTCTCGAGAAAAGGAGTTTTCTCATAGCGTTTGCAACGCAATACTCGTTCCCTTATCTCTCAGGGAACCGAGGTTAAAGTAACCGAGGAAATGTAATAAATTAAAAGCCAAAAAAAAATGTAAAAATGCAATTTGGAAATCCCACAAGCCCCGCCCCCTCAACATGTCGACACTCTATTTTTTTTGTCGAGTGGAGCATGTGTCGAATGTCGGTCGTTTTGTCGAGAAAAAGTCCCATCCCTAATTGAACTAAAGAATTTGTATTACTATAAAAAAAATCAATATGACAGTGGGGGCAGTGCCACGGTGGGCAAGTGATGTAACCGGCGTTGCGGCTGAACACCGGTAACACCGACTATCGCAGAAAGCCTATTGCTAAGGTGTTCTAAGTCAAATGCTAACATCAAATTCTATATTTAAATGAATTGCAATTCGAGTCCCATACGAAGTTACTGAGATCACAATTCAGCTTTAGTATGGTCTGGGTGCAATTAGCATGTGAAAGTTTCCACCAAGGGGACTGTCCTCGCAATTAGTGTAACACTGAATAAAGTAAAAACATGATACATCCAAACAGACTTCTCCTTTTAAAGTCCCACTCTGTTTCTCTCCATGCTACAAAATAACTTGCAAGTAGACAATGACCATAGCCGACATCACCTTCACTCCCTATTACTCTAAAAATAAAGCGCGCCACGAATTCCAGGATGCCCACAGGCTGCAATCAAACGGCCGATGTCAAACGTGTCATAAAAATATTCCTGTGTGATGGGAATCACTGTAACTATCGTCCTGATGCTGCTATATAAACGTATGAGAGCCCAGAGTGCTCCAGCTTCATTGTGACAGATTTCCTCAATCAAGAGATTCCCACGCTAGAGATAAAACTTCATTGCGTCAATTCTTCAACCTGCTCAAGTAGCGAATTGCTCGTCTGAGGAAAGTCATGACAGCAAGGTTATGAAACAAGTAGTTTGCTGAAGACACAGCTTTGAATGGATTTTGAGATGTTAAACGTTATACTTCTGCAACCAAACGGTTAACTAGCTTACCTAAAGTTTGGAGGACAAGTCCACAGCTTTTGTAAGTATATAAAGGTTTTGTTTGAAGTAGTAAACTGTTAGTCAAGTATAAATATCAGGGTTGAGCAAAACTCAATTTCAATTAATAAGCTGGAATTAGTGATAAGAGGAATTTCTGATGTGGACATCTAGTAAGGGAAAGTTCGAACCCTACATGGTGTTCAACTCCCGAGATCATGCGCTCCCCTGGTTGCTCTAAGGACACTATGAATGTACTAAGTGTAAGACATACTGTATAAATGGATCCACTGTTTGCTCACATTATTATGCTAAATACTGCGTTCCCAGATGGACCGGATGCACATTCACCTACGCCTTGGTCAATCATATCTTCATATTGCAGGAAGAATCCTGGCTTGACTGGCAGCCAATGCTCTATACTGTCAGAGGTCTGGGAGCATGGGCAGTTATGGACCCTCTCACAGATGGATCGGACAGCTGAACACAGCCGTAACGAGTGGCCAGGGCCAAACTATTCTGACAGGAAGCTACCCAAGTAATTTTTAATTAATGATGCAGGACCTGTTTTGAGGGGGTGGAAGGGGTTATCAATTCTAACAGAGCCGGAAAAAAGTCAGTTTTTGGAAAGTGCACAGATGGTGTGCGTATCTGTGGTTTACGTAACGACAACTGGATGGGGGCGATCTGACAGGGAGGATGATAAAACTTGGGTCTAGGATAATTGGCTTGCAAGCGGCATACAAACAATCCATGAAATTCTTGCGTAAGTTCACACTTGGCCTTTTAATAGTCAGAATCTAGAGCACTTTTATAGATAACGCCTAGACCTGAGATGCCCCATTAAAGTTGAAAAAGCTATCTGCATCATTAGGGTGGAAAAGTGACGGAGTTGTGCGAGTGATTTTCTGCTTACCACCAAGTCGCCTCTTTGTAATGCGTGACTGAGGCATTGCGAATAGTAGCCTAAGTGTCAAGCTCGTCTTAACTGCTAACAGTCATTACTATGCTAGTGTGAACTGAGAGGCAGGGATTCAGTGTCTTTTTAAATCTGGATATGCAGCACATTATCCCTCACCACAGGAGAGTGAAATCGAGAGAGCGAAACGGAGGGAGCAAGAGGGAGGAACTAAAAATAGCTCTCTCGTTGTTGCCGTTGGGTTCAGATGCAGGAAACTAGTGGGGCTGTGATGCGGACGACATGAAGATGACGTTCAGGGGAGCCCGTGGAGGTGGCGTGCTGATACGAGACACGCAGCTGAATTCATAGTGTCGACAAGTGCCATTTTTTATGAAGTTGTGTGTGTGTGTGTGTGTGTGTGTCCAGGTCTAAGATGATACTGAGCTAATCTACAAATGAATGCAGAGGTGACACACTGTAACCAAATTAGATACTATGTTGGACACTGAAAAAAGTTTGATTCACAAACTTGTGGAGACATTACATATTTTTCTCTCTGGACTACAAGAAGAAATCAGAGTTCATGACATAAGAAATGTAAGGATGCACAATACTTAGGAAGCATACGTATCAGCTGATATTAGAACTTGTTTTATTGTTATTGGTCAACCTTGTCTATGTATCTTCATTTCCAACATTTTTTTAAGGATTTTGCATTACTTTTCGGCATCATCTATGATAGCACTAACCAGGGATGGGTCTAGATTATTGGTTCTTGCAGAAACTCAAAGGTGTTTGTGCGACAAACAAGAAAAAGCCTCATTGGCTCTTGCAGAAACTCAAAGGTGTTTGTGTGAAACGGGAGAACAAAACTCATTGGTTCTTGCAGACACTCAAAGGTGTTGCAGAAACTTAAAGGTGTTTGTGCGACACTAGAACAAAACTCATTGGTTCTTGTGGGAAACTAACGAGAGATATATTATGGACAAGATGTAAAATAATTCTTGGGTAAAAAAAACATCAGTAGTTTGACAATGTTTTCTTTTTTCTTCTTTTTTTAAGGATGAACTGAAGCAGTTATGAAGAAAATGTGAAAAGTTCTTGTCTGCAAAGAATCATGTACTGCAACCAACAGGCAGATACATGGGGCAGAAAAATAAATGAAACAGGAAATGATATATAGAGGACCCCAGCAGACCCTCATGACTGTGTGTCAAGGTCAATAAGTCTCCTAAAATAGATGTGAGAAATGTAGAGATAGATAAGATAGTATTTTATGAAAAAAATTACACTGAAAACTATATTTAAAAACTTGTTAAAGTCAGAATTAGTGACTGGTAACATCCTTTACCACAATACTATAGAAAATTGTATAATCTGACAGGGGTTAAGTGTTAACAGAGCCAGACAGAGCAAGAGGCTGCATTGGACAGTGCAAGCAAATGCTCCCAGAGAACATTGCGTATGTTGACTGGAAGCCAAAAGAAGATGAGGAGGGTGGAAAAACATCCAAATGTCCCTCTTAAACACACACACACAGCACCTTTGGATCTGGCATCAGACTGCAACACGTAGGAGCTGATGACTGATGACTTCAGAAATGGAGAAAGATGTGTCTCAAAGTGCTGACGATGGCTAAAAGCCCCAATCCAGGAGCATGTGATCCCGCTATTCAAACGGAGGAGCAGGAAAGCTCACAGCAAGGGGAGGTGGTCCCCAGAGGACGGAGTGATATCCTGCACATACACACACCACAGCAGCGTCACCACCGCTGCAGATTTACAGCGCTAAAGGCACACCGATCACTGCAGCTAAACGAAAACTAATCGCTAACGTCAATTTGCGCAACTGTTGGAGCACTTGTTGTACTCCGCCAAAGTATTAAGAAACTAAGACGCACCACTGCCAAAGGTCTAATGTGCTCAGCATTTCAGACCCAAATCGGGTTTAACTTGAATGCAAGTTACTTGCTTATGATAGAAATCCACCGTTAGCACAAAAATAACAAAGAACCGGAATCAATGAGCGTAAACATTACTTACAGCAGTTAGATCACCTCAGAAGAACCAGAAACATAGCTTTCTTCAGTCATTTGTGTTCTCCAAAACCAGGGTCCCGCAGACCCGTGTGCATGCCGGCAAAGCTCCAGCCCTCATACTGATCCTGCCTGATCACACCAAGATCCCCGATTCAATCGGCACGAGGCGGGGGAGGGAGGAAGATAGTGCAGAGAGAGGGGGAAGGGAGGGAGAGAGAGGTACAAACAAAAAGAGAGAGTCCCGATGTAGCAGTGGCCAGTAGTGAACAGCAAGTTACTGTCCAATCACTTCGGAAAAGAGATGAGGCGCATCCACCGACCCGCATCGATTTGCTGAGCGGCTCAGGCGCTTTAAAAAAAGTACTCCAGCACTTCCAGTAAAGTTGCACCACTCCACTCGAATCGTCTTTTATTCTCGCCGAGCTCTTGCTTCACTTCACACCAAACGTGCGCTGCTGTAAATCCCCGTGGCTTGGCAACATTCAAGGGAGTAAGTGTGTGTACTGAGCTGCAGCAGTGCTTCGCTGTAGAACTGCTCTGCTCAGTAGGAGCACAGATCCATCTGCAGTAGAAAGTGCTGTATCGGTCTTAACCCTTTCAGTGCCACTGGCGGGACAATGCTCCAAAACTAGTACGCCACCAGCTATGAAGCCTGCAGGTAAATGCCAATCCAAATGCAATGCTGGACGTCTTCATTACACAATCGGTTCCTCTCACTGCTAAGGCGGATATACACTTTTGAGGTAGTTTTAAGAAACATGACATTAATTCGTAATTTGGCTATCCAATGAAAAGTGCATCACAATCAAAGTCAATCAAAACAATTGAATTTCACTGTGCGCAGAGCTACCTGGTGTGGATCGATGAGGTAGAGTGTGTCAATCTGGTGCCTATTTCACAAATTGAAGTATTTTCAAATCCCATTGACTTCCACTGTATTACAAAAAAAAAATTTGGATTAACTATCCCTTTAACAAATCAACAAGTGTAGCCTCAGTACAAAAACTGTTTTATATTATGTAGCCTAACAGTCAAGTTAAAAACACTTATGATTAGATTTACATTTGAACGCCCTTAGTGGCACCTAAGCTTCCTCCATTCAACTCGAAACCCACTGTGTAAATGCCAGACTCAATCCTCCCTAAAATGTTAGACATGCATGTGTAGCTCCTCCGACAGGTCGTCAGGCTGGAATGCACAGGCCAGAAGTAACGGCAGATTCCACGCACGTTTTCCTTTCCTCGCTCACTCACACTCTTTAGCACAGCTAAAACATGGGATTACTTTGCTATCAATAGAGGAAGCAGAAAAATTGTGCGCTGACCAGAGTTCACATGGTCGTCTAGACCTGTCATGCTGACAATGCTTCATACCGAACATATTTACTGCTCTTTAAATTCAGTATGAGGTGTTGATAGAGGTGACCAGTTAATAAACGAGTCTTTCTGCTGAATAAGTGCCATTTGAAGCCCAACCAACTAGTTTTGTTCTTGTAGGATACAGGTTGTGTCAGCATTTCACAAAACATAAGCATTGTTATGTCCTAAAGGTTTCTGTTACTTATTACAAATATTTGCACATTTGATTAAATTTGCATTTGATTCCACAGTGACGTTTGAGCCAGGGAAGAAATGCCATCTTCCTCAGTTCGGTAACAGGACTAGACAGCCTGGCGAACATAAGCGGAGTTTTGGCAGATTTCTCCATACTGCCAGCCTCACTGCATCTCATTTCCAAAACCATTCGGCAGCATTGTGACAAATATGTCTACACAAGAGCAATGAATAGCAGACATGCTGAAAAATGACTACACTACCAAATTACACTGATCTGAGAAGATGCTTTTAAATAACTGCAGATAGCTGAACATAAAAAAAAAAAAAAGACTTGCTAATGTCTGGCATCGTTCGGTTAATTTTCATGGCTGAAATGCAGTCATTTCAATAGGAATCCACACGATTGGGAATTAAGCTGAAAGGAAATATTTTCGCAGATTTCGCAGTGATTTAAAAAGCTGCTTGGTTTGAAAGTGACCAGTGTTGGGGAAAGTTACTTTTAAAAGTAATGCATTACAATATTTCGTTACTCCCTAAAAAAGTAACTAATTGTGTTACTAAGTTACTTTTTAAGGAAAGTAGAGTTACATTACTTTAGTGTTACTTTTTCTCATTTGGGCTGGGCTTCCTTTTTTAATAAAAAAAACACAAAGTTATTATTTTGGCAAGTGTTAAGGGCCTTTCACACCAAAAGTGAAATGAATTAGCCTCAGGCTGAAGGAAATGCATATTCACGGCCGCGGCTCAAACAAACCTTTCAGCTGTGCTGCCATTCTGGATCGCACAAGAATAGGACGCAGGAGAAGAAACTTTCTTTAGCAATAAACATTTTTTTTTATTAATTAGAGACAAAGAGAAAGTAATTTCTGCTTTTTAGTATGGTTAAATTGGATCATTGAAGGTCAGCAGCAAAGAAATTGGTTAATAAAGTGAGATTAAATACATAAAGTATATTTGTGTAATTCATCATTTAACTACTGCATGTTTGTGTAATATTCAGAGTTTGTATTTCACTGTTGACAATGAATCTGTTTTGGCGCAAGTGAGATGAGTAAATGCCTTCCTAGTCAATACATGGGAAAACAAAGTAACTTGCGTTACTAATTTGAATAAGTAACTCAGATATTTTCTCGTAAATTTAAGTTATTTTACTAGTTACTTGAAAAAAGTAATCTGATTACATAGCTCGCATTACTTGTAATGCATTACCGCGTGAGCTGAGCTTCATACATCGCTACACTATTGACACTAGTAAATGTCTGTCTAGCGCATGTTTACACAGAAAACAATGGTAAACCGGCGTAATGGAATGCAAAAAAGCGCTTTGTGTGTTGTAAAAACTGACATTACGATATTCTATTTTTCTGCGATATAGGCTATATAGCGATATGAAAGAAAAAAAAAATTCCCAAATGACTTGAATAGCTCTATTTGGAAAGAATTAATCATTGACGAATAAGGTTTTTAAAAGTGTAAAAAAAAATAGAATGGAGATATAACTATATTTGAAACCATTTTTTAGTTTACCTAGGTGTTAACAATAAGATTTTGTGGTTTGTACAATCAATTAACTCTGTTTTTTGCCATTTTTTACAAGATGGACAAAATGTGTCACCAAAAAAGTTAAAAACTGATTTGACATTGATGTTGAGATAGTATATAGTGTGTACCACAGAAGAAATATTAAATAAAATGATCACTGCTCTCATAAATGTAATCATTTATTGGACTACTCTAAACACTCCAACATATTCAAGTAAAACATTGCACAGGGAAAGGAGAAAAGAGCCTTATCTGCTTTATATTTGTATTATTGTAGTTCCTTTAGTTATTAAAAACAATATTATTCCATTTAAATATTTACTATATCGGTTTTACCGAATGACCTTTTGACACTTCAAAATCTTTAAAATACCTTTATATGTAGTAAAATATACTTAAAACCTTTTGGATTCAGTAAAAGAGATCAAGTTGTACTACTTGCAAGCCATAAGCAAATATGTTTACGACGATATTCACCACATTTTGATCATTTTTTTTACGTTTTTAAAGTTCGTTCAACCACAAATACAAGAGAATGGAAATCGGTGTCCGCATGCTGTCTTGTCTTCTTGCGTTCGAATGGTTTAAAAATCGCATGAATGTTTAAACTGACAGGACCTAAAACACGTGCAAATGATGAACTTTCACTCTTTGATGGTAAACTTTGCAATTAATCAAAGTCACATGTGTTGGTGGCTACGATCCCTATACTTGACATCACATATCCCGCGATGTAACTATCGCAGATGCGCACATCGCAATATCGATGCTAAAACAATATATTGTGCAGCCCTACTCTGTGATTGGCCAATTATTAACAGAATTAACAGAAAAATCTAGGCTTTATTGTACTATATTCGTAAAAGCTGACTTTTAAATTAAAGATAAACATCGCTAAAACACGAAAAATTCAATTTTGGAAACTACATAGCTGGATGAACAGCAAAAAGGTGCAGTGCAAGCTAACAGCTAGCTTAAAGAAACGCTCTTTTAATTGGGTAGAATAAGATAAATCACAATAACATCCTATGCTTCTGATCAGGCATTAGTAAAGGTTCGATGGCCATCTCGGTAACGTGCAGCCGTTTTCTCAAGAGAGGAACAAATTATCCAAATTCTGACAATCTGGAAACTAAGGTTACTTCGGTATGAACTTATCCCAAAGCAACATGTAAGGCCACATTTTCTACATCCATTGAAGGACTTCTTTGGGGACGAAAAGAGGAGGAATAAACGTGACAGCAGTGAAGCGACTCCACTGTATCGAAAAGGCTATAAATAGCTCAAGGCTGCTGACTCTACAGTATTATAAAGAGCCCATAGGTAATGATTAGGGCTCCGATTTCAGCGGGAACGAGGGGACACATATGGATGGATGGATGCTGTGGTTCATTTCCATTCAATGACCTCCTCCGGTGACATTCACATAGGTTAGAGAAACCATGCATGTGTGTGGATTTCTATATTCTACCTTCTACGTATGTAAAAATATGCACTCAACTTATTATTCAAACCAAGGCCAAATTATTCAAGCCAAGCCCAAAAATGACTAACAAAAAGAAAGCTGTGAGAAGCATGCAAGGACAAAAGGAAGAATGTTTAAAGGATGTTGCTATAGTAGCCGTGATTTCTCAAGGACATTATTTATAAGCTGTGTCCACTGTGGGAAAAGTGCATGGAAAGACATTCATTTGTGTTTGGAACAAAATGGGGGCGAGTAAAATGACAGAAGTGACATTTTTGTGTGAACTCTCCCTATAAGACCGACGCACCTGAAGTGTGCCGGATCTCATGCAGGGGACGTTATCTGCAGGCATGTCATTTTAGGTTGTCAGCTGGTATCAGAGGGGAGGACGGGGAATCTTTGATGATGGCCAGACCACCGGCAACGTCACACTTGTGCCTGAAGGATCATGTCAGGGATCACTCACTTCCACTGTGACACGGCTAACTTTAGATCACTCTCTTAAGGGAATCATATGCTTCGACTCGCAGGCGACAAAGACAGCCGCAGATATTCACAAACTGTTAAACAACAAAGATACCACAGGCTAAAAATTACACAACCACAAATTTTTTATATTGTCATTGGCCGATATTATACATTTATTTTATGAGGGTTAATATTTTCCAATTAAACAGTATTTTATTCCACGGATGCATCAATATTGAAATTCTAGTCAATACCAATACCAAATTTATAATAATAGATGACAACTGATAAATGGATGATGAAATGGACGACGAAATCGCTTTAATGTTAAATAAAGAAAAGCAAACTAAACTAAATAATACTAAAATAATGGTTTGTATGTTAAATTTAAAATAGGCAGAAACAAATTCAACAATTAAATAATTTTAAGCGGAAAATTTACGGAACACTTAGATAACAAATCTAAAAAATCTTAGTAAACTTGCAAGGTTTAAGTTGTTAACATCATGAACTAACAATGAACTATTTTTTTTGTTGCAGAATTTTAGCTATCTGCCAAAATGTGTATATGTAAATGAATATAATGTATAAAAAATAAATATATAGGCTAAAATGAACACAGACAATATTGGTACGGTAATGATATACTTTCC